>NW_027531005.1:2389739-2783183 GCF_008692635.1 Crocuta crocuta
TTCTGTGCTTATAAATGTCCCCAACTACCTCCCGGCAGCCGCTCTCGCAATGGCAGGCTTATGCCTCAGAAGGAAATAATAGAGTTCACTACTTGTGGGATGTTTTGTAAACCCAACCTCTTCTGAGGATGACGATCATCACAATTTAGGACGTTACAGGGCTAATTCCTAATCCTTTGCCATCTCAAAAATTACCCTTTACCTTAACATTTACAAGGAATAAATGGATACGGATCACAGTTAAAAATATAGAGAGATCTTCTCCGTGTCCCATCAGCTCACACTTATTCAAATAATGAATAAGGGGCTGGAAGAGAGGACTTCCAAATTTGATTCATATCTCCCCATTCAACCATTTCTCAAAGACACTGCCAAGTCTTCTTAGATAAATCCTAAACAATATTTTATATTTTCATTATGCTTGTTTTTAAAAATGAAAGTAAAAAGACTAAGTATTTTTCACCCTGGCAATAAACCTGCACAGGCAGAGAATTAGATGTCAGAATCTTTAGTAGCAACCGCATTATTTAGCTGATGAATTAATAGGAATTTGTGGAAGAGGAGGTAGGATTTAAAGTTAAAGCTGAATAACAATTAGGTCTTAGTGTCATTAAAATTCTGCTGTCAGCTGCTACTAATTTTCTTTCTGACCACAAAAGACATTCATTATTCTGAGTAAGGAGGAAAAAGATCTATATTGTTTTACAACACTACCCACTGAAGAGGCTGCCACTGTAGGAAGAGCTTGCCATTTAAATTGCATAGACAGGAACAAAGAGAAGAGGAGAAGATGGGAGGGGGGTGAGGAATGCACTGGGGTGCACATGAGGATCTTGAAAGCATGAGTAAATTCAGGAGCAGGAAAACAGATGAGGGAGAGTAGGAGGAAATAGCAGAGGTCAGCATCTGGACCTCTGCCTTGACACAGGGGTCAGAGAGCCCTAGACATCAGGTGTCCATTATGGAGAAAAGGATCAGGTGCTTTGATAGGGAAGGTTGGGGGTGTCATGCAAGGCCAAAGACAAGTCAATGTAACCCCAAATGACAGCGTAGCTATTAGGTTAAGGCTTTAGCAAATTTTCATCATTGAGATTCTAGTTGGTATTTGGAACTCACTTGGGGGGAAGCACTTGGAGTCAAAGCATGATTATGCCTTACCAGCAACGCCCCCCGCCCCAAACAAATGTTGCTCTACTGCTCTACTCTTAGCATCATCAGGAGTGTCCACCCACCTGATTCTTTTTTTTTTTTCTGAGAGAGAGAGAGAGGGAGACACAGAATCTGAAACAGGCTCCAGGCTCTAAGCTCGCTGTCAGCACAGAGCCCGACGCGGCGCTTGAACCCATGAACCGTGAGATCATGACCTGAGCTGAAGTCAGAGGCTTAACGACTGAGCCACCCAGGCGCCCCAACCCACCTGATTCTTGATTAGAGGTAATAAATATGGTAACTGAATGCATATCACTATGAAGCAGGTCCATTCATGTATTAATTGAGAGCCAAAGAACACAGGCATTTGAATTATGTGAGAAGCTGTAGAAGCTGAGCTGTAGGCTGTTAAGTCTACAATTCTGAGCCCACTCATTGGAAAACGGAATCATCTAAGGTAAGGGAACATTGCAGCAGGAGTAACACGTGGGAATCCAAAATAGGAAAGAGGCCATTGCTGCCAAACTTCAAGACTGTTTTAGGAAAAGGGACATTTGTCTTAAAAAAAAAAAAGTTTATTTATTTTGAGAGAGAAAGAGAGAATACATGCAAGCAGGGGAGGGGGCAGAGAGAGAGGGAGAGAGAGAATCCTAAACAGGCTCCTGTCCAGGGCAGAACCCGACGTGGGGCTCCATCTCATAAACCATGAGATCATGACCTGGGCCAAAATCAAAAGTCAGATGCTTAATCGACTGAGCCACCCAGATGCCCCATGGAAAGTGCATATTTGTCTTAAATGAAATCTGATAAACACACAGCCCCTGGAGAAAAGCAGCAAGGGGGAAAAAAGCTGACTTCGTAAATTTTGAGCTACTTCTACCCGAACAGAGGAGTAACAATTCCCTCTTAAGAAGCCACAGCTGGGGCGCCTGGTTGGTTAAGCCTCTGACTTCAGCTCAGGTCGTGGTTTGTGGGTTCAAGCCCAGCGCCGGGCTCTGTGCTGACAGCTAGCTCAGATCATGGAGCCTGCTTCAGATTCTGTGTCTCCCTCTCTCTTTGACCCTCCCCTGCTCACGCTGTCTCTCTCTCAGAAATAAATAAAATATTTAAAAAAAGTTAAAAAAAAAAAAGAAGCAACAGTCAAGAGAGCTGCCAAGGGGAACCTGTGTGGCTCAGTCAGTTAAGCATCTGACTTCAGCTCAGGTCATGGTCTCACAGTTTGTGGGTTCGAGCCCTGCGTCGGGCTCTGTGCTGACAGCTCAGAGCCTGGAGCCCGCTTCCGATTCTGTGCCTCCCTCTCTCTGCCCCTCCCCTGCGCAGTCTCACTCTGTTTCTCAAAAATGAATAAACATTAAAAAAAAGAGAGAGAGCTGCCAAGAGAGGCTGAGATAAGAAAGGGACGAGTCAGCAAGAAGACATCAGCCCTTGAACATTGAAATGTGGGTCAGAGCCTCAGCCCTTCTTAGCCTTCCTAATGGCTCCTCCGTGGGCAGTTCCGTTAACTTCCCAGCCATCCCTTAAAGATGAAAATGAACATCCATGACCTCATCCCAGCACTAAAAGGGGTCACATTTGAGTTAGCAAATGGCAGTCTCTCTATAATTTACATACTAAACAGAAGCTTCTAGATTCCTGGAATTTCCCTCAGGGAGACAAAAATAAATAAGAAAAGATGCTTGTGCTAACCCATGGTCTAGTGGGAGAAACTGAACTAAGTGCAGATGATTCATAAGCATGGGTGGCTTTGGTAACACAGCATGAGAGACACGAATGATGGAGTGAGGACCAAATGCCAGGAGAAGGCAGAGGATGTGGTGGCCTTTTTGGAACTCAGCCCTTCTCACCATCGTAGGCCAGGGAACAGGTGCAGTATCGAGTCCTTGTGGGGAGAGATAGGGCATGCCAATGTCTTCCCTTTTGTTTGGGTCTCTTAATTTGCTAGACTGGCTCCGGGTGCCTCCCGTCCTCAATATTTGTGAAAAATACCTTATTGTACCTATTTTTTCAGAAGACTCTGTGGACCTGTAAGTTATTTCATGTGTTTCCCTGAAAGCAAATCTAGGATGTCAACTCCCCCCCCCGCCTCCCCCCCTGCCCCAGCAAAGTAATAAGCACCTATTGCTTATTTCTAGTAAGTTTCGCTATCATTTCTTATACAGATGAAGGGATTTCATAATAAAGGCACCCGGTCTATGGCAGGCACTACGCTGTGTTCTTTTATACTTTCTCTTTCTTAACATTCACAACAGTAGGAATTATTATCTCATTTTGCAAACCAGAAGACAAGAGTTTAGGAGGTTAGGTGAGTTGCCTAAGGCTACGTGAGCCAATAGGTAGGTGGTCCAGCAAAAACCGTAAACCCAGGTCTTTTGATCCCAAAGCTAGTATGGTCTTTCTACTGCATTCTGTGCATCCCACAGAAAAATGAAATATAATCCACTAGCAATGAAATCTCTTAGAAGAAAAAGCTTAGGTTTCATTAGTTTAACAAGGTGAATTAAAACAGTGGGCCATGAAATACCCAGGCTGGAGCATATCTCTAACATTTGTTACCCCCAACCTCCACTCCATTCCTTCCTCTCAGACCCCCCACCTCCTCAGGAGCTCTGCCTATAAGCAGCTTCCAGAGGCTTCTTGGAGCCTGGCCCCACCCACTATTGATTTCAGTCAATTAGAGTGCCCCATCCCTTGCTGGCGATTGGCTTAGGATGTCCAGGTGCAACTCATCTGGCCAATGGTATGTCTCCACTGAAAAGAGCTTCTGGGAATGGCTTCCTAGTAAAAACAGAACAAAACAAAAGTTTCAGAGGCAGAGATGGTCTCTTCTTGCATGGTTTGGGGACACTCCCACATAAGGCTCTTGAACGATGTCAGCATAAAAATCATCAGCCTTTGTAGTCAGTGGGATGGGGCCAGGGAGAGCCTGTTTCCTGAAAAATGGCTGCCTTCTGCCCAGCCCAGGGACCACCGTGGTCTTTCACTACTTGCATTGATCATGAGAAGCATTCTTGGATGTTTCCAACGGTTAAGTGGTTGTATTTGAGTTAATTTGCCTTTTTTTTGTTTTGTTTTAGAATCTGGGGCAGTTAATCACATCACATTCATTTCTCTTTTATAATTTAGAGAGGTTTCTCTGTGAAACACAGAGCAATTTCACAGAAGCCATAGGAAACTTCTCTCCCCACGTTCCCTTATAAGATCAAACAGGTATCTGTCAACAAAGGGCAGTCATCCCTGCTAGAGCTCTTTAATGTGATAATGAGATAATGCCGGTCTCTGATTTCTCCAGGGCTTTTCAAGGGTCTGCAGGCTGCACCCTGCCCGCACCTCATCTCCCAATTCATCCCCTCTCAGCAGCGTCCTTGCACGCCTCTCTCAAATGCAAATGGATTTCTCAGTATCCTCTCCGTTCTTTACTCTCTGAACCCTTTTTCTTTACAACCTTATGCTGCACCCCAGATCTTCATCCTTACATTCAATTCCACAAATGCTTGTGGAGTGCCAGCTATGGGCAAAGCACTGTGATAAACAAAGTGCGAGCTATAAAGCTGAGGAAGGTCCTTGCTCTCGGTTAGTTTAGACTCTAGGAAGAGAGTAAAATCAAGCAAGCAGAGAATACAAATCAGGGCCCCGGTTTTGACGAGGTGATGCAGAAAGTGCAGGTGGGCCGGCGAGTGTATGCAGACAGGAGGGCCTGGGCGGAAGAGGGCATCTGGTTTGCAGATCAACTACAGGACTGACTGCGGACAGGAGATGCTTGCCAGCAACTCCTCTAGCAAATGAGGAGCTCCCTCTGATTGCTTAAAAAATGTGCTCTGATTATTACCATTACCTTCAGCTCCCTGTTTTCTCCTAAGGTGGATATTTCCTGGGATCTTCGAAGGCTGGGTATGAGGCCGAGTCAGCCCCACGATGTCAAGTAAGGTCCCAGCCCTCAGCCTGTGGGGTCAAGAGATCATAGGAGAGAAAGAGCTGAGGCTTTCCAGGGTGTGGGCAGCTGGCTTAGCCCCCTTCTGTGGATAATGGTCTCAGCCCGGCTTCCCAGTGGGTCAGGACGAGGGGAGGTTGGTGGGCTGGGCCCAATGACCCGCATGCTGTGATCAGAATGCGAGACAGTCTTGGCACATCGCGTGGGCTGCGTCTGTGTGACTCATCCACTAAAGCTAAGGAAATCCACTAAGAACCACTGTTTATACGGTTGGCTTCTTTCCTTACGTTACTCAGAACTAAAAGGACCATTAATACTGAAACTTAGGACCTCCTTCTGGTAACACAGACGTGAGCAAGGTACTCCACTTCTTTAATTTCCAGTTTTCTTTTCTGGAAAGTAGGAATCGTGAACGTACTGCACAGGCTCTGTGTGGGAATGACATGAACTACTGTAAATATAGCACCCAGCACAGTATGCGGGCACAGACGGCACTTTAAACGTTTGTTCCCATCCCTCCCCCTAGATCCCTTTCCATAAACATTTGCTTGGGATTCTACTTTGGTCTTAGTACAAAATCCTATTCGTCAATGGAGTCCTGCAGCCAACCTTTCAACGGGAGGAAATACCATATACTTTTGAAGACGTTTCTAGCAAACTAATTGGTCACGATTTTTGAACTCGAGAAAAATCATCTATTTTGAAAATGAGGTGGGAGCCCCAAACCAGAGAACTGATGTGGATGAACAGCTGAGCAAGGATGAAGTCCCTCTGTTCAGAAGGGGCAGTGCTATGGTCTCCCGGGAGGTGGCCATGTGTGGCTACGGAACCCTTGAAATGTGGCCAGTGTGAATTGGGATGTATACCGTAGCCATAAACATACACTGGATTTTGAAGACTTTGTACAAAAAACCCCCCCAAAACACCATAAAATACCTCAAAAGCTTAAATAACAATTATATGTTGAAATGGTAATATTTCAGACATATTGGGTTAAATATTTTACTAGAATATTATTAGATTTTATTAAAATTAACTTCCCCTGGGGCGCCTGGGTAGCTAAACCGGTTAAGTGTCGGACTCTTGGTTTGAGCTCAGGTCATGATCTCGTGGTTTTGTAAATTCGAGCCCAGCATTGGGCTTTACACTGACAGCTCGAGCCTGCTTGGGATTCTCTATCTCTCTCCCCCTCTCTCTCTGCCCCTCCCCTACTAATGCTGTCTCTGTCTCTCTCAAAATAAACTAAAAAAAAAAAAAACCCTGACATCACCTGTTTCTTTTTACTTTTTTTTATATTTCCATTCTTTTTTTTTTTAATTTTTATTTATTTCTAGGAGAGAGAGAGAGACAGCGTGAGCAGGGGAGGGTCAGAGAGAGAGGGAGTCACAGACTCTGAAACAGGCTCCAGGCTCTGAGCTGGCAGTCAGCACAGAGCCCGACGTGGGGCTCGAACCCACGAACCGCGAGATCATGACCTAAGCGAAAGTCGGACGCTTAACTGACTAAGCCACCCAGGCGCCCCTCTTTTTACTTTTTGAAATGTGGCCATTGGCAATTACTTGTGGCTCACATTATGTTTACTGGATGGTGCCGAGGTAGTAAGTAGTTTTGGCGACAAGCCACTGTGTGAGGTCTTCCTCACTTTTATTTGGTTTAATAACGTTTGGTGATGAGATTGTAGGAGCTATTATTCCCGTACACCTGTCTGCATAAATACTTAAGCACAGATGGAGTTAAGCATGGTCAGGTCTTCTACTTACTACCCTTCACTGCTGAACTTAACCACAGCTTTTTGTTTGTTTGTTTCTGCTCAGCTTCAGAGAAAGTACTTTCTCTCATCCTGTTGCAAAAAGCATCCAAGGTCCTCTTTCCAGATGCTGCTTCTTTTGACTCTTTGCCCAGATGCATCAATTAGGAAAACTTTGATGATTTGATGACCTGGGCTTCCTCTGTCAGAGAGCTCAGCGCTCACCGACTAATTAACTCTCCAAAGGAAGCCGGGTGCTTTGCTTTCTTACTCCCTCGGAGTCTCCACTTCCGTTTCCTGCTCTGGCCAGGAGAGCAAAGCAGGAAGATCACTCTCTGGGGCTGCAGGGCCCGCAGGCTTGAGTTCTTGCTTTTGTTTTTCCAGGTGGGAGTGACTTCCCTGGACAACCGCATCTTTATTTCCTTACGTCATCCTGCCACACAGGGGCATGACTCTCCTAATAGCAAGGTTCAGGCATTTAGCCACTGACCAGATCTTCTCTTTGTTACCAGTACTTCAAAACAAAACAAAACACCAGAACAACCACATCAAGTAGATTAGAACCATCTTTAGATGGATTACCAGATTGGCTCCCCCCCCCAGCTCATGTCATTTCCTGCACTAGAACTGTTTACAGCTGGCTTCAAATTTCAATTCTTATGTCAGGATGTATGATGTCAGGTTGTCTCTCAAGTTCACGTTCTCTTCCCAGCTCGATGGTCTGCTGGACTCCTCTACTTCGGGGCCCCACACACGACCTCAAAGGAACTCCTCCCCTCGGTCCACGTGGTCCTCCCTCCCTCACTAAATCCGCCAGTGGCACTACCGTCCTCCCTGTCCCCAGGCTCAAGACATGGACAACATGTTGTTCAATTCCTCTCTCCTTCCTTCTTGTCACCCGCGAACAGTTGCCAGGTCAACACAGAGCTTCCTCTAATCTCCACGCCCTCTTCTCTGTCCCGCTGCCATGTCTCTACCGCAGCCCTTCCCAGCTTCTTCCTCAGGCGTCTGTAGCAGCTTCCTGGGCTGCTTCCCGTCTCTCATTTCTCTGCTTGGACATATCCTGGTTCACCTTCCTGTACAGACTCTGACCAAGTCTCTTTCCAGAACGTAACCAGGTGCCCCATGACTTACCTACACACTGAAGTCAGACACCTCAAATTACTTCCTGTCCCAGTGGATATAAATAAACACAAGACAACCAAAAAGGAAACTTCCCCGTAAAAACATTTCCTGCCACGCAAAGCTCTTTATTGCCTGTGCCCAAAATACTCTCCCGTGGCTCCTCTTCAGACTCTTGGATCCAACAAAACAGAACCACTGAATGTCCCGAGATGCAAGCCCAAATTCTTAACTCGACCAGCTCGTGCTCTTCCCTTCCCCCGAGCCTGTTTTCCCATGCCTAAAATCAGAGTCCTGAAAATCCATCTTAGTTTGCCAGGGCTGCCATAACAAAGCGCCGCAAACTGGGGGGCCTGGAATGACATATATTTATTGCCTCACAGTCCTGGAGGCCAGTCGGAAATCAAGATGGCAGCAGGACCGTGCTTCCTCTGAAAGCACTAGGGAAGGATCTGTTCCAGTCCTCTCTGAGAGCTTCTAGTAGTGCCTTAGCTTGTGACAGCATAATTCCAACCCTCATATGGCGTGTGTGTGTGTGTGTGTGTGTGTGTGTGTCTAAATTTTCCTTTTGTATGAAGAACACCACTCATCCTGGATTAGAGCTCAGCCTGCTCCAACATGACTTCATCTTAACTAATTACATCTACAATGACCCTATTGCCAAACAAAGTCACCTTCTACAGTAGTGGGGTCAGGATTTCAACAAAAGAATTCTGAAGGAACACAATTCAACCCGTAACACCAGCCTTGTAGCCAAGCTCAAATGTTACCTCCTTCTGGAAACTTCCCAGATTCACCTCCCACGCACGACAAAACCTCTATTCCTCCTTTGCCACCTCTGGCCTAAGTAACCCCTCAGACTTTTCTGTGCTTTGGGACCCAGGCACCGGCTTTGCATCTGGCTCAGAACTGAGTTATCACCAGCTGCTTTTTTGAAGGGAACACTGACCTTGTCAGCAGCGACTCTTACTGCTACATCCATCCCTCGGCCCGGAAGATGGAGGAGGAGAAGCACACATGCCTCGGAGGGCTGTCCTTGGCGCTGGGAACTTGCTGTGTGTGATGGGGGCGTTGTCCCGGTGGCAACTCCGTGCCAGGACAGTTGTCCCCAGGGCCACTGCTGGAGCTCTGAAGACACCTCTGTGGACTCCTTCACCTACGACTACTACCTGTGGAAAGATCTGAGGTTGCTCTGAGCCACCCTCAGCCCTGCCAGCAGCTCTCCCTTCCAGAGCAGTTAATCTGCGATTTAAGATGCAGATCTTGATTTCTTTTCACAGCCCTCTCAGCCGTGTTTGGAGGTTTTGATTAGGAGATAGCACCCGGTGTGCAAGAATAGGGTCGGGTCACCCCATTTAATAAAGCTATCATGACTGATGTGAGTGCCGCACACAAAAGGGGACAGAAGTCATACAGCTAGACTCCTTGTGGCATGAAATCATGCAGCTTCCACTTGGGTAGGGACCTTTTTGATGTCACAGGGTGAGGGATTAAGTCATAATTATGTAGATCTAAATTACCTACCAGCAAACCCACTGGCACTTCTTCATTTACATCGCAGCAGGCTTTAATTCCAGCACGAGACTGATCACCCTTCCGCTGCCCGACATCCAGCCTGCAGAATATGTTTGGAATTAAGCAGGGACTTTTGGTGAAAAGAACATCAGGATCCATCTCTCTACTTTGTCTCCGACTCGAGTTTGATTAATGAGTGCATGCCCACCCTTTCATGACATTGCTTGGATGTGTGTTCTGTGGTTCCACACGTGACTTCACTACCCAAGCTCATGGCACTGAAGTCTGAGAACCTAGTAGTGATTAGGGACCTTGCATGTCACTGATCATCTGAGTTTTCCTCAGAAGGCGGTACAACTCCAAGTCAGATTTCTTCCAGAACCTTTTACAACCAAGGCGGCCCACTGACAGGATTATGAACCTTTTCCAGGCCCGTATTAGATTTAGAGCCACAACAACTCAGTGTCTTTTCCAGAAGCATTGAGATCATGAGGAAGAGAGGCTTAGGGATAGAAGGAATCTGCTAGGAACTTGGATGTTTCCAACCATATGAGGCTGTGGAGGCTGATCCCTGGTCAATGTATAGGATGCCTTAGGATTGGGGGGTTGACTCTGGTTTTGGATCACCCAGAAGCTTGTCTCAGCAAGGATGTCTATGAGCCACAACCATCTCCATCTTCCATTGGGGTAAACCAGGGAGGCTGCCTCCTACTGTTAGGTGAGATAAAACAACCTTGCTTCAGGAGACCACAAAACACTTCCTGTAAGCAATAGACAGTGAGATCTGCTTCTCTCCATTAGGCTCATCTTCTGGGACTGGCTACCCCTAGACTTTCCCCCCCCTCCTCTGTATTAGGGAATGTTCTTCAGTTAAACCAGGTTAACATTTAACTTATGCCTGACAAAAGCATAAAGGAGATGACAGAGTTGGGAGGGATAATCTGGGCCAGTAATTCTCCAACCTGAATTAGCTAGTGGGCTGGGAAAAGAAAAAAAAAAAAAAAAAAAAAAAGGAAGATATTACCAGGTCTGACAACAGGCCTATGATGTCAACATCTCTAGTGATTGGGGTTTTTTTTTTTCCCCTTAAGCTTCTTCAAGGATTAATTTTAATTGTAGTGACTCTCCTAATTCTTCTATGTGGTTTTCGGTCTCTGTTATTTTTATCTTAGCTTGTTTATGGATGTGTCATAATTCTAGACTACTTCCAATTCTTTCTGGAAAACAGATGGTGGTTGTAGTGGTGGGTGTCAAATTATAAGTAAACTTGAAAACAGAAGTCATCCAGAAAAATCCTGTACCCACGAGAGAAGGAAACCACATTCATCACCTGTGATAAATGGCCATTGATCTTGGTTGAAATCTTTAAGTGACAGTAGCTCACCACTTTTAAAATGTGACTCATTCCATTATAGGCTGCTCTTGTTGTATAAAGCTCTTCCTCCTATGGAAACAAAATTAGCTTCCTGGTAACATTTCTCTATTGATCTTCCTTCCTTTGATTATGTTAAAGGATTTTGCCTCCCAGCATTTATTAGTTACTAGTGTTGAATAACAAATTATCCCCAAACTTAACTGCTGAAACACCAGACACAGGCGATATGAAATACACAGCTTCAGAGGGTCAGAAGTCCAAAAGCAAATTATTGGAGGATATGCTTCCAAGATGACCCAATCACATGGTTGGTGGCAAAAGGGCTTAGTTCCTTATCACGTGACTCTCTCCACAGGACTGCTCGAGTGTTCTCATGACACAGCAGCTAGCTTCCCCCAGAGCAAGGGATCCAAGAGACCAAGGAAAGCATCAGTGTTTTTAGTACCTAATATGGTCACCACCGTTTCTGCCATATTCTATACTCAGTAGCATTAAGTTGCTAACTGGAGCCCAACTCAAGGGAAGAGGAATTAAGCTCTGCTTCTTTAAAACCTGTAATCTAATCTCTCTTGATAGTCTCTATTTGGTGAGCCGTTATTCTTATGCTTCTATTTAATTCTTTAGACATGGTTTCCTTTAGTGCTTTAAACATATTTATAATAGCCAATTGAAAGTCTTTATATAGTAAGCCCAACATCTAGGCTTCCTCTGGGAGAATTTCTACTGACTGTTTTCTTTCCTGTGTATGGGCCATACTTTCTGTTTCTTTGTGTGTCTCGTAATTCATTTTCTTGTTGTTGAAAATTAGACATTAGGGACACCTGGGTGGCTCAGTTGTTTGAGGGTCCAACTCTTGATTTTGCCTCAGGTCGTGATGCCAGGGTTGTGGGATTGAGCTCCATGTCAGGCTCTGTGCTGGGCATGAACCTGCTTGTTGGGATTCTCTCTCTTTTCTCTCTCTCCTCTCTCTGCCCCTTTCCCCTGCTTGTGCTCTCTCTCTCTCACTCGCTAATAAAAAAAAAAAGAAAGAAAGAAAACTAGACATTAAAAAATTTCATGGAGATTTGTCACATACCAACCAATGCAATGTACAGTATAGTCACAAAGTTATACAACTATCACCACTATCTAATTCCAGAACATTATCATCACCCTAAAAAGGAACTTAATACCCACTGAAAACTGGACATTTAAAATAATATAATGTGTCATTTCTGGAAATCAGATTCCTTCCTTCACGAGGGTTGTTGTTGCTGTTTTGTTACTGTTCATTTGTTCAATAACTTTCCTGGACAAATTCTGCAGATATGTATTCCCTTTCATGTATGACCACAAAAGTCCGTGTTCTGTTAACTTAATGGTCAGCTAATGACTGAATAGAGATTTCCATAAATGCTTTGAACTGATTAGTCTCCAGCCTTTCCCAAGAGGTACTTTGTGTGTGTGTGTGTGTGTGTGCGCGCGCGCGCGCGCACATACACTCTGGGGCACACTTCCAATTCTCCTGAAGTTTACAACTTCCTGCTTGTGTAGGTTTTCAAGGTCAGGCAGTGGTGAGAAATTGTGAAATAAGGTCTCTCTTATGCCTTTCCCGGGTGTACTCACAGTCCTGCACATGTATGTGATCTTCCAGATCCTGTGATAATGCTGGAGTCTTTCAAAGCTCCTTATGAACATCTCATTTCTGAGATCTTCCTCTTAAATTACTGGCCAGGCTCTTGTTAGCCCCAACTGGTAGCCATCACAATGCTAAACAATTGCTATTTATGGTTTTTGACAAATGCCCTAGGGATTAGGCTCCTTTCCCCCTCCCTACCCCCAGTGGACTCTGAATCAGGTTAAATAATGACAATGTCCTATGAATAGGGCTTTCCATGGAGCTGTAGGATGGGTAAAATAGTGACAATTCTAAGCGGAAGGGTTTCTTGAGGGGCTCCAAACCCAATCTACCCTCCAATGGTTGTAAGGCTGTGTATTCTCACAGCTACCGTGATTTTGAAGCTGCTGTTTTTCACAACTGCAGAGCCAGGGTGAGGGGGCACTAGAACAGTGTGAGTGAAAATGCTACAATATTTGCTGTTCTTCCCAAGATACAGCATCTTTTCTTAAATAAGCGCTCCTCGGTTTCTTGGAAGCCTTTGGTTAATTTTCACTGCTTGGAAAAGCTGAATTTGACAATTTTTGCAAGTCGTCATACTGCTTTTATGGAAGAATGAGTTTTCGGAAGTTCTTACTCCACCATTCTGGAAGTCTCTGAGGTCCACCTCCTGAAGGGAAGAGGACCAGAGAATGTGTGGACATATTTAAAGCCACCACCTGGCATCTGCACTCAGAACACAAATCCTGGGTGCCTGGATGACTCAGTCGGTTAAGCGGCCGACTTTGGCTCAGGTCATGATCTCACGGTTTGGGAGTTTGAGTGCCGCGTCGAATTCTGTGCTGACAGCTTAGAGATTGGAGCGTGCTTCAGATTCTGTGTCTCTCTCTCTCTCTGCACCTCTCCCACTCACTTTCTCACTCTCTCTTTCTTAAAAATAAACATTAAAACAAAAATTAAAAAAAAAGAACTCAAACCGAACGTCTCACCTGCCGGCCTGGCACAGAGCGCCCATTCATGAGCATTTGCGAGATGTGCCAACAGCACTGAAGTGGAGAAGGCAGGAGACCTATCCTTTTGGCAAATACTTCTTTTTAGAGCTGAACCAGATCCTTTTCCATGATAGCCTGTACTCTCTTTGGTCTCTTGGAGAGCCTGTGCCCTCTGTTACCACCAGTTAGCCTTCCAAGGTGGGGAGGCATCTGTATTCAAAGACGCCTTGCTGGAGGCTCCCCTTATATGAAGATAATCCAAGGTCAGCCCGGGTATCAACCTGTGATAAGAAGATCTGCCAGCCTCTTGGGATCTTCTCTCTGATCCGCTTTCCCAACAAGGTCGTTCCATGTGAGGCTCTTCTTCCTGCCTGGATGGAGCTCTACTAACGGGCGGCCATATTCTCACTTTTGGGCAGCATTTCTGGTGCTTTTATGTAGCCCACTGTGTTCTGATTAGGAGACTTTTATGTCTTTTGTGCTGTCTTTAACACTAGCAGAAGCAAGTCTCTGCTCTTGGATAAATAAGGAAGTATCCGAGCCTTCCATGGGAGTATTTCTGAATTATTACTTAGGTCTGTACAACTGGCTAAGTAACTGCCTTCACAGTGACCATTTATATATGGTGTTCAGTGTAATACCTGAGCCGGAGAGACTCCACCCTGTTGGCTGGGCTTTATCTCCAAGGCTGTTTATATCTCTTTCACGGTGAAGGGCCTTCTCAGGAAAGCCAGGGTAGGAACCTGTCGGAGCCAGATGACCTTGGTTTGTGTCACATATAGGTGATGTTACAGGGGTTCTGTTTTGTGTAATAAGCCTAATTTTCTATGGAGAAAGAAACCGAGAGATTTTCACTTTGTGATACACTTATGGGGAGGAATTGGTTCACACAGTAGAGGGGCAGAAGGAGAATAACCAGCATGTACGTGCTAGGTCTTGCCCTCTTGGCAATCCTGAATGAGGAAGTGTGACAGATTAAAGATGGCTGAAAATTCTTTGATATTCCTCCTATCGAGAGGTAGGATCTATTACTGACCTATTACCTTTTGTCCTTCAGAGCATGGCCAAAGTGATGCAAAGCTAGTTTTACGGCGAGCCTTTTTATTTTTTAATATGATTAGAAAAAACCTTTTTTTAATGTTTATTTTTGAGAGAGAGCGAGAGAGTGCACACACGAGTGTGTGAGGGGCAGATAGAGAAGGAGAGCACAAGTTGGGGAGGGGCAGAGAGAGAGGGAGACACAGAATCCGAAGCAGGCTCCAGGTTCTGAGCTGTCAGCACAGAACCCGATGTGGGGTTGGAACTCATGAACCATGAGATCATGAAGTCGGACACTTAACTGACTGAGCCACTAGGCACCCCAATATTTATTTATTTTTAAGAGAGAAAATACAAGTGGGTGAAGGGCAGAGAGAGAGAGGGACAGAGGATCCGAAGAGGGCTCTGTGCTGATAGTAGAGTCTGATCTGGGGCTCGAACTCACGAACTGTGAGATCATGACCTGAGCTGAAGTCGGACGCTTAACCGACTGAGCCACCTAGGAATCCCCTTCTCTTTATTATTTTTTAAAATTTAAATCCAAGTTAGTTAACATACAGTGTAAAAAATGTTTCTTGATCATCTACTATGTTCCAGGGACTCGTCTAGGTATTGGAAATCCAGAGGACAAAAGATACAAACACCCCAGCCCTCATAAAATGTATATTTCAGTAGGTAAAGATAAAAAATTAATTAACAACTAAATTCTATAGGATGTCAGCTGGCAATAAATGCTCTGGAGAAAAGTTAAGCAGAGAAGGGTGAAAGGGTATGGAAGAGTAGCTGCTGTTTTAAACAGGCGTCGAGAAAGGACTCAGGTGAAATCCAAGCTGAGATTGGAAGGAGGTAAGGGAGTTATCATGTTTTTTTTTTCTTTTCTTTTATCTATTTATTTATTTTGAGAGAGAGAGAGAGAGAGAGAGAGAGAACAGGTGGGGGAGGGGAAGAGAGTGAGAGAGAGGGAAAGAGAGTGAGTATACGTGGGGGGAGAGAGAGAGAGAGAGAGAGAGAGAGAGAGAGAGAATCCCAAGCATCTCCACACAGTCAGTGCACAGAGCCTGATGTGGGACTCAAACACATGAAACTCTCAGATCATCTCAGATCATGACCTGTGCTTGAGTTGGATGCTTAACCAACTGAGACACCCAGGTGCCCTGGGGGCCATCATGCTTTTAAATACCTGCCCAATTTGTCCACTTCTGTCCATCTGCACTGCCACCAACCTAGTTCAAGCCACCACCATCTTTCTTCTGGATTATTACTAGGCTCCCTACCATCCGCCTTGTAATTTAGTATCCATCTTCCTCCAGGGTGATATTTCTCAAGTCAAAACCTGATCCCACTCTCTTGCAGAAAACCCCTTAGTGGTTATCCTAAACTCCTCAAGGTAAAAACTAAAAATGCATCCATTATCTCCAACAAGCTCCCAAGACCTTCTCCAACCTTTTATCCCCCAAATGCCTCTTGACAGCCATAGCTATTTTTAGTTCCTTCAATAAGCATGGCACTGAACTTTTAAACACCTTAAGCTCCTCTCTTCTCATTCCCTAAGGAAAATAACAGGCCCCTTTTTGTTGTTGCTGCTGTTGATTCTTTTTTATTTGGATTTGAGATGCATTTTAGAGAGCCTGGCTCCCTTTAGAAGAGCCGTTCATTCAGAGAGAGTAGGTTTTGAGGGCAGGATGAAACTTTCTAATCAGTAAGGTAAGAGCTAATCATGCAAATAAGGGATGTTTGTAGCTTAACTAAGTCAGGGGCTGTGGCTATACATTATTAATACGCTGGTGGCACAGGCCTGGGTATTAATAGCACAAGGTAGATGGTGTGATAAGGATACAAAGCTTGGTACCCTTGGAGGGGGCGCCAGGTTGCAGCAGCTGCAAGGATTAGGTTTGGGGGTTCGGTGTACCAGTTCATGGGGTCTCTGGACCAGGCTTTGTGATTGTGGGTGAGTGGGGTGGAGTGCTCAGTGGGTCAGAGAAGCGCCACATGACGGGGGCAGAGCCTGGCTGGTGTGTGTGTGTGTGTGACCTAGTCAGCGTCCCTGTGCTCTGAGGCAGGCTGGGACTAGACCTTGGGGCCTGCCTTACAAATTTAAGTTGTATGGGGTGCTTGAGTGGCTCAGTCGGTTGAGTGTCTGACTTCAGCTCAGGTCATGATTTCCTGGTTCGTGAGTTCAAGCCCCGAGTCAGGCTCTGTGCTGACAGCTCAGAGCCTGGAGCCCCCTTCAGATTCTGTGTCTCCCTCTCTCTCTTCCCCTCGCCCACTCACACTCTCCCTCCCTCCGTCTCTCAACAATAAATAAACATTAAAGAAAAGAAAACCAAATTCAAGTTGTATGTCCCATGGTCACGTGGACCACTTAGTGCAAAGCCATGTCCGCAACCAGGAAGAAGACAATTACATGCCCTAATGTGTGGCACTGGAGGGTGGGATATTAATGAGGGACAGGATAGCCCAAGCATGAGAGGGGTTAGAAGTGGGTGGTGAAATGTGTTCAAAATATGTGCTTGGCTGGTAAGACTTTATAGGCTTGACCACCTTTTCATGAATGAGTTCAAAAATAAGTAAGCCCAGGACACGCAGCTATGGAACTGGACTCCAGGACCTGGGTCCCCTATAACTAACAGAGAACTCTGTTTCCAGATCTCACTAGAAGGGGAGTCCGAGGCTGCTGACAAAACATTGTTGTGTTGGCCTTGGAGTGAGTGTTTTAGTAACAGTGGTGGTTGAAGAGTATGGACAGAGAGTGGGGAATTCGCTGAATTTACAGAGCATGTTGAAAGACGGTTTTTATTCTTGTCGATGAGGTTGCTAATGAATGTCGCCTGTGGCCTCCTTACTTTGTCACATACTACCTGCCAGCAAAGTTGTGGGGGTGTATGGCTTTTCCTTACTTCCTATGGTTGAAGGCTCTACTGATGTTTACCAAAGGAACCTGAGAAATAGGAATGTCAAATTGACTTAGATACATGGCTATGGCCTTAATGTTTGTGTTCTAAAATTTAGATGTTAAAATCCTAATCCCCAGTGTGATGGTGTTAGGAGGTGGGGCCTTTGGGATGAGCTTGGGTCGTGAGGGTGGGGCTCTCAGGGATGGGATTGCCCTTAAAAAAGAGACCCTAGAGAGCTTCCTGACATCTTCCACCATGTGAGGACAAGTGGGAAGGTCCTCTAGGAAGGGAAAGTGGGCTCTCTCACTAGACACCAAATCTACCAGTGCGTTGATCTTAGACTTCCCAGAATTGTGGGAAATGAATTTCTGTTGCTTACAATCTACCTAGTTTCTGGTACTTTATTATTATTATTTTTTAAATGTTTTATTTATTTCTAGGAGAGAGAGAGAGAGAGACAGTGTGAGCAGGGGAGGGTCAGAGAGAGAGGGAGTCACAGACTGAAACAGGCTCCAGGCTCTGAGCTGGCAGTCAGCACAGAGCCCGACGTGGGGCTCGAACCCGCGAACCTCGAGATCATGACCTGAGTGAAAGTCGGACGCTTAACCGACTAAGCCACCCAGGCGCCCCTCTGGTACTTTATTATAGCAGCCAGAATGGACTAAGACAATGAGTCCTCAGTGGGAGTGGGAGTGGTGGGGTAGGGGTGGGGATCCAGGGCAAATTACATAGATATCCTTACTTCTGAACTCTGAGTCGGGTCTGGGGCAGTGCGCAACCATCTCTGGGGGCTGTTGGGGCAGGACCGGTTTCATGACTCTCTGTATCTAGGAAACGTGGAAATAAAAATTCAAGCAAATGATAAGGGTTCATAAACCTGCAATACTTAAGAATTTCTATAACCCCTGTGAAAACAGTTTAATGCTTGCTATCTTGCAGATGAGTGAATTGTAACTCTGTAAGTACCAAGAGGCCTAGTACCTTGTGCTTTATTAGGCCTTAAAATTGGCTGAGTTGACAGCCTTTCAGTGTTACATTTCTTCATTTTAAAATTGCAGCTTCAGATCTCCTTCAAGACCATTAACATTTACTTCCACGGGGACACCAGAGAAATACAAGGAACTGTGAGCTGTTGAAGAAGAGGGTAGAAAAACAGGAAAAAATAGATTTTTCTGTCATTCTTCTTCGTGTTTTTTTGTGAGTGGACTTGGGTTATCAGAGGATAAAAACTCAATTCTAGGGACTGGTATTGAATGGCACTCTGATAGAAAGCTTCCAAAGTAAAAGGCGCTGGTCTGATAAGATGATTAGACCTCAGAGAAAATGTAGGAGCAGAGGTATGTGGCCTTTTGGGTTGGGTATTTTCAACCTTTAAAACAGTTAATTGTAATACTCTGCTTCTCCCTATGTATTGGAGGTATACAGAAGCTGTCCTATCAATAGTCAGAAGTACTGAACGAAGGCCTGTGTATATGACCCACTGATACTAGGAGTATCAGGAGTTGAAGAAAGGGGCAGAAAAAGGAAAAGACATTAAATACAGTGGGTGGCTCCAGGCTCTTTCCTTGACTGAATACCACACCTCTGTTGCTTCTATCTCTAGCACACACGTGCTGACGGAGGACTTGATGTTGGCAAAGCCATCTCTTCTCCCTCGAGCCTCTAAATTTGGCTTCTGGTCCCATCATGCCACTCAGATGGTTCTCTTTGATGCTAACAATTTCACCCTTGTTTAAGAGTCCCTTGTTCCTTCTGCTCTCATCATGGTCAGCCTCTATGCTGGGCATCCTAGTCAGGAGAGGCAAGGTTATGCTGCAGGGACAAACAGCCCCTGGATTTCAACAGCTTACAACAAGGATTCATTCCATGCTTACACCACATAGCCACTGCGGGTCAGCTGGGACTCTGCTCTGCATTGGTCTCCTGGGACCCAAGCACGCTGAATGGCTGCCGTCTGGAACGTTCCTGGACGTTGTGGCAGTGGGGGCGGTGAGCTCTGGAGGGTCGCACACAGCTAAGTAAATGCTTTGGAAAATGACACACTTCTACTCACAACTCATTACGCCACATAATCATATCATCCCACCCAAACCCAAAGGGGCCAGGAAATGCAATCCTATTTTATTTCTGGAAGGTGGAGAGCTGGAAATCAGGTAAACCACCCTGTTCTCTCCACGTGAACATGTCACATCTCTGAAGATGGGGCTTTGCCTTCTACCGCTCTACTTGGTAGCCTAACAGCGTGGGGCATATTTGGGTTCCCTGGAAGTCACTAAGTATCCCTACTTTCTTCTCTTGGAGCTTCTTACTTGGCCACTCAGAAAAGCGAAATGCTGGGGACAAACGCTCTCTCAAGTTTGTTCCAGCTCTTATGAATCCACAACAGGCACATTACTGAGAAACTGAGGTCATCGCTCCACCCCAAATGAAAATAAATGGAACATCCCCTTCCTCTGCCACCTTATAGGAAGATTATCTGAGGAATCCTCCTGAAGCCCAAGCTCTCTGTACCCTCCAGGTGTCTGGTTAATAAACTTCCAGTTTCAGGGCAGAGAAAGAAGGGGAGGGTTATGGGAGAGAGTCACTTGGGAAACTCTGTTAAGCAGGCTGCTATTTTGAAAGGTCCAGGACCTCTCAGTGGTGGAAAGGAAGACATACTTTGGCATTTGGGGCAAAGAGGGGAGAACTGTCTCACATGGGGCACTGGTCCCCAAAGCCGGGAAGAGATGGCAGCCATGGATTCGATGCGGCTCCCCCTGCGTCTGGCCCACAGTGCCTCCCAGCATGCAGGACCTTGGGCAGGGGCGACTGTGGGCCATGTGGAGGCTGCACACTGGCTTGGAGGCCTTCCCCCACCCCTGGATGAAGCCTGGGGACACCAGACAGGACTTCCAGATCTGGAGCAGCAGAGGGTGTCCAGGGCAGGGGTGAAGTGAGGACAGGACACACAGGTGACAGCACTGTCTTTACCCTCATTTTTCCTGCCATGCTTTAGCAGTGCAAAGGAGGGGGGGGGGCCTCTTCCCTGCCTCCCCTGACCAGGAAACCACCAAAAATTACTGCAATTAAGGCTTGGGCTGAGAATAGAAAGTGGGAGCTCAGAGCCAGATTTGATTTTGAGAGAGATAAAATATATATATATATATTTATTCTCACCTGAATTTCATAGATCAATTTATGATTTTATTTTAGGGATCCATGACCTGACACTGCTCAGCCCAGGCAGGCAGGGTAACCGCAAACTCAAATCCCAGGCATAAGGCCGTTACGGACGTCCTTAAGGCCTGGTCCCTAAAGGGTGGTGAAAACTTGCAGTTTAATGAGATGCGCATAAGACATGAGCAGGCAATGAGAGGCAAAGTCACTAATTGCTAAAAGGGAAGCAGACAGGAGGGCGGTTGTCCTATGTTGGAAAGGTGGCTGCAATGGGAGAAACCAAGTCAGAACTGTGGCTGTGTGGGGGCCCCCAGCTTCTGACTACAACAAGCAGCATCCTCCCCCCGCCTCCCGCCCCCAAGCACATCCCAGGCCTTTCTGACAAGCCCTGTCAAGGTGGCCACACCCCTACACCATATGCCCAGAGCAGGTCTTCTGATATTGGGCCAATAGCTCCTCAAAGAAACCGACAAAATAGTATTATCATTAGAATATTATTACTTATGCCGCATATATGATATTTATTATATGCCAGGCACGTCTTTTACTTTCTACAGCAACACTGTGGGATAGGAGTTGTTATTATTAGTATGATCCCATTTCACAGATGAGGAAACTGACGCTTAGGGTGCTTAATAGCTCTTGCCACAGTAAACCACTTATATGAGGCTGAGGTGACAATCTGAGCCAAGGTACAGAGGATCCTAAAACCTGAGCATTTAGCCTCCACCCTGCTGGGGCTCCAGCCTTGATCTAGGTATGGGTCGTCAGGTCATCGTTGGCCTCCAGTGGGCGGGGCTCGGTCCCTGGGCCGAAGGTTCTTGTTTCCAAGAGTTTTGTAGACACAGTGGCCACAGCGAGCTAAGGAGAGGCAGAGGAGAGTGGGAAACGCAGTCCCAAATTCAGTCCTCTGGGAGCCACAGGAGAGGACACAGCCAACGAAGGTGTTCAACTACCAGAGAATATCACTTGGAGCTCAAACATAGCATGTGCGGGTCCCTCCTTTGCCCCAAGGGATGAGAAGAGAGGGGTTGCAAGCCTGAACTCTGGTGTCGGCATCTGTCTGGGCCACGTCTTAAACCAAGCCTTGGTTTCTTCTGCAAAGTAGGCATGAAAAGAGTGACAATCTCATAGGATTTTTGAGGATTAAGTGGAATAATGTGGTAAAGAATTTAGCACAGCATCTGACACATATTAAGCGCTCAGTAAGTGATATCCAAAATAACATAATAGCAATCGTAAGAGCGATACCAGGTGCTGTTTTCCTGGTTTTCGCTTGCAGTAAATAAACCCCAGTGGAAGAAAGCTCGGCGTGCTAGGTACATAAATTTGGGCTGAAGAGTCTGCCAATTTCTCTCCTCCCCCAGTATGTATTGCAAAGTCAGCAGGAATTGGAGGCCACATTTCTAACAGGGATTGTATATAATGGGAGCTACACTCACCTAGCAGCTCCTAACATCATTTTCCCCCCAGTTGTATGTACATACACGGGTTGTATATACATTGAGAAAATACATGTGCAGCTTTTACAGGTCATTGCATTCCCAGGTCCCTAGGGGCTCTTGCTACAGGTGTGCGAATGTCCCGGCAACATTTTTAATTACAGACCCAGGTCCTTGGCAGGTACGTTAAAGCAAGTTCTTGCATGACACACATTTCCTCCTACTCACGCCTAGCTCCGTTAGCAGATTCTTCTCTGCTGTTGGCATCTGAGTTCACTGTGGAGGAAATTTCCAGCTCCTTTCCACTGGCTTTTGCATCTTATTATGCCCGTGATGATTAGCTAGATCTCATTACCGCCCAGCCCCGTTGGACAAGGATTCATCGTTCTTCAGGTGTAAACCTGTGGTGTGCCTCTCGCTGCACCTCTTCAAAATTCCAGGCAGGCTGCCTGCCTCAGCCAAATTAGGACAACTTCTTCCAGCTGTGTTCACTTCATGACAACTTCCGTTTCAGGAAGAGATTCTGCTGTATTTCACATCTGGTCATACGCTTATTAATTAAGAACTTCGTATAACAACTATGCCTAATTAGGACAGAGCCGAGACCTTTGCTGAGCCAAGACTTTGTTTTCTTCTCCTTGGTACCTCATTACCCTCCCTCCAAATGATGCCCAATTTGTTTTACATCCCTGCCACATTAAGACAATTGCTCTCAGGGGTGTGTGTGTTTCCGCGTGTGCACACACACTCACTCTGCTTTTCAAGCATAATCTCGTGGATCAGGACACTCCTTGTTTTCATGTCACCTCTTGCTACAAGGACAGCCAGCCACTTGGCCGGACTTCTTGTCACATTTGCCTCCAGAGGTGTGGAGGTCAGCTACGGCTGGTGGAAACTGTATACACTCTGCTTTTTACCATGAAATGTGCGTGCCCTGATGCTAGGGAGGCAGCCACAACTATGCTCCAGAGTGAGAGTCCAGAACACAATGGCCCAGTCCCTTCATGGAACCCATTTGTTTCATCAACCAACGGCTCTGGCTAGCCAGGGAGGGATGCCGTCCCTAGCTTCCAGAAGGGCAAGGCTCAGGAGAGAGCAACGCTCAGAAGAGAGCAACGCTCAGAAGAGAGCAACAGAGGGCCAGGCTGAAGATTTCAGTCCTCAGTTCTCTGAGATGCCTTCCTAAATGAAAGGATGGTCTTGGTGGATGGGGTGGCAAATACAAACTCTGGGTAGGGCAAGATCGAAGTGCAAGTTCCATGTCAAAAGGGACTGCCTCTCTTACGTGCCGCTACGTGTATCTCATCATCACCTGAGCTCTGACGGGCAATTACATCTTTCTGATGGAATCAATGTAGTACTGCTAGGACATTCACGGAGATGACTCGACAGGAAGATCATTGGGTTTGGTAGCCAATTCAACTTGGCTGTAGTGGAGTTTTTCTCCCCAAGCCATTTGAAATATAAATTCCTGATGGTCAGACCGAGAAAAGGGGGGCTGGGGCTTCGGTGAATGAAGTCACTTCATCTGCATCCATTCGACCATCCACTGAATAGGTCATGGGTTGTCCTTGACCTGTTAAAAAGTGACTGACCCTACAAAGAAATCTGTGCCTTGACTGTCTTAGACAAAGAGACATAGATCATTTTTTTTCTGTGCTGAACCAACATTTTTCAATCTTATCATTATTGTAAGCAAAGCAGGGGTTCTCCTTTTTCCAAACGCTCCCTGTCCCCCGCAGCCCATTGGCCATCTTCCATGTTCTCGGCATCTCTGCTCCCTCCAAACCCATATCCCTTTCCACATCCACTAAAACCCTCCTAAGCACTCACCAATTGCACTGTTAGCTCCTCTGGCATCCTGGTAAGCACCCCAGGGATCTTCACCTAGAGCAGAAGGAAGGAGGAGAAGAGGTACAGAAGCCACACTGGGAAGCTGCGGCCACTAAGAGGAGGCCTCCAAACTAAGGAGGTTGACTCTGGGTTCCTTGGTCTCCCTTCTCCCACCCCCGCTTCTTGGATAGACTACTTTTCTACAATGTTGTTTAGAACTGGGATATTTTTCCTTGGTTGTCTCCTACATGGGTTCACCTTCTTTCTGACCAGGCCCCTGAAGCACACAGACTTACAGTATTCCTTCCAGAACTATCTGGAAGACCATCTTCTGGCTGCCTCCTGAATTCCCACCATCAGCCCTGATTTCTAACTCAGCCCTGAGTGCACATCCCATCCGGGCCTTGGTTAGACTCCAGTACCTGTTAAAGGTAGACAACAAGATGTCCTCCCTCAATGTCTAGTATCTGCTGCTCTGCCTAGTAGCATCGGGCACATATTAGGCCCTGAGGGAACATTTGCTGAATAAAGAATACAAGAAAGACAACACACAACATTTCAGCTTCTCAAAACATTTTTTAATCTTCTGCTTTTTCTACCAAGACCAAAGCTGTAGAAACAGGTATACAATTCTGGACCATCCCAACGTGAGGCATGATGATGTATGGCCAAAGTCCTTCCTGCTCTCCACTCCACATGCTTCCAAGGTGTGTCCGGTTGGTTAGTGCACTGCTTTCTCTTGTGACATGTCAACCATGGGTATCAGGAGTGCTTGGAGACATGGGGGTGGTGGTGGGGTCCAGCGTGCCAGGAGTGGTGAGTGCCCATACACCCTGGGAGCACTTTAGAAAGGGACTCAGCTGTGGGTGCACAGAAGACAAAGGTCATGCTGTCTCATCTTCTGTGCACTCGGCTGAGTGGACCAGAGTTCCTTCTTATGGAGAGAAAGACTTGGGGCTCATATTGAGAGCAAGTAAAGCATCTAAGAATCACTCACATCTGAACAATGTTTAACTGAGAATAAAAGTTCTCCACCCATTATTTTCTCTTGGAAAGCAGAGGGGAAGAAATCAAGAAGAGGGTTGGATTGCCTTTCAGCCTTCCATTTTTGTCATTAATTTGACGGCTCTTGGTTTTGACACAGCATAAATAAAAATGAAAAGGCAATACACTGACTAGGACCTGTGTACAGCTGCTACACAGGAAGCTATCTCAGGGACTGAGATAAAAGGACTTTTCCCCCTGGCCCTGAAGAGGTCTTGTTTCGGTTAGGACAACTGGTTGAAAACTACAGCCAGCTTCGAGAAGCCACTGACTTAATCTTGGCAAGAGAGACAGAAAGCAATGCACATACACTTATTCTGCTGCATTGTAAACCGACAAGGTCAGGAGAGTAAAGATCTACTGAAAGAAGCAAGGATGACTGAGTAAACAAAAATGACCATCCCTCCCCACCCCTCCATCCACCCCTCCCCCAGGAGTGCACCCAATTAAACCGTAGTTATTTTCTTATCCTTGGTGGCTTGCTTGATGGCAGCCTGCTCGCAAATGATCTCCTTGAGCCGCTGCAGCCTCATGTTCTGGGTGGTCTGGTCTCCCACGCCAGTCTGACTGCGGTGCAGCAAGGTCAGGGCATGGATGTACTCCAGCTCCGTGTACTTCACGCCCTGGTCCACCACCAGGTTCAGGAGCTCATCGGCCGTGTTGTATAACATCTCGTAATACTGCCTGAGAAAACAAGATGGAACACTGCTCACCATCTCCATTGTCAACCACTTATGTGGTTTCAGTGGTACTAAATATGCTGCTTGTAAATTACTTATTCAATAAACATTTACTGATCACTGGACACTGTTGTTCTAGGCCCTGTGAATACAATGGGAAACCAGACAAAACACGTCTCGGTCCTCTTGGACCTCACTGGAGCTTTCTTCAAGAGACTATGTCCAAATGAAGGCTCGGGGAGACCTCACATCTTTCAGGGTCTCAGTTCATTCGAGATTTCCCCTAATGTTACATTTACCTATGAAGAAACAAAGAAAAAGAAGTAGAGGTGGAACCAAGAGAAAGAGAAATCATCTGGCAGGCATTGCAAAAACCATTTTTGTCTCATTCAGTTCCTCATCCATTCACTTACTCACTGGAGGTTCTGTGCACTCTATGCTTCTCTCCTCCATAGGGTGAGATACTAATATGTTTTAGAGTTATTGGAAGAATGAATTGATCATATAATGCACTTGACTTGGAATGGTGTCCAACAGACATCCACGCTCCACAAATATCAGAAGAATAATAATGATATATTAATAAAGTTACAATAGTAATGGAAGGATATAATGATGAGCAAGACGTGGACTCTTTCCTCCAATAGCTCAGAGATGAGCTGGAAAGATAATGAGAAGTAGAGAGACAATGATTGCCTTTCTGTAGGCAAAGTGAATCGCCATGTACTGTGTCATTTATCCTTCAATACACGTAGGGGGGAGATTCCTCCTTCTTTTCCAAAAAGGAAACTGAAACATGGCAAAGTTACAGGACGTGTCTAATGTCACAGAGAAGTGAGCCGCCGTGGCAGGATATGTACCTGTTTCTGACTCTCAGTCCGACGTTCCTTGTTACAGAAAAAGACAAGAACAATCTTCCAATTGACACGAGGGAAGGATAAATGTTATGAATTTATAGTGGAGGAAGGAGAAATCCACCATGCTGAGGGGAAGGGGAAGGATCAAGGAAGACTTCACAGGGGGTAGAATATTGTCAGGCATGACTTCCAGGAAGGAGATTTCTAGATTAAGGGAAAAGAGAAGAGCAGAAGCAAAGACTTCTCCTGGGAAGAGGACTCTGGGTAGCCTGGGGATGGCCGCTAAAAAGCAGAGTTTCGGGAAAAGGCATTTGAAGCCAGAAGGCAGACTGTTTGATGATCAGGCTAGTGAAGTTAATAAAGAACCTTAGACCTAGTCAGGTCAATAAAGGACCTCCCTCCCACAGCTCTCAAGGTTCTGTTGGGAGAAGCACCATCCAAGCTGTGCTTCTGGAAGATAAATGTGACAGCAGTACACAGAATGGTCTGGGAAGGGACTGGCTTTAATTCTAGCAGCACGTTGGGGACTTGAGATCCATTTGGCTGCAAGGCCATTGGCCTGGGTGGAGGAGAGAAGAGCTGTGCCTGTTAGAGAAACATGCATCACAGTGAGTCTCCAGTAAGGCAGAGGAAGGATGGAGGAGGTGGGAGTCAGGAAAGGGGAACACAGCCATTTGCTCTTCTTAATACCAATATTATGCCACCACTGTTTCTCACCGAGTCTACACTGAGACTTGGACTTGCACGGTTACTACCAACTACCCAGGAGGTAAAGCCGAGCGCAGGCTCTGGGCCAAGCAATGCTATCACAGCTGGTTAGGCAAATGACAGAGGAGCCAGGTACAGTTTACTTCCTTCTTTTGGACAGGAAAGGCAGCATTGCCTCAGTGGAGGGGCAGACCAAGGTAGAAGGCCCAAGGCAATTCCAGAGACAAAGGGATCTTAGAGATCTACGAGGATCGTTGGATTTAAGCCGTGAATTGGTTTCTTGTTCACCAAGAACATCTTGATAAAAAGAACATCCTCTGGGAGAAGTAAGCCATCCTTATAGTGAGGAATACATTCTGGGAGCTCATAATTGCAAGATTATTTTATACATTTTTGCTACAATGGAATGTGGTCAGTAAGGGTGTCTTTTCACATGGCTAGTCCTTTTCTTGCTCTGCTAAACCTTCTTTTCTATTTAAAATACTCTTAAAAAAAGAATACCATTTTGTGAATATTTCCTAAAGAGTGGCAGGAATGGTAAGTGCCCATCTTATATTGGTACGTTTATGAGTGATGTCAGGCAGCAAATGGTTCAACATCCTTGTGTAGAGGCTAATGTTCTGTAGATGGTTGTTCACTTTAACCTTCTGGAACCATATATTTGGAAATCACTGGTCAAAGGTAACCTTGAATGTAGAGAGGTGCTTCTAATAGGAGAGGCAAATTAACTCTAACCTGCAGACTTCTGGGAGCCCAATATCAGATACAGTTAGGAACTTTTCAGAAACTTCATGTTTGGCATAAAACCCGTGTGAACCACCCCTACTCCACAACACATCTGTTATAACTTAAAAATGCTATTTTTAAGGAAAACTTGAGGCTGTAGGAAGACACATCATATTTTTCCTATGGCTCCCCATGTCCCTTGGCACACCATGGCTTCCTCCCTGACACCAGACCCTGTTGTGACAAATGAAGCCCTCTATCACCTAATTCAGGTTCCCTTAGATGCACAGGTGAGGAAGCGAGCTGTCTATTTAGGGAGTTACCTGAGAACACATTTTAAAACTTGCTCAAGAAGAATCCATGTTTGAATCTGGGACTTACCAAACAGAATGAGAGAGCATTTAGGGCTCATGATTCTTTCAAAGCTAGCAGAGACTTGGTGGCTGCAGTTCTTAACTGGTGGTTCTCCAACTGGAAAGTTCTTGGGATCTTATAAAAAGTGCAGAATCTTCAGGACCCCCCCCAGCTCTTGTGATTCCCAAAGGTTCGGAACCAGCCAGGACTCTGAGCCAAGTCTCTCTGATGTGCACATAGTTACAGATCTATTCCCATCCCTCACCTTGAGCCAAGGACCTAAAAACATTAGGGATGGTGATGCTTTTCGCTGAGATTAAACCAAAGGAACTGGGTTTCTCTGTATTATGACGTTGATATTTTCATCGTTTATCTTAAGAAGTCACATTGAACCCATCTACCCAGATGAAATTGGATTTCTTTTGAAAAATATGATGAATTGTTTCCAGGGATACTGGCTGGTTTTCTACAGAGACCACTGTTCCATGCTTGGGGCAAATAACCAAACAAAGATGCCTGGATGCCTAGTCCTGGATCCTTCAGTGTGATAAGTGATAAAAGGGTGTGCCACTTAAGTCCTCAATGTTTCAATACCCTTTGTGCAATGAAGACCTTTGTAGATCCCAGAATGACGTTCTGAAGTGGACTCAGAGACTAAAAGAGCCCTCAAGAGCCTCCGATGCACAGTGCCCCAGAATTGCAAAGCTGAGTTATTAAATAAATCGACAGGTAACTGATGGTGTTTTTTTCTGTAGTTAGGGGAAAAAAATTACCCACAACCACGATGATGTATTAGATCATAAAGACACATAAATATTTAAAGATGGAATGAAATTCATTCATCGTGCAGAGCAGCACCCAACAGCAAAGGCTACACCAAACCAGCACAGCAACAGTTGTAATTGGAGGTAGAGAAAGGGCATTATGAGGTGCCCCGAGGAGAAAACAGGAAAATGCCCCAAACTTTACAATTAGAATGGGCTTCCGTGATAAACACCGGCACACTGAAATGAAATCATGTAACCCAATGGAGATAAATAATTCACCAGCACTTTCTGAGGCCCCGGGAAAATGAAAGTTTGATCTTTATCATCAAGCATTACAATAACAGCCATGGCCTCCGGGCATCACATTTGTATTAGATATGCACTTAGCGGCAGGGATGGGATCAGTGAACACACATTTGATTTAGGCCTTTTCTGGCTCATGACTTGTACGGCAAGTCTCTTCATAGCCCATAACATTCAGGGGCCAAATGCTAGATGATGCCCAAATATCCTATTCTGGAGACCAGAGTTCTATGTCACCCTGATGGATGGAACATTCTATGAGGAGATGGCTTCCTCCCGTGGTTGGTTTCTCTCTCTCTTTGCTATGAACCTTTGGGCAGCATTTGCCAAAGTGGCCTGGGTGGAAAGGGATGCAGGTGGAGTGACTAGAAAGCAGGGGGGTGAAGTCGCATAGGCTGGGCTCCTGGACCCAGTCCAGAATATGACGTCATTCATACTTCGTTCAGGTGCAGGCAGATTATTTTCTCCTATCTTCTTCGTGTTGCCTTTTTCAATGAGTTGCGTTTGTGATTTTTCCTTCTTATTTTAATGGTGTTGAACTGCAACCCTTTCTCCCCATTGATTCGCGTACAAATATTTATACAAGTAAGGATATGAAGGGCATGTTAGTAAGTTAGGCAGAACTTCTTCTTAAAGTTTTAAGATGAAGTTTATTTTATTTTTCTCTAATTGGAAAATTAACATACATGTCTTATAGATAATATAGACTAAACACAAAGATTAAGTGATTAAAAGAGTATGTCCATAATTCTATTATAAAGACACACGACATTTTCATATTTCCTTCACATTTTGTTTTCCATATGTAAGTAATGCCCCACCAATTTCTCTATTACAGTTGAAATATTTGGGTTGACAGACGATTGGACACTTTGTTTCTCATTTTAAAAACTTTCTTTCCTAGGGCGCCTGGGTGGCTCAGTCAGGCTCAGTCAGTTAATGGAAGATCAGACCTTCCATTCAGGTCATGATCTCAGGGTTTATGGGCTCAAGCCCCTCACCAGGCTCTGTGCTGACAGCTCAGTGGAGGGGGGGAGTCCTATCTCCCACTTTGCCATACTCATTGGTTATGAGTTATCACTGCCTCTCTGAAAAGCTCTTGCAAAACAGTCTCAGCTCTCTTCTATGTGAATTGAGGAAAGAAAGCCCCAATAAAACCAGTCATTCTCACACAACCATCATTCCCATAACCACAGGAGGTCTGCAAAGCCTGGGGGGTGGGGGGTGGAAAGAAGGTGCTGCTGGGGCCGTCACAGTTCCTGGGGAGAGTGTGCTGCCATCTGCCTCCCTTTACGGGGTGAGGTTCAGAATCCTAAATCCCTGAACGAAAACTGTATTTGTCATAGATACATAGCTATGTCTCATGCCGGGTGTTAGAATCTGTCTTGACTGATGTAATGTTAATATAACGTCTAGCTCTTAGGTGCACTGGTATAGTCAACCCTTTGCAGTAGGTAGTACATCATCCACATCGCACAGGTGGGCACACTGAGCTATAGTGAGTAGGACTGATTTGTCGACGGCCTCAAAGTCAAGGACTTTGAACCCTGTACTCACTGCAGTGCCACCAGAATATGGAAATACTGGAAACTGTAAAAAGCAAAAGTGCTAACTGTAAAGAATCCCTGTACAGCGAATTTTAGTCATGATTTAAGTTATATGTAACTAAATGAAATTCATATACTAACTCAACTCCTCTGTCTTCCATGATAATGGAACAAGCCAGTATTGCAACAATTCAAAATTCAATTACAAACTTTGTTGTTATATTTGTTTTAAGTTTATTTGTTTTGAGGGAGGGAAGGAGGAAGGGAGGAGGAGGGGGGGAGAGAGAGAGAGAGAGAGAGAGAGAGAGAGAGAGAAAGCATGAGCGGGGGAGGGGCAGAGAGAGAAGAAAGAGAGAATCCCAAGCAGGCTCTGTGCTGTCAGTGTGGTGCTGGACGTGGGGTTCGATCTCATGCTTCATGAGACCATAACCTGAGCCATTGATCAAGAGTTGGTTACTTAACTGACTGGGCCACCCAGGCGTCCCTGTAGATATATTTGAATATCAGTAGATTTGATCAGGGAATTCAGCACTCTAAAGCAAATAATGAAGTCATGTTGTCAGGTCAGCATCGAATTTGGGCTTTTTCATGTTGTCACCTCTATCTCTTGCTTTTTGCCCCTCCAAGCAGGAAATGGACAAGGTGACCTTTCTTTCCAAAAGTTTGCTGCCCTTCTGATTTATTACTTCCTGGAGAAAGGGGTAATTAAGTAATTTCATTGTTTGTTTGTTTGTTTTACGTTTTCAATGTTTTATTTATTTCAGAGAGAGAGAGAGAGAGAGAGACAGTGACAGCATGAGCAGGGGAGGGTCAGAGAGAGAGGGAGACACAGAATCCGAAAAAGGCTCCACACTCTGAGCTAGCTGTTAGCATACAGCCCAACGTGGAGCTCGAACCCACGAACCGTGAGATCATGAACTGAGCCAAAGTCGGACCCTTAACCGACTGAGCCACCCAGGTGCCCCTTAAGTAATTTCATTGTGAAGACTTTCTCCTCTAGTCCTTACAGAGATAATGATAGTGTTGATATCACCAAGAGAATTAGGCTCTGAAGCTGACTTTTAAATATAAGGTTTCAAGGAGGAAAATTTTACCTGAATAGAACTTAGTATCAACAGTAACCTCCCCCAATTCTTTATAGCCAACAGATGCAGCATTTTGAGAACTTAAAAAAAAAAAACCAACAACAACAACCCCAGGAGTAGATGGGTCACTAAACTGTCAGGTAAAACATTCAACTCCCATTTTCTCTGTTCACTCAATGGCATACATGGTAATAGGCAGGGAAATGGAAAAAGAAAAAGGAAAGGAACTGAATAATCCATAAACTGGATAATCATCCCATAAATAATTAAGAGGTAGTTACAGCAGAAAGACTTAGAGAAGTAAATACTCAAGAGATCAACTAAGCTCAGATTCTGGTTAAGTCTTTCACTCCCCTCTAACTAGCTGTGTGACCTGGGGGATATGCTGTGGACTCTCTGGACCTCAGCTTCCCATATGAAAAACAAAGAAGTTACAGCAGATGCTATTTAAGCAGTTTTGGATTTAAAACCTTTACAGCATCCTCTGCTCGGTCCTTTAAAATCACGGCCTTCCAGAGGTGCCTGGTGGCTCAGTTGGTTAAGCATCTGACTTCAGTTTATGATCTCATTGTTCGTGGGTTCGAGCCCCGCGTCGGGCTCTGTGCTGACAGCTAGCTCAGAGCCTAGAGCCTGCTTCGGATTCTGTCTCTCCCTCTTTCTCTGACCCTCCCCTGCTCATGCTGTCTCTCTCTCAGAAATAAATAAAACATTAAAAAAATTAAAAAAAAATCCTGGCTTCCATCAGAATTAGCTGATGCTGATTCTCCTTGAGCCACGGTAGGCAAGATGCAGCACTGACTGATTTGGAAACATTCTGAGCAAGTGTAAACTTAGCTCTGATGTGTACTTTCCAGACCAATAAGAAAATGGATGGTAATCCTGTGTGTCAGAAGAATAAATTAGTTTATTCAAAAATATAATATAATTGCTCTCATTTGTCTTCCCCTTCAAAGGAGCTTAGAGTTTATTACAGACATGATTGAAAATGCTAATTTGAAATAGGTGAAGGAATTTCCATCTCAGGAATGAGAAAACTCAGGTAGAGAAGAGCTGAATAATTTTTTGGAGTTAGTGGTAGAATTAGATTTACGTTCTATAGGGATAGTTTTTTTTTTTTTTTTTTAAACTAACAACGGATTGTGTGCAGGGTTTTGTTCTGATCAGGGCATCCCAGGAGAAGTATGGTCTTTAGAAAAGACAGTGTAGAGATTCCCTCAGCTGGTGGCAGTAGAAAATCATTCAGGAGGCAGTGAAGGCTTGCACCGGCTTTGCTGATCGGTCATCTATGTACATTTTCCTCATATAAAGCGGCACACACATCACTGACTTCATCAACAGCACTACGCGTAAACGGCAATTACTTATTGGCCTCGTTCTGATAACCACCAGGCTTCAGTGGCACTGAGGGGTGTCCCTCCAGAGGACTGTTAAAAGCTAAAGTTGGCTGTGTTCCTTCTTTCCAGGAACATATCCTGATATTCTTGATAGCAGCCATGGGAGCTGTGCCTTATTTTGCTTCAGAAACTACAACCATTCAAAACAAAGGAATTCCTCTGAGATCCATCACTTTTGAGACGATGACTCTCTCCCAAGCTCAGTCAGAGCCGCTGAGATGGGAAGAAAATTCCTTCTTGTTCCCTCTGCTAGAAATTTTGCTCCCCGCCTTTGAACACCTTCTGAATTTATAATATCTCTCGCTGAAATTTCCTCCTCTACAACTTAAGGATTCATATGTCACTCTTTGCTCCATCAGATAATTTTTTAAATTAAGTTTTCTACAGCAGGGCTGGAGGAAGATCAGCATTTTAAATTTGGTACAATTAAAACTGTGTCTCTTTGGTCTGGCACTGCCTTCGGTCAAAACCCATCTGTATGAATAATTATTCAGTCCATTAAGAAGTCTGCTCAACTCCTTCTCCCATTTTGAAGGTTTTAATAAATATTGATCAGGCACATTTCTGTTTGCACTTGCCAAAGCAATTCTGATGGATTCATCTTCTGATGTTATCAAATAATGAAATATGAAAGAGTGAATAGAATTACCCTCTTGTTCTGTGATTTTTTATTTAGGTCCTTCATTTTACTTTCATAATTGTGTTTGTGTCAGGCTCCTGTAAACGCTCTTTTGATTATCAAAAGGTGAGTCCAGGTTAAGGAGAGTTATGCTGTGCCGAATATCACTTTAGAGAGTTTTTTCAATTTGAAAAAGTAATTTATCGAATATCAGAGGTTGATAAAAGAAGATAACATTCTCTGCTTTGGTGGCCTCAAAGCTACATATTGTTTACCAATTAGCACAATGCCCTTATACTGTATACTATTTATACTTCCCAGATCAGCAATCTGAGAAAGAGCTGCTGACATATGCAGAATGAAAATAATTCGGAGGCCCTCTGGCTTTTTCAGTTTTAAGCAATTATCAACTTTTCAATAAATAATGCAAAGGATTTCTTCAAAGGAAAATCTGGTATTATTATCACTAATACTTAGGAAATTCTCTTAACATCTTAAAAGTTAATACAGTCACGCCCCCTTATCCACGGTTTCGCTTTTTGCCATTGCAGTTATCTGCGGTCAACCACAGTCCGGAAGCAGATGACTCTCTTCCTGATTGTAACCTAATGCTAGGTCTCAATGCCTGTGTCATTCACCTCACTTCATGTCACGTAGGCACTTTGTCATCTCCCATCATCCCAAGAAGAATGAGTTACAGTACAAGAAGTTCTATGACCACATTCACATAACTTTTATTACAGTGGACTGTTGTAATTGTTCTGTTTATTAGTAGTTACTGTTGTCGATCTCTTACTGTGCCTAATTTACAATTAAACTTTGCCATAGGGATTATGTACAGGAAAAAGGTAGTATATATAGTGTAGTGCTATCTGTGAAGTCAGGCATGTATGGGAGGGTTTTAGAACATATTCCGTGCAGATAAGGGGGACTACTGTGTAACAGGAGAGTTACAGAGGTATAGTCCTTGGCTTCAAGAAGTTTCTTTTATCGGCACGTTAAAAATTACAATCGGGGGCGCCTGGGTGGCTCAGTTGGTTAAGCGTCTGACTTTGGTCACGTCATGATCTCACAGTTTGTGAGTTCAAGCCCCACATCAGGCTCTGTGCTGACGGCTAGCTCAGAGCCCGGAGCCTCTTCGGAATCTGTGTCTCCCTCTCTCTCTGCACCTCCCCTGCTTGCTCATTCTCTTTATCTCTCTCTCTCTATCAAAAATAAGATAAACATTAAAAAAATTAAAAAAAAATACAATCCAGGGTACCTAGGCAGCTCAGTCAGTTAAGCATCTAACTTCAGCTTAGGTCATGATATCCTAGTTTGCAAGTTCGAGCCCCATGTTGGGCTCTGTGCTGACAGCTCAGAGCCTAGAGCCTGCTTTTTATTCTGTGTCTCCTTTGGTCTCTGCCCCACCCTTGCTCACACTCTGTCTCTCTCTCTCTCTCAAAAATAAATAAATATTGGGGCGCCTGTGTGGCTCAGTCAGTTAAGCGTCCAACTTCGGCTCACGTCATGATCTCACGGTTTGTGGGTTTGAGCCCCATGCTGGACTCTGTGCTGACGGCTAGCTCAGCGTCTGGAGCCAGTTTCGGATTCTGTATCTCCCTCCGTCTCTGACCCTCCCCTGCTCATGCTGTCTGTCTGTCTCTCTCAAAATAAATAAAACATGAAACAAATTTTTAAAAAACATTTTAAAAAATAATTTAAAAAATACAGTCCGGATCCAGATGAAAGGTTCCTAAGACACTAGGTAAAGATTTTGTTTTGTTTTTAAAAGTTTATATATATATATAAATATACATATATAAAAGTTTATTTATATATATATATATATATAGAGAGAGAGAGAGAGAGAGAGATATTGAGATTGAGATTGAGATTGACAGAGAGTAGGGAAAGGACTGAGTGAGAGGGAGAGAGAAAATTCCAAGGAGACTTTGCACTGTCAGCACAAGGCCTGATGCGGGACTCGAACCCATGAACCATGAGATCATGACTTGAGCCCAAATCAAGAGCTGGACCTTAACCAAGCCACCCAGGCATCCCTACGTAAATATTTTAACGTAAAATAAATCTGGACTTGCCAGCTAGCCTGCCCATTCTGCTCCTCTCTCTCAGAACGTAGGAGGGAAGAAAAGAATTGGGGGGACCCTAGACAAGGTATAGAAGCCAAATGATTCCCAGTTAGTGATGGGATGGAGAAATGAACGGGTACGGGTGTTGGGTTTCTGCACCTGTAACATGGAGATCCTTCTGTACCTGGAAGTGTTTGGGGAGAAAGGTCAGTGGGGATAGGCCTGGACTACAAGACCTTGATGGAAGAACTTGCCATTAGAGTATTAACCAACGAGGCCAAGGTAATGGATTCATTCTGGTAGGTGTCAGTTCTATTCTTTAGCCATTGACTCTGCCCTTAGCCAGCTACCTCACAAGTGTGTTTAGACAAGGTCTGGGTAAGGCTGAATGGATAGTTCACTGCAAAGCCATTATCACTGCTGGGGGCTTAGATACAAGGACTGCTATTCAGCCATCAGTCATGTGAGTTACTCAGATTCCGACTCATGATTTTTTGGTCTTAGTTAGGGACCCTAGTACACTTCTTAATACTGTTATAGGGGATTTATCTACTTCGCTGAGACAAAAAAAACCCCCAAAAAGCAAAAAACAAAACCCCCATATCTTTTAGAGCTAAAGGGCCAGAAAGAAAAATGGGTTTGGCAGAAGAACAACAACAACAAAAAATCAACAGATTATTTGAAAAGCATGAGCATATGCAAATCAGCAGGTCCCAAACGCAGATACTCCAGGGCGTATTTACAGAAGTGAGAAAACCTAAATAAACCAAAGCTACAAAATGGGCCACCTGAGATCCAAGACCATGTGACTCAGAACTGATGTCAATTAGAAAAATAATAGACTAAATCAGAAAGAGCTAATGGAAATATGTATAATATCCAGCAGGGTTTAATTAAAGACCCAAATACTCTGACAAACTTGATAAATAGCTTTGGGTAGCAATGTGAATTTGGTGGATGAAAAGACCACTGTGGCTTATATTTGGATGTCAGTGAACCATTTTATACAGTGCCTCTAAAAAAATATAAGCTAGCAAAATGAATTTATTTTGAATGACTACCCCTGATGGGATGCAGGCTGCAAAAACAAACAAAGGGTAACGATCAAGGCAAATCAACAGATTCAGAGAGAAAGCATCTAGAGAATGCTAAGGATACTGGCTTATAACTGATCTCACTTAATACCTTAATTAATGTGCAAGCTCATACACAGTGTCCGTGAAGGGCACATGTTCCTAAATGGGGAAGGGCCGTGAACAGCAATAAGGAAAGAGAAAAAATGTAAAGGACTCCCGAGAATTCAGAATTACGGGCAGAAAATTAATGAAATGGGGTTCATGGTGGAAAAACCCACGAGAATGTATCTGGAAGAACTTCTAACCTTCCAGAGTCTATAATTGGGAGACGCCTTAGAACAGCACTGGTAAAAATGGTGTGTGTATCTGTGGGGGGAGGGTAAGGGCATGGAGCCAAAGAATTTTCTTACTTCCTGTTAAAAAAAAGAAAGTACCAGTTATCGGGCAAGGAGGTGATGATATCCATGCCTCTGTTGTACTTCATAGTTCTGTATTGCTTTCTACCCTAAGCCAATTGAAAGAAAATCAGAAAAGAGCATCAGATGGGATTAGGGGGACAGAAGGTTGGAGGAAAATAGAGGATTAAAAGAAATTCAGTCCAATTTTTGCTCTGCTGTCAGCTTCTCAATGAGTTTTCTCCGACCACCTTATCTAGAATGATGCCAGCCTTGTCCACAACAAGGCTTGTCCTTTTACTGACCTTCACTTTTCTGTTTGTACTCATCTCCATTTGAGCATAAATGTATATTAAAAATGTCTTCTGGGGAAAGCTGTATTTTTATACATTTAAAAAAAAGATTTATTTTTGAGAGAGAGAAAGAGAGCAAAGCAAGAAGGGGGTAGAGAGAGAGAGGGACAGAAGATCTGAGGCGGGCTTTGTGCTGACAACAGCCAGCCCGATGTGGGGCTTGAACCCATGAGCAGTGACATCATGACCTGAACCAAAGTCGGACGTTCAACCGACTGAGCCACTCAGGTGCCCTTATTTTATACATATTTTTAAAATGTATGTACATATCAAGTTAGAGAGACACAGTATCTTATAGTGGCTACGATCAGGGACTCAGGAGCCACGGACCTAGGGGTGAATCTGAGTTCTATCTCTTACTATTTATAAGCTCTTGGGCAACTTATGAATCTCCCTGTGCCTTCTTTTCTTCATCTGAAAAAAGAAATAGTAATATGAGCTTGTTACAAGGATCCAGTGACGAACAGCGACTGGAACCGAGTAAGTGTTGTGTAAATACTACATGAATGTCTGCCGCCCCTCCTGGAACGCGGGCTGAGTGGGGTTGGCTTCTGTCTCACTCCTAGTTGCCCCACGGCCTGAGGACAAGACAGCTAGTAAGTGTCAAAGAAATGGAAAGGAATGAATGAATGAATGAATGAATGAGAAAGCCAACAGTCAGTAAATCTCATTAAGAGATCGATCACTAAGTAAAAAGCAGTCTGCAATTCTTCAACACTGGGAGGGGAGGGGGATGGATAAAGTAGCTGCTCCGTGCAAAAGGCAGAGGTGTCATCGGCCTCAGCTCTGAGAGGGAGACATGGAGCATCTCTGTGTGGGACAACTGGTGGCAAATGATAAAGGGGGGGACAGAAGGAAGAGACCTATTTCTGGCTATTCATGGGTCGTTCTCCCAACTCTGATTCCCAACTGGTGGAATTAGACACACATCCCACAACTTTTACCGAACGCGCAGGACCCTGGACATGCCTTCGTTTGTCTGCACTTCAGCTTCTTCATTTATACACTGTGGGAGATAATAAAACCTCACAGGTTACGCTTGAGCAGAACATCAAATGACAGGCTAGGACACCTGCTCTGTAAAACCGGTAACAATAATAGCTAACGTTTACTGAATACTTACTATGTACTCTGTACTGGCCCCGTGTATGTTAAGTCTTTGGATCTTCATCACTGTACGAGATAGCATATTCCCCACACTGAAATGCTATTTTTTACTAATCCTTCCCTCATGCCTCAGAAGAGGGATTTCTTTCCTTTCTTTTTCTAAGATGAATCCTATGCCTTTGATTCCAACGCCTTTAGGACCTTGCTAGGGTTTTGTTTTGTTTTGAACTCCTGTATCTAGTATCCACTCCTTTCCTTGTCTGCCTTCAAACATCCTTATGTTTCTCCTACCTTGGAAAAAGAATAACACATCCGAACAGCAAACCCCAAGCCCTTCATGCACTCTTCTGTCCTCTCTCTCTCTCATTTCTTTTCTCCTTTTCATTGTTAAATTTCTTGAATGTATCATTTATATTCACTGTCTCTCCTTCCAAGGCCTCCATTTTGTCTGAAACCACATTTTAAAAAGTCCCCAGTGACATCCTTGGAGATAAACACAATGGCTTTTACTTAGTCCTCTTCCCCGTGATGGATTTCCTTTCTGAACTCAACTCTCTCTGAGCCACATTACAAGGTCCTTTTCCAGTCCCCTCAGATTCTTCCATTGCTTTCCTGGCTTCTCTTCTGTCTGATCACTGGGGGCACTCTGCCCAGGCAGGCCTTGGCCCTTTGTTCTTGCTCTCCCTGCTTCCAAAAGTCTTATTTGTGCATGAGATGTTCTTTCTCAAGATCTGGTCTCTCAACAGATCAAAGCTTCATTTTCATAGGTTTCCAGATGTTTCTACTAGATGCCCTAATCAGGTGCCTAACTTCCAAAGTTTGCAAAACCTCGAAATGTCAGTGTCACTTTTGACTCTTGTCTGATCATCGCCAGGTCTATCAGTGTAACACTGTTTATGTTCCGGCTTCTTTCCAGTGACGTGATCGCTGATCCCAGTCTCTTCTCAATAGGTTATGACAACTGTCTCCTCCTGGAGTCTGTCACACTCACTCACTCCTCCCAGACTAAACTTCTCTGTTTCCAACTAGATCAGATTTTTGGTCCCTATTAAACCTTTTCTCCCATTTCTCCCTCAACATCAACCTTCTATTTAAGCAACTGAGCTACTCAATATCCCAGGAAACATTTTAAACTTTCTGGCACAGGGCTTGAGTATCTAAAGTCTAAGTAACCCTCAAGATTGATGAAATCTCTATCTGCTAGGAAGGAAGAACAATTTCTTCCTTCTCTGTTACTGCATGGGTCGCCCCTTTAACATGTGTCATTCATCGTATAGTATTTGCTTTTGAAAAAGGTTATTAAGATTCTTTATGAACTGGGGATACAATAAAAAAAGTTACAGGGGTCTTACATGAGGATGTGATAGCACCTCCCGCATAGGGTGGGAGGAAGATTAAATGAGCTAATATCTGCAAAGTGCTTAAACCGGGGCCTGGCACATAACATAAAAGTGCTTGTTTAGCAGGCAAAATAAAACATATACAAAAGCATATAGTGCAGTCTTTTTTCTACGCCTGTCTCCTAGCCACCCACCATGTCCTTTCCTGGAAACAATAACTGTTACCGGTTTCCAGGGTATCTTTCCAAATACATTTTATATACACACAAGCCTAGTTGTGTGTGTGTGCGTGTGCTCGCGTGTGCACATATCCCCATATGTTTAAAGAGAAATGGTGTTTACATGCTCTTCTGCGCCCGGCTTCTCCCACTTAACAATATATCTTAGAGATGGTTCCACTTCAGTAAGTATCGACCTGCCTCATTCTTCTTAATGGCTGCAGAGTATTCAATTGTTTGGATGTTATCTTCTCCCAGAACACAGGCCTCCTGATGACAAAGACTATGTCTTATGACTCTCTGTAGCATTCTCAGTGCTTATATAGTACCTTTCAGAATCATTCTTTGTTTCTGTGCTCAACAAACGTTTAAGTATCAATTACGCATCAGGTAGTATATAATAGGTACTGGGGCTGCAGAAATGAGTACACTCTGCTCTCTGGAGAGGACAGTACCATGTGATCATAGCAGTGTGACAGTGGGTATCATAAAGGTACAAATGAGACTTCCTATGATCGCAGTCGGAGGGACTGTATCCTTCCTAGAGCAGTCAGAGAAGGCTGTCTGGGGGTAACATCGGGACTGAGGCAAACAGGAGGGCAAGAAAGTGCTCCACAAGCAAAGGCAATGGAACGTGGGTAGCCAAGTAGGAGGCATACTGTATTTGGGGGGAAGGGGCTATGAATGATTTATTCCTCCTCAGTGGAGTGCAAGGGTGTGGCGTGGAGGGGAGGGAAGGACAAGAGATCAGCAGGGTAAGCTGGGGCCAGAACAAAATAGACCCTGTGTGTCATGCCAGAGACCTTGGACCTTCACGGGCAGGGGGAATAAGGTGACGAAGGTGAGAGTAACAAGCCTGCTAACCTTTGATTGTGCCTATGTTGTTAAGATAAAACAATGACCTATGATTATCAGGATTTAATAAAAGAAGGTATTTTAATACTCCTCAAGCAGAAAGGTAATTATTTCAGAACGAAAAATTATGTTTTCTTAGATAAGAAGTTCACAAAGTGACTAGGCCGTCATTATTTTCCTAATTTCCCCAAAGATGAGGACGGTTTTGCTTTGGTTTATACGCTGGCATTTGGGAACCAGCGCTGTGGCTGATGGGAAGGAATCTGAAGGCAGAGGGACTGAGACACAAGCCAGATGCGAGGACAGCCGGGTTTTGGAAGGACCTCTCTGGTAGACGGAGCAGGAAGGGAGCAGGAAGGGAGCCTTCCTTCCGACTGTTGGGTTACCCAGCTTCTCCCTGGTTGGCTCATTTTCTCCTCGTCAGACCATGTCACTCTTGCAGGCGTCCTCACCACGACCCCAAGCTTGTAGTGAACAAAATCAACCTCAAGGAGAGAGACGGATGCCAGCACCTCAGGAGAAAAACACATCCTGGCTGTCACCTCTAGAGCCTTCCATTCAGGTCAACACATGCCTGTCGCTGTGATGATACACTCAGAAGGACCGAGAAGAGGCAGAGGGGGAAGGGTAGGCGGCGGCAGGGAGAGAGGAAGGCAGGAGAGGCACCATTCACCAAAACGTTCCCTTCTATCCTTAATCCTCTGCTGGGCTGTTGGAAAAATGAGGCAGGGAGGACTAAGGTGTATGTAAGTATATATAAAATTATAAATTGGGAGCACGACCATCATCTTGTTTAATCTCTTGACAACCACACACAACAGGCTTGATAGCTTGGCAGAGAAAGAGCGAATCTGAGAACAAGGTCACCAGTCTCATGAGCTGATGCTGGATTCCAAGGCTGGTCCGTGGGATTCTCTACTACAGTCACGGGGAGCCTCAGAGCCCTGGTGCCCAAGAGCGGCAGACTGCCCGGCAAGAATTTACACCACACTCTTTGTTGAGAAGCGGGATTTGAGTCTGGGGAGGGTGTGTGGAGGGACATGAGGTATAACAGGATATCATTAACCACAGGGAAATGCATTCTGAGAGTCTGCAGAGAAAATCCAGCCTGGAGGGGCAGAATAGCCTTTTTTTTTTTTTTTAAACTGGCCCCTTCCTTATAAAAAGACTAATTCGAGACTGTTTAACAATGCCGGTCTCCTAAGTCTATAAATAAAGAAAAGGGTGTTTGATGGGGAAAACATATATATAGCATTTGCATTCGTTTTGTAGGAAGAAAAAAGTATCAGATGTGGAAAACCTCCCAGAAAGGGCACCTTATGAGAAAGGAAGGTCTTTGAGCGTGTTTAATACCTCTATTTAAATGCTAATGCTAACCTATAGCTCTGGACCACACAAAAACTAAAGTTTTTTTCAAAGACCATAAAGTGAATTTAAAATGAAAACTTAATTTCCTGAATAAAAGATTTTTTTCTTAAATTTCTGCAGAGAAGCCAAGGCATGGAATTTCAGGAGAGGAATACCGAGCTGAGGGTAAAAATCAGCGGGCAGCACAGGCAGGCCTCTCTAACGGCGGGGGGCAGGGACCACCTCTGTCACAAATCGGGGTTCCTCCTCAAAGACTTCCCGTTGGAGCTCAACGCTGGCCACAGATCGTACCCGATGGAGCATCCCATGAGGAAGGAGCGCTGGTGTCTGGAAAGGATGCTGGAGCCCAAGGCCAGGAGGAGGCCCAAAGCCGGGGGTCCCCTGGCCCAGGAAATCGAGGACACAGGGGGCTCAGCACGGGGCTCCCCAGAGGTTTTGTGCCGCCTCATTTCCTATGCGAACCGGCAGTAATGAAGGCAGTGCCTGAGGTCCCCAGGGCTGGGGAAACATCTGCTCTCAAAATGAGAAAGCGGCAGAGGCTAGGAGACCACATGCTATGCGTGGGTGTGCAGGGAAACAGACTCGGAAAAATGAAATTAAACACAATGGGGAAATACCTGTGGTGGAGGTAATGACTAGGAGGGGGGTGCCCCAGTGGCTTCTGGGCTGATTCTAATACTCTGTATTTTTATCTGGGTGACAGTTCTATGGTTGCAGTCAAGCTGTACAGTTAAGATTTGCAGTTTACTATATGTACGTTGTATCTCAATAAAAGCATATTATCTTCCTCCCTCACCCAGTAAAGGAAGAGAAGAAAATGAGAGCAGGCAATAGGCCAGGTGTTGGGGTGGGTATCTGGAAACATATTTTAATTTTAATTTTTAAGAAAAGTGTATTTATTTATTTTGAGAGACACACAGAGCCAGCAAGAGAGGGGGAGGGGCAGAGAGAGAGGGACAGAGAGAATCCCAAGTAGGCTGTGGGCTGACAGCACAGAGCCTGACTCAGGGCTCAAACCCACAAACTGTGAGATCATGATCTGAGCTGAAACCAAGAGTTGAATGCTTAACTGACTGAGCCACCCAGGTGCCCCAATTTTAATTTTAATTTTTGAGAGAGAAAGTGTAAACAGGGGAGGGGCAGAGAGACATGGGGATGAGGATCTGAGGCTGGCTGTGCGCTGACAGCAGAGAGCCAAAGCGGGGCTTGAGCTCAGGAGCCCTAAAATCATGACCTGAGCCAAAGTCGGGCCCTCAACCAACTGAGCTCCCCAGTGGATATGTATTTTTAACTCAGCCTTGCATCCTAACATTAAGACAAATGCTAATTTTCTGAACTTGGAAAACATTACATCAGCTAAAAGAAGCTAGTCACAGAAGACCACACCGTTACGTGAGTCCGTTTAAATGGTATATACAGAAAAGGCAAATGCACAGAGAGAGAAAGTAGATGAGTGGTTGCCAGAGTGGGAGTGGGGAGCGAGTGACTGCTAATGGATGTTAGGTTTCCTTTCTCCATGATGAAAATGCTCTAAGATTATCTGGGATGATGGCTGCTCAACCCTGTGGCTATACCCCAATGAACTGCACACCTTAAAAGGGTTAATGTTCATGGCATGTAAATTATATCTCGAGCTGTTATAAACACGCTAATTTTATGAGCTAGAACCCTGACTTCTTAACGATACAGAAGATGTACACCCACAGCCAATAGTGTTGTGGAGATGGATCCACTAATCAAGACATTTGCTACAGTTCAGCGTTCGCTTGGGACGTTTGCAGGAGCTGACAGGCAAGGAACCGTTTCCAGCAGCTCACATTTCCACCAACTTCCCCTGAAACATACTACAGCCGTTTCTCGGGGTTCCATACTTCTGTAGGTCCTCTTGTGACCCCTCCTCCAAAATTGTTGCACTAAATGCCTTTAAACTCCCTCTGTTCGTGTACGTACGCCTACGCTCAAGAAAAAATTTATGACAAGTAATGATGAATAACCCCTACTAGAAAAATAGGTTAGGACTGGGAACAATTCTATGCGCATGATTACAGAGTAATAGAAATATAATATGAGCCAAAGATCCACAATTGATTACATTAATGTTTTATTAAGGGGAACAATTCGTATTTAACACTATATGCCAGATGCTTTACAGGTGTATTTGATTTCATCCTCACGACCGAAGCTCACAAAGGCTAAATAAATAGCTAAGGTCACCGGGTTACTTAACAACGGCCTGAATGAATTCTGCCTCTATAATAATAAACTACCCTGTCTTACCTCCCCCAGGTCATTCCAGAAAAATTCTGAATTGGCACATAAGAAAACAGTTTATACCCAGGACCAAGCTGGAGGAGACAAAAATGTTGGATTCACTCATAATGGAAAGGTCCCCTGAGATCATATTTATGACAGCGCTATGTAAACTGTAAAGTGCTATGCAGATACACATATCTGGCAAAAATCTATTATTATGATTTTGGCGTGGGTGTTGGCTGGGGGGGAAGTCAGAGCTGAGGTGCAGATAACACGTCACACACAGCGTGACTGTTGTCACTTATGCTAAGTTAAAGTGAAATAAAGACTTCTTGTAATGATCTGTTCCATACAGTGACCTTTTCAGCGGCAATGAGACTCTTCAAAGTTGAGTTGAGGCTGAGCTAGGGAGGAAGGTGCAGGGCAGGATGGCCTGTGGTCCCAGCGGGTACAGGTTTGGTGTGGGGCGGNAGACCAAAGGGTGTGTTTCATTCCCTTCACATTTGCTACCTTCAGAATCAGTGCCTTCTAGTTCCCAGTGCTTTCAAAAATCGAATGAGCTTCCGCAAGCCTTCGCGGATGGTGTAGTGGGCTCTATCAGCAAGTAGGAGACAGCCTCCTGGATATTCGCCCATGGCCCTGGGGAAATGCTGCTCTAGTGACGTGAGTACCAGTGAAGGGAATGAAAGGAGGGAAAGAGGCCACAGGGGATTACTTGGGTTTATCTGGGAGTCAGTAGAGTTATGAGTAAGCCTACTCTGCCTGGCCCCCCAAGCTGCTGATCCAGTCACTAGACCTTGCTCCATCATTAATGATCAGATTGGTGCCACCAACCAAGGTTATCCCAAACACCCTGCCTCAAAGTGGCACTGCTGTGTTGTGCTGCTGACATTAAGCAGGAGAGTGTGGAAAAGAATGGGGAAGAGGGGGGCCTGGGTGGCTCAGCTGGTTCAGCATCGGACTCTTCATTGCAGCTCAGGTCACGATCTCATGGCTCGTGAGTTTGAGTCCTGCGTTGAGAGCACAGGACCCACCCACTTGGGATTCTGTCTCCCTCTCTTCCTGCCCCTCTCCTGTGTGCGCGCTCTCTCTCTAGCTCCCAAATATAAATAAATAAACATTTAAAAAAATAATGGGGGAAAACCAAGTGTCCTTTCTACACTGAGACTGTTTGGGCCCATCTCCTGCCTCCCTTCTCCACACTCCTCAACAGTGTAAATTCACCGGCATAGGAGGGAATTCACCTGCCACCCCAAACTGCCTAGAGCGTAGCAAACCTATTATAGTTCAAAACCGAAGAATGTGGCCGTCTGAGGTCACGCTGGGAGATGTTGCACGTTTCTTACATTACTTATGGGCCAGGAAGGAACTGCTATGCCTGGAGGACCCTGATGTACTAGTCCAGGTAGATGGCTGGGGGGAGGGGCGCGGGAGGATCCCTCCTGATGCAGGTTTATGCTGCTGCTGAGAATCTGCTTTACTGGGAAACACGTCTAGTGTTTTCAAAGAGAAACATTTCAAGTGCGGCGGTGAAACAAACATGGGTTTGTGACCCAAGCGTTTCTGCAAACGTGTTTCCAGGCTGGGGGTGCACATGTTGACAAACCATTTGGGCAGCAAAACTGCAGTGACGTTTCAGAAATGCTTGCTTGTGGGGAGGAATCGCAGGGCTATCAAGTGCAGCGAAGGTGTCATTAAGAAAATGCCTCCGAAATGTTCTTTCATATTCCATGTGACAGTGCAGACACGATATGACATCTCACATGCATCTATTCCAGTCCTGGCCCTGCCACTAGCTAACTGGTGGTCATGATCACAGCACTTACTGCCACCGTACCTCAGTTTCCGTATCTGGAAACATAAATGGATTAGACCAGAAGAGATGACATCTGAGAGCCATCCTGACCCACGAGGGAGACTGACGTGGCAGGAGAGGCAGCATCATCATTATTATTTCCGTTTTCCAGGAAAAGGAATTCATGCTTTGGAGAAATGAGCCCCCGGGTCATATAACTAATCAACAGGAGAGCTTTCAATCTGCATCTCCTAAGCCCCAGCGCCTGTAATGTTTCCATCACACCGCACAGCCTCTGCCCATGCTTCTGGCTTCCTGGGCGCCTCTGGACGGATGAACACAGTGTACCCGGTCAGAGACGGCCCGCGTTTGCTATTTGTCCCCTCACTTTCATTTCTTTCCTACCACGTATTGGGTCACTCAGTCTGTGGTAGAAAAAAAAAAAAAAAAAAAAAAAAAAAGTTTTTGTGCTTTTGACAAGAGCACTGAGCACCCTGGGAGTGCAGTAGATGCAGCTTTATTTCGGTGCATGTTCAATTGAAAGTAATAGTGGCTCCATTGTAATAAAAAGCTTTATTGTGCTTTGTAATGAAGACACAAAGCACTTAGTGGAAACCACAGTCTTTTAAACTCATCTGCTTTATACTCTGTATCATAGAGATGCAGATATGAGGGAATTCAAAGGGAATGTTACAAAATGATATACTCAAAGTAGCCATCCCTCTGAAGGGGGACCTCAGCTTTGCCCAGGCATTACCTCTTGGGTCAGCTCTTCTCATCTTTTCTCTTTTCCTACGGTGTTTACGGCAGGCACTTTCTGATCTTTCTCGATGCTTATTCTGCTTGTGAGGACTGAGACTTCCCCCCAAGTTCCATTACACAATTCTATGATCTCAGTCAGGGTATACAAATCCTGTCCTACCTCCCTCTACACCCACATGCGCACGCGTACGTGCGCACGCGCGCGCGCACACACACACACACACACACACACACGTGCATGCGCAATGGAATCCAAGGCAGCTAGCTCAGTGGGAGGAGAAGAAAATGAGGATTTTCAAGTCTTTAAATAAAGATTATAACTGTTGTTGGACTGTACAAAGATACAGAGTAATTAAAAAGCTCTTCAAAGAATGGGATAAGTACATTAAATCCAGTTAAATAATTTTTCAGAAACACTGCAAGACATACTTCTTGCGGTTTCATTCTCTTACAATGAACTGAAGGAAGAATATCTCATTTTCCAAATGGAACTTCATGGAGTCTCAATAAGCCCCCTCAGCACTTATCTAAATCTTTAATTAGTTCTATAATATACTGATGATATCAAGCCTAATTAAATTTATATAGATAAGGCGCAATGAAATTCTAACCAAGTGAGGTGGAAAGCATATATTAAATAGTAAATTTAATGGTTCAAGCTGATAACTACAATTTTATATCAAAAAATTAAATTCAATTTACATGTTGTATTCAAATTGATTTTGAGTGTGCAAATTATTGGAAAAATCTCTTGAATATATCAGTAAAATTGCTAATCCGGTCTGTTTAAATATCAGTTATTAATGTCTGCATTTGCAAATAAACCACATACATTTGCATTTTTACTGCATATGGTAAAAAATTATCTAAACCTTATGCCATTTTATTAAGAATACTAAGTGATTTTTCCTTTAGCTTCATGCATAAATTAAGGAGGCAAAGAAATGACTATTGGGTCTAAAGAAGAGAGAGGCTCAGCAATTCAATATATAGCAAGGGAAAGATGATATGTATTTTTTGCTGACTACAGCAGTTTGTGTTACTCTTTTGGGAACAGCAGTTATGATGGTAAAATCCTTCCTTATTTGGAATCAACTGGAATGGGACCATACGCAAATATCTGATGCTATAATCACAGGGAGAGGTGGACCTATACAAATTTGATGGTGTTTACCACTGGCTTTGAGAGGGGAAGGGAAACACGTCTGTAATGTTTATCGCAGGGTAACGGGACGCATAGGCTGGTCACGTTTCAGCCAAGAAATATGCGTGGGAAGCAATATGAAATAGTCACTTGATTAGTCAAAGAGAAGGCCCAACCATTTATACCATGTAAAGGTGATCAATAATAGTACCATTCTTGGTTTTCACGGGTGACGGGCTACCCTTTAGAAGCATCAGCATTAAACATGCATCTTTTTCCTTGCTAACATACTAGAATATTGAAGATGTTACAAATATTGTTAAGTGAGCTCCAGTGACCTCAGAATTAGCTGTATGTATATTTGTAAAACTTTGTGCAGTGATTACTCGGGACCAGCCATTATCTGCTTTCCCTAAAACATACCGTTTTTACTCTTGGATTCCTCTGGTTAGAAAGCTATCTTTGAGGGGCGCCTGGATGACTCAGTCAGGTAAGCATCCGACTTCAGCTCAGGTCATGATCTCACAGCTCGTGGGTTCGAGCCCCGTGTTGGGCTCTGTGCTGACAGCTACCTCACAGCCTGGAGGCTGCTTCAGATTCTGTATCTCCCTCTCTCTCTGACCCTCCCCTGCTCAGGCTGTCTCTCTCTGTCTCTCAGAAATAAATAAAACATTAAAAAAAATAATAAAAAAAAAAAGCGGTCTTTGAAATGATCAAATATTTATTAAGCATCTATTATATGTCATGGGCCTGCATTATGGAAGATACAAACAGTATGCCAATGGTGTCAGAGAATAGAGAAATGAGTGTCAAGTGGAGTAGTGGAGCATTCCAGAAAAGGGGTGGTAGTGTAATGCATCTTGAAAAGTAGTAAATTTAAGAATAAAGAACAGTCAGAACAAAGGCATGGAGTCACATGTAAGGAGGACTATGAGATCAGTGGGAACAGAAGTTTCTGGAATAAACAATGAGGGAAGGAGCTGGCCAGTTAAGAGAGGACAGTTATTAGGATAATTTTTATCAAGCCTGGAAAGTTTGGGCGGGATACTTTATACTAAAGTTGCTCTAAGGATTGAGCAACAAACCAATTTAAGGGAAACAATATCACAAAGAATGGCTGCCACCAGAAAAACATAAAATACCAGCAGGACTGGAGTTTTATTCCAAATGTGGGGGCGCAGTGATGGTAGAGATTGTAAAACAGCTTTTAGAGGAAGACCGAGCCAACAGTCTTGCGTTTAACTGGATATAAGTGGTTGACAAGACAGATGAATGAGCCACAGAGGGTGTTAGAAATTTCTAATGTAATGTAATGTCAAAGCTAAGGTTAAGGAACTAATGTTCAGATTTGGCAGACCGTGAGCCTATTTTTACAGGGAACTAAAACCAGAGTGAATGAACCTGTTAGTCTGTTAGTAATATCCGAAAACTTGGAGGAAGAATTGCTTGGGCCAGATCAAGAGGATGCAAGAGAAATCAGGAGCTTACCATCATCCCGATTTCCCTCTTGACTGGAGAATGCTGTTAAGTTTAGAAATGGGAACCTGCTTTAGGAGAGAAGAGGATGAACTCTTTTCATTTAAAAAAAAATTATCTCGGGGCGCCTGGGTGGCTTAGTCGGTTAAGTGTCCGACTTTCGCTTAGGTCATGATCTCGCGGTTTGTGGGTTCGAGCCCCGCGTCGGGCTCTGTGCTGACTGCCAGCTCGGAGCCTGGAGGCTGTTTTGGAGTCTGTGACTCCCTCTCTCTCTGACCCTCCCCTGCTCACGCTGTCTCTCTCTCTCCTAGAAATAAAATAAAAATATAAAAAAAAATTATCTCATGTTTTATTTAAATTTTTTTTAATGTTTATTTATTTGAGGGAGAGAGAGAGACAGAGTGTGAGCAGGGGAAGGGCAGAGAGAGAGGGAGACACAGAATCTGAAGCAGGTTGAAGCTTGAACTCACACAGAGTAACTGAATAACCGAATAACTGAATAACTGACTGAGTCATCCAGGCCCCATGATGAACTCTTTTCAAATGTAAGCTTCAAGAAGGTGAAAACTTGTGTATTGTGACATGCTATCCTCCCCTCCCGCACTCCACACCTTTCCTTCTATTGGGGCAGCCCAGCACAAGAGTCTGAATAGCCTGTGTGGCTCAGTCAGTTAAGCTGCCGACTTGGGCCCAGGTCATGATCTTGCAGCTCCTCAGTTCAAGCCCTGCGTTGGGCTCTGTGCTGACAGCTCAGAGCCTGGAGCCTGCTTCAGATTCTGTGTCTCCCCCTCTCTCTGCCCCTCCCCTGCTCACTCTCTCTCAAAAACTGAATAAGTGTTAAATAATTTTTTTGAGTAGCTGGGAAGTGGTGTCTAATTCTGAATGGGGAGTTATGACAGAAGGTGGTGATGAGGGAAACACGCAGGCCTGGCAAGATTATATCATTTTGGCATTAGTATGATTGCCTGTTTTGATCCCTAACTTTTGTTCAGAATGTTCCAAGGAGGTCAAAGTAAAGAGACTGAGGCTCTCACAGAACCTTTTGAAAACTTAGTAAAATCATGGACTGTCTTGCCAGAAAAAATTAAAATTGACATAAACACAGATTTTGCATATGATTTTGGGGTTTATGGGCCCTCCCAAAGCTCCGTTTTACACTCCATGTTAGGATTACATGGTTTAGACTCTTTTTGTAAAAAAATTTTTAAAGTTTATTTATTTTTGAGAGACAGAGAGAGAGATACACACAGCTTGAGTGAGGGAGGGGCAGAGTGAGAGGGAGGCACAGAATCTGAAGCAGGTTCTGAGCTGTCAGCATAGAGCCTGATGTAGGACTTGAATCCACAGACCAGGAGATCATGACCTGAGCCCAAGTTGGATGCCTAACTGAGCCACCCAGGCGCCCCTACATGGTTTGGACTCTAAATATCACATACACTCCCCCTCCATACATACAAATATCTACATCTTCACATACAAAGAGGCTCTACTTTTCTACACAAACATATATCATGCTTTTATGTGGGTGTGTGCACACCTATCTACTAATAAAGCTTCATGTAGCTCTCTTTCACCCACTTCTGGTTCTGATTAATCAGGAACTCTATTCAGACCCCCATGGAAGCAGGAGAGTGGGGTGGTTTAAGGTGGGTGGATCTTTCCATGTTGTGGCAAGGAGAATGAAGGAAGAAACCTCAGTATCGCTGGAAGTCGGAATGCAGGTTACAGGATTTATTGTACAGATACACATATGCACATCTCTACGTGAGCACTTTGAATGCTTCGAGACTGTTGGGCAGGCACATGTTCATTCATCTGGATTCTCAGGGCTCTCATCCAGAGCCAGTCAAGCCCCAGGAGGGTGGGGGTTCAGGCGTACAGCCCAGGGGTCTTACAGAGCCTCTTGTTATTCCCAAAGGGAATATACAGAGACCGGGAGCATCCTGTGGTCCGCCTGCTGTGCTTGGCGTCGGGGTCCCACTGCTATCTGAAAGGCTGAGGGTAAGGGGGCCATGGAGGACAGCCACGAAACAGAAGGTGAGAAATAGGGAAAGAAGTATAAGAGAGACGAGGATGAATTACGAGACAGAGACAGGGAGGGCCGAGGAATGAGAAGGAAGTAATGGAGAATAAAATAATGTTTTGCAGGTGATTTCTCAGAAGAGATTCATTTAGCCACCAATTTAAAAGACTCGGAAGACAATGCGAGAGGCCAGTAACTTCTGAACAACTGACTACATGCAGTGTCTCCTGAAGAGCACAAACGTGTGCCTCGAGTATCAGCACAGCATTTGGGGACAGTCCTTTTATTCGGCAACGTGTTATATACCGTGGAATTAAGAAAAACATAAATCTTTTTATGTGTTCACTGGCTCTCCATGGGGAAGTCTCAGACTGCTCTGTGTCGGGCTGCGTGTTAAAACCCTGAACCTGACTCGTGGAAGCTCAGCAAGGCCAATCCCGCTCGGGGCAGGGGCCTCTCAGTTGAATGAGCTCAGACAGTCCCCATCTGTCAGATATGCTAATTCTTACACAATCGATACGCAATTCCTGAGCCTCATGCTTCTCAGAGCTGCCTCAGAAAATGGGATGCCTGTTCTTCTGCATGGTCCGCAGGGAGTGCAGAAGGCAGGTACTGCACTGGATTGCGTTCCCATCTTGACCATGTATTTATTTATGTTTATTTATTTATTTATTTTTAATATTTTTATTTATTTCTAGGAGAGAGAGAGACAGCGTGAGCAGGGGAGGGTCAGAGAGAGAGGGAGACACAGACTCAGAAACAGGCTCCAGGCTCTGAGCTGGCAGTCAGCACAGAGCCCGACGCGGGGCTCGAACCCACGAACCGCGAGATCATGACCTAAGCGAAAGTCGGACGCTTAACCGACTAAGCCACCCAGGCGCCCCTATGTTTATTTATTTTTGAGAGCCAGAGCTAGAGCATAAGTGGGGAAGGGGTGGAGAGAGAGGGAGACACAGAATCCAAAACAGGCGCCGGGCTCTGAGGTGTCAGCCCAGAGCCTGATGGGCGGCTTGAACTTTCAAACGGCGAGGTCATGACCTGTGCCGAAGTTGGACACTTCAGGGACTGAGCCGCTCAGGCGCCCCCCATCTTGACCTTTTAAAGGGAAGCAGTGGAAAGACAAGGTCCTTACTTTAGTTCCCTGCTACTCGCAGTGCGGGGCACTTCGAAAAGAACTCCCTACATTCACAGTCAGTCGGTAAGTAAGAAGATGCCGAGAACTGCTATTTTAGAACTGGAATGCTGGAATTATAAAAGATATGTACTTTTTCAAGAACTTCTGGGCTGGAGTTGGGGAATAACCTGTAAAACGTCACAGACAGTCTTCAGTATTTTGTCATAGCATCCCGTTCGACGACCTGTTTGAATCCAGGGCGACTGCTCTAAGGGCAGTCAGGGAAGCAACACAGAGAAGAGGCTAGAAAGGTGATGTCTCTGCTCTGGACTAAGAAAGCCCACAAAGAGGAATGGGCACAATTCACTTCTAAATTGGGCCTCAAACATTCACGGCAGAGTGTGTGGAGCCATGGGTACGAATACTACAGGAAGCCTACCCTGCCTCATTGTCTTGGTAAGGGTTGTGGAGGATGCCGGGTGTCACATCAGGCCCTCATCTTGACTGACACACGTGGGAACTAATTGAGATGATACACTTGAACCCCCGTGAATCTCTCAGCTACAGGAATTCAATTATTATTGAATTATAATCCTATAACTTATTTTATCCACCATCTCGTGCCTTTTGATTATCTGAGCCCGATTTCTTTTTATAATTCAAAGTGTTTCAGTGAAGAAATAAAGTTACCACGGTCTCCTTCTGTGAGGAAACCCTTCCACAAAAATCTCCTTCAATGGCGCTCCGTAGGATTCGGTGCAGGGCGCTGTGGGAGCGGCTCGCAGCCTTTGATTGAGAAAACTTGGTCAAAAGCACCGATATCTTCACCCTTTGGTCTTTACCCTTGCTGCTTTTTCATCTCTCCTCTCATTACTACATTCATGCTTCAAATGAGAATCAAATTCTTCTGCCTTGCCTAATTTGACTCACTTTTCAATAATGTTGGCTGACTATCAAACACATTAAAAACTGGGGAACCAAGCGCTTCATATCCTCTTGCGCGTTCCAATAGGCAGAGTTAACAATTGTCGACATTCTCTTCATATTTATACCAGGTACTTCTATTTGCAGTTTCATTTAAGGCTTAAAACCACCCTACAATGTAAGCAAATCACCTCCATTTTAGAGACAGCCGAAGAGTTGAAAGGTTCGGAAACTACTGAAGGTTATGCGGCGACTATGACTAGTAGGGCTGGGAACTAAACATTGGCTTGCATCTTGCTTCCACTTTTCCAAGTTGGAAAACCAAGAAGCTCTGAGAAGAGGCACAGAATCCTTCTCTCTCTCTCTCTCTCTCTCTCGAATCCACCTATTATTGGAAAGCTACAGACCATTTAAAGGGATGAGGGATCTTTTAGGATCTGTGAATTATACAAAGCTATTTAATCAAAGAAAAACTGTTCTTATCAGCTCTGAGGATCCACAGGTCTATTGCTATGAAATCTCATCAGTCGTCATACCTAAGTCTTAGATTCATGCTGGAACACAAGTTCCATTTCCAGGGACCTTCTGCCACGTCGAGTCAGTGGAGTAGCTCTGAGAAGGCAATGTTCCATTTCTGTCAGCAGTGGCTGGTTTAGAGGAGGGTGTGTGATGCAATTTGGGCCGGTAAGACATGACAGAAAGTCTGTAGAGGGGCCACTGGAAAATGTTTCCTTGAGACAAAACTAAAGCACAAGGAAGGAAAGTATCTTCTTCCACTGGATGTTTTAGTGATGCTTAGAAATGTACGAACCAGCCTCAGACCACAGAGGGGCTGTGGACTATGAAGCCAATAGACCTTGAGGGAGGAAATGCAGAGAGCTGGCAAGATCGGATGTATATGCAATGGAATATCATTCAGCCATAAAAGAGAATGAAATGTCTCCATTTGCAAAGATATGGATGGAGCTACGGAAGATAACGCTGAGTTAAATAAGTCAGTCAGAGAAAGACAAATACCCTATGATTTCACTTGCATGTTGAATTTAAGAAACAAAGCAAATAAAGGGGAAAACAAGAGAGAGACAAACTAAAGAAACAGACTCTTAACTGTAGAGAACAAACTGATGGTTACCAGAGGGGAGGTAGGGAAGGGGATGGGTGAAATAGATGATTGATGTATAGAACTGTTGAATCACTATACTGTACCTGAAACTAATATAACACTATATGTTAACTATACTGACTTAAAATTTTAAAAAATGTTAATAAAATTAGTAAGGCTATCAAGAAAAACCAGGGTTCTTAATGACATCAATGGGCCACTGAATTAGCCAACCCTCAAGCCATCCCACCTTAAGATTTCACATTATGGGAGGTAAAACTTTTTTTTTCAATTTATTTTTATTTTTAAATCAATTAATTATTTTTTATTTACTTATTTTTAAAGTTGCATCCAAGTTAGTTAGTATATAGTGTAATAATGATTTTAGGAGTAGATTCCGGTGATTCATCCCCTATGTATAACACCCAGTGCTCATCCCAGCAAATGTCCTCCTTAACGCCCCTTACCCATTTAGCCCATCCCCCAACCCAGAACCCCTCCCGCAATCCTAAGTTTCTTCTCTATATCTAAGAGTCTCTTATAAACCTTTTTTTTTTTGTTTTTAAAGACATGTTTTAAGCCACTAAATCAGCATTTTCTGCTTCACATAGCCAAAAGTATCCTAATAGATAAGCCTACTGTGAAAGACCAAAGTATGACTCACCTGCAATACTTGTCTCCTCTTTCCCGTATTTTATTTATTCAGTGTGAAAATGCTGTCCTTTATAATTTAAATAATTAACTGCCTAGACCACTATATTTACTTCCACTAATTTCCTGACTGCCCCACTTTTTAAGATGAAACTATTAATGGCCCCTTTGCAAACCTTTGTTGCTCTCTACTGTCCACACACCACCTTCCACTTGGCCCCCATCTTCCATTTTCTCTCAGCTACAGTTTTACTTCTGCCTATGTTGTCCTACAGACACAACTGCATGCTCTGTCTGCATGGTGACTCATGAAAAACAGCAGAGGGCATTTACATCATTATGGGTACCAAGTACTGCTCAGTACCAGGTCTGGTATTATGTAAGGATACATTTCCTTCTCTATCTGCCAGTCAAAAGTGTTGGGCCTCTTCGAGGGCATGCTTCTGGAGATCTGCTTTGTATTTGGACGATGAATTTCTTGTATGTAGTTTTTTTTTCCATCAAAATTTCAGATTGGCTTTTCTTTTTTTTTTTGCATTGTTTGTATTTATCATTGCTTAAAAAAATGTTTATTTTTGAGAGAGAGGTAGAGGGGAGAGAGAGGGAGACACAGAATCCAAAGCAGACTCCAGGCTCTGAGTTGTCAGCATAGGGCCTGAGGCAGGCTCGAACTCACAAGCCATGAGATCATGACCTGAGCCGAAGCTGGACGCTTAACTGACTGAGTCACCCAGCTGACCCTCTTTTTTTCTTCTTAATCATCCTACTCACCTTTTTGAGTCTTTCCCCTCCTAAGGCCCTCTTCCGGAGGGTCTTGTAGCCTTTCTCTACAAAGTGGACTGGCTCTTCTCCACGCCTGCTTCAGGGCAGCCCTTTCACTGTTTTTCCGAGTGGGAACAAGTGCTTTTTAGACACTATGTGTTCTAATTTTTTGGTTTATTTACTTGCTTTGCTTGAATATATCCTCAGTTAGTTCCCCAGGAAGAACAGCATGAGAAGTAAACTTTCTGAATCCTTGTAAATCTAAAAATGTCTTCATCTTGCCCTCAGCATGGCTGATACACTCTCTGGATATACACATTTCTAGGGTGAAATCATTCTTCCTCTGAGCTGAGCAGATATCACTTCATTATTTCCTAGCACTTAGTGCTTGCTATTGATCACAAGTCTGACGCGGCTGATTTTTTTTCTCCCTCTCTTGCTGAAGCTTTTAGAAACTTTACTTTTGGTATTCTGAAAATTCACGAGGCTGTCTTTAGGTGAGGCTGTTTTTTTTTTCATTCACTGCACTGGGCACCCAACAAACTATTCTCTGTGAAGACATGTGCCCTTCATCTTATAATTAATTGATTAATTAACTAAAATTCAAGTTCGTTAACATATAATACAGCATTGGTTTCAGGAGAATTCCATGATTCATCACTTACATATTAACACCCAGTGCTCATCCCAACAAGTGCCCTCTGTAATGCCCATCACCCATTTAGCCCATCCTTCACCCACCGCCCCTCCAGAAACCCTCACTCTGTCCTCTGTATTTAAGAGTCTCTTATGGCCCTTAGTTTTAGAAAAGTGACGCAACCCATTCTTCAGTACTTTCCCTTCCTGTTCATTTTCTCATCTCTTTTTCTGCGACTCCAATTACTTGGATGCTAGGCCTCTAAGGATAGGCTGGATCCTGTTCCTAAAAAGCTTCTCCTCTTGGCAGGAGAGAGTTCTGCCTGGGAATGTTATGTGGGTCGTACTGAAAGTGCTAGAAGGTAGGTTTGTTTCTCTTCAGGGTGAGTGGGTGGGGATGCCAACTGTCCAGTGGGGAACCTGCTTCTCTGAAGCCACAATGGAGAGGGTTTGTTCGGGGGCTGCGACCACACCAGATATTTCCTAAGATGGCTCTTTCAGGAATAAATTCTGGATGCCAGCAGTTTTGAAGGGAAATAAAACACTGCTATGATGACATTTTCACATTTATAAAAACTCCACTAATCCCTTTGTTTCCAGTTTCTCTCAGCATTCCCATTTGTATTTATTTATTTACTTGTTTAATTTTTTTGAACATTTATTCAGTTTTGAGAGACAGAGTGTGAGTGGGGGAAGGGGGGAGAGAAAGAGAGAGAAAGGGAGGGAGGGAGGGACAGAGAGGGACAGAATCTGAAGCAGGCTCCAGGTTCTGAGCTGTCAGCACAGAGCCTGACACGGGGCTTGAACTCACAGATCTTGAGACCATGACCTGAGACAAAGTTGGATGCTTAACTGACTGAGCTACTCAGGCACCCTGGCATTCCTGTTTTTAACTGTTGGTTATGAACCTTGAACTTCTCCAAAGCACTCATTGCACACTCAGCCAAAGGTTTTCCCCACCAGTTTACCCATCAACTATACCCCATCTTCTAGAAATCTGTTGACTGCTTGCATTCCCTGGTAAATCCCCTCTCATCCTTTCTCAGCTGTGGATTTATTGTTTATTTCTCCGCGAAAGTACGGTCATGAGGTCTGCCATCTTGAATCCTACATATTATTTAAACTTCACGAGCTTTGTTAAAAATGTTGGAGATTATGCAAAGTGTTTTAACATAGCTGTCAACGTACGGCACTGAAATTCAGCGTTCGGTCAGGGCGAGCGCGATATCGCTTATCAGGGGCACTTGAGCAGGCGCGTGGTGAGGAGGTCACTGCCGAAGCTGCTCCCTGTGCTTGGAGGAGTTACAAATTGCTCTCAACTCCTGAAACACGCAAAGAGGAGAGACGCCTGGCTCTAATGTATTGACTCTTAAAGATGCAGATTCTTTGAGTCCCCAGGTCCGTGTCATTGAGAGGCCCCGCCCAGCTGCTTCCGCAGGTAGCAAGCTGACTATCATCCTCCCTTTGCCAGTGAAGCCACCCAGCTCGGGTCTGGGTTGGTCCCAGCTGGCATCATTGCCATGAGGGTGGTGATGAGCAGTGGCAGGAGAGGGTGTCAGATGGCTCTGAGCCTGGGGTGGTGAAAAGCTTCTGCACCTTGATGTGGCTGGAGATGTGCCAATCAGTCCCATGAGCGGCAGGAAGACTGTGGCAGAGACAACAACTTGTGTGTGATGGCGATGACAGCGGGAATCGTGAGAACAGGCTGGCAGCTGCCACTGATGTCGGCGTGGCAGCCACTGGACAGTGACAGCAGCAGCTACAACTGCAGAAGTGGTGACAGACTTAGGGCAACACATACCTAACACTGAAATGTAAGATACTGAAAGTCACTTTCGATATACACAATGCTGCTTTCTAGGGAACTTGGCTCCCTAGAAATGACCGTGTCATGCTTAAAGACTCCTATGACAAGGGGCCTCCTTCTAACACCAAGGTCAGAGGACTTTCTAAAGAGACTCTGTCACCATCTCTGTGTGGCTGGTTATGAATTTCAGCCTGCAAGCGTTCATTTGTATCTTTTTAAAACATTTAAAAAAAAAATGTTTTTTTTTTTAAAATGTTTTATTTATTTCTAGGAGAGAGAGAGAGAGGCAGCGTGAGCAGGGGAGGGTCAGAGAGAGAGGGAGTCACAGACTGAAACAGGCTCCAGGCTCTGAGCTGGCAGTCAGCACAGACCCCGACGCGGGGCTCGAACCCACGAACCCGCGAGATCATGACCTAAGCGAAAGTCGGACGCTTAACCGACTAAGCCACCCAGGCGCCCCCCAAAAATGTTTTATTTTTGACAGGGAGGAAGGGGCTGAGAGAGAAGGAGATACAGAATCCCACGCCAGGTCCATGATGTCAGTGCAGAACCGACGTGGGGCTCAATCTCACCAACCACGAGATCATGACCTGAGCCAAAATCAAGAGTCAGATACTCAAAGGACTGAGCCACCCACGTGCCCCTGATTCATTTGTTTCTAAAAAGGCTCGTATTTCTAGAATGGCTGTACTCTCTGTTGTCATCAGGTGGCAATAACGAGTCGTAATTTACAATCCCAGATGGTTTGGGTTACTAGGGAGATCAGACATTTAGAATTTTAAATCATGACTTTGTAACCGGACTCGCTGCGTGCTTATAAAAACAAGCTAAACTGAGAGATTCAGTAACAAATGACAACTTAGAAAAGAAAAATCTTTCTTGCAAACACAAAACAAAAGAATTCCTTACATTTCTTTAGCTAGTCTTAACTTAATGGATCTATAATGGAGCCTTGATTCTTTCTCCTCCATTAGATGCATCTGTTTGAACTCTGGGATTGCTTTTTCCTGAGCGGCTTCTCATGGCACCGCTCCTTTCCTGTAAGAAGAAAGTCCTCCCCCAGCTGGGGTGGAGGGGTTTGGTACATTTCCAACCAGCAAGACCTGTCTCTACCCTCCCAAGTGCCATTTTCTCTTTGTCTAGCTGGAAGTTCTGTAGTCCTAATTAGCTCCATAATCAACTCTTAATAATGATTTAAAGAAATCACCCGGCACACTAAAAGCATTTCTGTTACTTCCAGAGGCGGTGTCTGTCCTCAGCCACAGATTGTGTTTCCCTTTTGGGGGGTGGGGGGAGAGGGAGAGAGAGGGAGAGATGAGAGGGAGAGAGGCTCGCTGTCATTCTTTACCACTATTCTCAATTTTAGTTCTTATTCGTTTTTTTAAAAACAGCATTATTGAGGTGTAATTCACACACTATATAATTCACTGACTTCAAGTGTACATTTCAATGCCTTTTACCATCTTTATGGATACGTGCAAGCATCATCGCAGCTGAATTTAGAACCCTTTCATCGCCTCCAAAAGAAACCTTGTACCTTTTGGTTACCACGCCTCTGTCCCCCCTGCTCCCCATCCAGCCCTAGGCAACTACTAACCTACTTTCTGTTTCTATGGATTTCTCTATTCTGGACTTTTGTATGAATGGAATCGTATAGTTACAAGATCTTTTGTGACTGTCTTTTTTCACTGAGCATAATGTTTTCAGGGTTCACTCAGGTAGTTCAATCTTTTATGGCCAAATAATAATCCATCGTGGGGATATACCCACTCATCCAATGATGGGCACGTGGGCTGTTTCTACCTTATGGTTGTTAAACATAATAATGCTATTTATATACGAGTTTCTGTATGGACTTATGTTTTCATTCCTTTTGGGTATATAACCGGAGTGAATCTTATGAGGTTTTAATATTCTTTTTTTAGCTTAATCCTTTCCCTCTTCATTGTTATCCCACTGTATTGCTCACACTCCTGAGCCCACCTTGCTACACCATGGACAAGCAGGAATTGGATCTTCATCTTTGAAGTTCCAGTAATGGGTTAGCTCTCACGTATGTTCATTAACTATTTGATGTATGAACAGATGACCCCTTGCCGATCTGTCATAACCACCTGGAGCAAATGACCTCTTTAGGAAATGCTTCAGATAATGAAACAGTTGAAATTATATGCTTCTGTGCTCATACGTGGCTCTGTTCATTAAGAAAATCAGCAGTAAGAAGCGTCCAGTGGTAGATGGTTCCAAAGATGTATAAGAGCCCAAGGAGAGGCTGCTTTAATAGGTCCACCAAGGCGCTAACATGAGACAGAAGCTTAATGTACAACACACAAGGGAGATGTCAAACCACATATTTTGGATAATGAGAATATGCTGCCCTTGTACATAAGAAAATAACCCACTGGATAGTCATGTCTTGGTCTAGACAAAGTCTACTTCCTGTATCAAACTAAGAAAACCATGCAAGAAGGCTCACGGATTCTTCCTGCTCAAGGATCCTTCTTCCTGCTTCCTCGTCAAGGCTTAGATAAGCCACTATGGGGTCTAAGGATCATCTGATATCTGCTCACGAGATATGATGAGGTAGCTGAGAAAGTTCTTTCAAGGTAGAGAGCAGGTGTCTAAATTCGACTAGATTCCTCTCGGGGAGAAAGGAAGAATTTGATGGCTTTTTGTAGGTGACCCCAGCTCTAAACCTCTACTCTCCTCCAGACTGGTCACAGATATGCACCTTCTCTCCCGTCTACCTAGCATTTTAAGGCTACTTCTTTACGTGATTATCATGGACTCAGGATCAGGAAAAGAAGCCATGTACCCCATGGAAAAAATGGTCATTGGAGGCAGAAGATTAGTACCAGTGTTGGCACATAACAAGGAAGTGACGACATTCAGCCTCCAGTCCTGGGCCCCTGCACGGTCTCCTAGTACCGAGTCCAGCCACCTTCCACTCCGGCGCTGACCTAAGAACTCCCGGTTCTTTTGCTAAGGATTTGCCTCCCTGTTCCTTAGTAGCAGGAGAAGTCTCCCCGTCTCACATAATCACAGTTCTTATATTTTGTTTTGACTTAGAGTTTAGTAGAATTTAGATAGTAATTGTGTTATCATTTCTACTTTAATTTGCTTAAGAAAAAAGGTTTGAATTGATGTGGGCAGAGCAGATATTTATAGCTGAGAGAGAACATGGCAATATCAGTATCAAAAGCTAATAAAACTAATAATCTTCCTGTATTTACTTAATAACAAGGATAGGAGAATGTGGAGATAGTGAACAGAAGTCGTAATTATTATCACAGAGTAATTTCCGTTTATAAAGAAGTGTCTAGTAGCAATATTACTCTAGTCTTAGAGGAGACAAACATTACGGGGAGTGGGGTTAACAAGGTACCCCAAAAGGTGTAGAAGAAACTGGGGGAGGGAGGGGCTCAAACCAAACGAAGATGATGTTTCTTCTCCCGAGACTGTGTACCACTGCTTCCAAAGGAAGTGTGAGCCATGTGAAACCTGTGAAACTTCTGATAACCTGCGGGAGGCACTGAGACCCGCTGGGTCCTGAGCAAGGAGTTAGGAAATCTGAGTTCGAGTCCTGTGAGGACCATTCCCTGGCCAGATACTCCATCCCCTGGGCCAATTTCCTGCCTATTAAAGGAAAGGGGCAAGCTGATACCGCCTCAAAGTCCTACCTAACAAAGACTTTCTAGGTTTCTATGAAGACAATATGATTTAAGAATCTCAGAGCCAACTGGGGCTCCTCTTCCAAATCCTAAACTCACTTTTGCCTTCTACTGCTTTCTCCTTTTGCTAATCTCATGGAAACTGCAGTCCGTTCAGCCAGGTCGGTTTTTGCTCTTTCTCTCCTCATATTTCCCATCCCCATTCACTAGTTTTCAGAGAGGAGGATGGGAGGGAGCTGGGCGTGTTGTCCTTTCCTGCTTAGTTTACCAGAGAGTGAACTAATTCACCCTCAGCTTCACAGAAGGACTGTAAATACAGAAATGCAGATTACTACTATTTCTGGTAATTTCAGCATCTACTGTTAATCCAAGAAACAGAGGACAGCAAGTGAATGTATATTTTTAAAAGGCTTTTCTTTTAACCTTTTGATAACAGTCACCTTGGAACTTTATTTTTGTAGAGTGTAAACGCACCTGAGATACCCACTTGTTACATAGAGGGTTAAAAAACAATTCCTCCTGGATCCAACTAAATCTGAAACTATATCATACAACACACTAGAGTAACCAAGCTTGTGCTTTTCTTAAAGCTACAGTTTAAGGAGAGGAGCTGCATCCCCGAATTAGACATTGGCAACGCCTCTCTCTGTAATAGCTTTTGGTTCTGGAGAAAGGGACCTCTTCCTTCTGATATCCTCCACCTTCTAAATCTTCCCCCCTCCAGGTACAGTTCAAAAACGGCATTTTTCTTTATTTCAATCTACTCTGAATAGTGTCCCAGCAGCACCTTCATCTAGCTTTTCCCGTAAAATAATTTTTTTAAGTGTCTCTCTTCTTTGGCAAATAATCAGCTCGGAACTTTACTGTCTATGCCACTAACTTATGACACTTTATTCACTCAGCAAACTGTTATTGGGTGTAGTAGGTCTACCTTGTTTTTGTTTTTCTAGAACCCCTCCCACTTCTTTTGGTAACAGAACCTTTCCTTTTCTCTGGCAAGCTTTCTAGGAGGTCCAGGTTGGACCCATTGGCCCTTCGCAGCAGGTGTGGACATGTGATGTAGACTGGCCAATCAGAATGGCCCATTCTTCTTGGCCACAGACATTGGATCCGAGCTGGATAAGGGCCATCAGAGTCCCTCCACGAGGTGTGCTATATGGATTTCGGGAGAGAGGGTTTCCTTCCCTAAGATTTCCTGCTACAGGTCTGATATTAGTTTGGGGGCTACTATTTTTGCCACACGGGGAGACAGGCTATGTAATAAAGTCAAGCAGGTGCAAACTGAAGCAAAAGTCTGATGGGGAACAAAAAACAAAAGACTGAGCCCTGTTGATATGGTTTGAATCCTTGGACAAAACTGTGTTTAAAACCAATTACCTGCTGAATGAAATAAGTCAGGCAGAGAAGGACAAATACCATATGTTTGCACGTATAGGAGGATTAGGAGGAACTTAACGGAGGACCATGGGAGAGAAGAAGGGGGGAAATAGTGGGGGAGAGGGAAGGAGGCAAACCATGAGAGACTCTTGAATGCTGAGAACTGAGGACTGATGGGTGTGGGGGGGGAAGGGGGGAGATGGGCATGGAGGAGGGCACTTGTGGGGATGAGCACTGGGTGTTATATGGAAACCAACTTGACAATAAACTATTTGTAAAATAAAATAAAATAAAATAAAATAAAACAAAACTACCCCCTGAATATCCCAGTTTCAGGATTGAATACATTCTCTTTTTTGGCCTGAGCTAGTCTGGATTTGGTTGGTGCTCCTTGCAACTGAAATAATCCTAACAAAAACGCTGGATGCCTCCTGTATCAGGCACTGAATGTCTAATCTGCAGCCTGAAGCTTAGATACTGTGGGAGCTAAATCCCAAAGATAACCCCTAATGAACCATGCCTTCCGTTATTCATGCCTCTGTGTAGTCCCCTCCTCCACCAAATGTGGGCCAGCCCGGTGACTTGCTTTAACTGATAGAATGTGGTGGGAGCGATACCGAGCCAGTCCTGTGTCTAAGCCTTAAGAAGGCCTGGCAGCTTCTACTTTCATGCTTTGGGGAGCTCTAAGTCACCATGTAAGAGGCAGGACTACCCTGTGGAGAAACGATATGCAAGAATTAGGTGGAAAGTAGAATCTCTGAGACTAAGTGAGGAGGGGAAGAGAGGGACTTAGCTGTTCCAACAGCCCAGCTGAGCCCGGGCTTCCAGCTATCCCCTCCCAGTCCCAAGAGACAGGACATCTTGGATGTTCCAGGTCCAGCTCCATCAGATGATAGCCATGTGAGACATCCCAAGGCAGCCCAGCAGAAAAACTGCACAACTGAGCCGCAATACACTAAACCAATAAAACTAATTCCATGGTCGTACTCATATCAAGTTTGGAGATGATTCATTATACAGGAAAAGACAGCGTATAGAATGTATAGAATTGATAATTAAGTTTTCCTAGCTATGGGGAGCCAACCTTCAGGGCACGCAAGCCAGCCAATTTTGCTTTCTCTTAAAAAAATTACAACTTCTTGATGGATATTTAAGTATTCTATATAACTGACCAAGATAAAGAGATACAGTATAACTTTATATAAAAACTTTACTAGTGATGAGTAATAATCAAATCACAGTTTAAATTAAAACTTCAATAGTAATGAGTAATAATGTAAAACTGAGCTTGGCGAAGGACTGAAAGAATTAAAAGCTAAAGTGTACTCAATTCACTAGATTTTGCCATGTATGTATGTAACAATCAAGGCTGTGCATCACAGAGAAGGAATTATTGAAAGGATACTGGGTTATGCACAGATGAGCCAGTGAGACTAGAGAATCTCATTTGGAAAGTGAGCAGGAATAAACAAAGCTAGGCAGCGGCTGAGATCATGACCGGAATCACGCCCAGATCACTCTGCGAAGACAGTTTTGTGAAGATACCGCTGTCGCTGCTTAAGCACACGACCCCACGTTTCGCTGTGCTGCTGGCAAAAGCGGATGTTGACTCTGCCATGGCCACCGCTGCTGCTACTACCCCAGGTCACCGGAAGTTGCCACCGTTGCTGATACCACTTCATATAATTCTCCATGACCCCTGACCTTGGAGATCTCCGGTTCCCTGGTTGGTCTGGGGTAGGTGCATATGATTGGCTTAGTATGGGCTGGGTCCCTGTCCAGTAAACAAGCCTGGGCTTTGTGTTTTTCTGATGGAAGATGAGCTCTGCCTCCCTCCAAGGCCATGCTGGGGGGAATTCTCTAAACATAGGAAGAGATTTAGAAGCTAAGTGTTCAGAAAATGACAAACGTCAATCATACAGCGCTCCTTTGATTTTTCTTTTAAAATGACTGGGTTTTCTATGGGTAGAACAAAAACACGTATCTTCTTGTTTTCCCCTCCTTTCTGAATATTTAAAATTCATTGAAAAACCACAGTAACTTCTTAAAAGCTATTTTAAGACCATTTCATTTCACTACCATATGTATTAGCACCGTACATACATGTTCTGATACTTGGGGAATTAGGGGTTGCACTTGGCAGTGACCCCACTCTCCCTGTGCTGTCTGGTTCAGCCTTACCCCCTGACCTGGACACCCTCTAATGCTACTGCGTGCCAGCTCTGAGGTCCTATACCCTTTCCTGCCTGTGTTGGGACGGACAATACTGTGATCATTCCTAGACAGGCCTTAGGTGCTGTGCCAAAATCCTTCCTCATAATCTTTTTGGCCTCCTTTTGTTTATCCCTGCAGACCTACAAAACAACATCTCCTTTCAATTTCTTGCAGGGAAGATAAAAAATTGATACACCTCCTTTACGCCCTTTCAACGTGGAACACCCTGTCATCACCATTTAATAGAGTCTATTAAATCACTGAGGCTCTGGTATATCTTCTTGAAATACTAATGCATTACGTTGTCACGAGCTGTATAGAACAATAGCTAAAATGTAGATAGACCTGGCTTTGAATCATGGGTCTGTCAGTTACTAGTTGTATAGACCTTGGCTTACTTCATCTTTCAGACTCAATTTTCCCATTTGTAAAATGAAAATGCTAATACATAAGCACACTAGGTTATTATAAGGATTAACTAAGATAATGTGTGTAAATCACATAAGTAAGAGAGCCTTATACAAAGTATGTGCTCAATGTATAGTAGTTATCGGTAATAATGTTAACGATAATAGGAGAAAAATATTTTAAGCAATTTGTTGTTACTACCTAGTTTTACTTACATGGGGGAAACTGAAATGCTAAGACAGAATTATAGTGCTATAAAAACTCCATGTGCAGCTTGAAAAGAAAATAAGGGGTTCCAGGTATAATCAGAGGTTCTAGCTTATACTGAGATATCATACTGAGTCATCAGTTTCTATAAGACAGAATACAGTAAAATAGACATAATGCTAAAACTATACTAAATGTAGTAGTTATTCTTGAGTGATGGACAGGATCTTCCAGTCTCAGAGGCAGACATCATGAACACCAATTATCACTGCAATGAAAAAATCTCGGAAGTCCCAGTTAGTATGATTCTCCATACAGAATTATCCAACAGATACCCAATTAATGATTATGATAAATCATGAGATAACCAATTCTTAACTGTTCTTCTCCTCGGTTTGAAATATAAACAATAGTTCGAAGAGAGAGATTAATATTGGAAAGGGAAAAACTGTTCTAAGAAAGGAGATCAAGCAAGCCTTTGAAATTAGGACTTATAATGGCTCACTGAGCAGGAATGGACAAGGCAGATTAGACAGAATAGAAGAACTTAGTATTATAGGAAGTAAAATGAAAATGCTAATATGTAAGCACACTAGGTTATTATATGGATATATTATATTATATTATATTATATTATATTATATTATAAGGAATATATAATAAGGATTAACTAAGATATCCTTATAATACGTGTTAAAATACGAATGTGTACAGTTCACGTGTTTAGGGGGTAGCCAGTCTTAGTGCTAATAGCCAAATACCTACGTGTGATGTTATGTCATGCTGGCCAGTATTTGGTCAGATATAGTTGTCTGAAGGAAATTTCTCTTATTCTACAGGTGAACTAACAAAGGGGTATCATTCAAACAGATCCGCACAGGNAACCGACTAAGCCACCCAGGCGCCCCTACCGGGAACTTTTTTGTTTTTAATTTCAAAAAGGGAAAAGAGCTATTAGAGGCTCTTTGGCTTCAGGGCCCATAATTTAAACATATGCTTTCGGTGAGAAGGAACCTCGGAATGGCCGAGAGCACATTCTTTCCTTCTGAACAAAAAACAGTAAATATTTAAGGCTCATTAGAGAAACTGGCAAATAGCTGATAGCCAATAGCTACAAAACTTAACTAAGGCAATCAGCGCCCTGGCAGACGTATGCTTCCCTTGTTCCAATGTTAGTTATGTGTCATTATCATTTCAATACTTTCATCCCTGGAGAACTAGGAAACCAAGAAAAGAAAAAGGGAAAATTTCTGAAAACTGAAAAATAAAAATGCTCCCATGCTATATAATTAAAGTTAACAAAAGAAACAGACCCACTGCCACACACGTGGAGAGAGAGAAGCTGAAACTTCAGATGACTGAGTTATCACAGCAAGTAATTACTTTATGTTTTTCACAAACATTTGAAACCTATTATTACTTTCACAGCAGCACACGTCAACAGAAGACTGTCACCTAAGGGCGAAACGAGGAGCTGGGCTGTAATTAATTTCTGGTCGAATATATCCATGAAGCCTTTAAAGCTGTCAATAAAATGCTCCAGCCACTAAAAATCCCCAACCTCCCGCCTCCGTCCCCAGTACCCCAAAATGTTTCATCAGCGTCTTTGTGAAGGAGATTGCCTAAAGGAGAATGCGATGCAGGGTTAATGCCTGCTGCGGAGTTGAGGCCATTGATCCACCCTTTCCCCTGACTTGGGTATCAAGAGAAAAGTCAATCACAGAGCTGGCCTCTCTTGCCCTCTCCCCCCCCACCCCCTCGACTTGTTTTCTTTCCTCATTTGACTCCATCTGCAATTGAGAAAAATAGAAGGTGGGCAATTCTTTGGAGGAATTTAAACATGTAGATGCCAGGCAATGGAAATCATTACAGCAGCAACCGAAGCCTGTGTCTTTAAAGGTTAGAACACAAAGATTAAGAGCGCCTCCAGGAAACAGTGAAATGGCTGATCTGAATAAAACCTTTCCATCAACTGGAAAACCACAGCACAGCAAAGGAGATGAAGAGCTACAGCTGATGTGACATTTATATTTTTGAGTACCTACATGTTTATTTTTTGAATTACCGTTCGGAGCCTTAGAAGACCTTTATAGGTCATGCAAAAAGCAGTAGCGGGCTTCTGTCTGTCTGACTCTCCAGGAGGTGTGGTGAGCCAAGGCTGCACCCACAAGCTCGACTGCAAGAACCCGCCTATGTTACTTCTTTCTTCATTCATTCATGCGCACACGTATTCATTTGTCCATCTGGTCATCAAATATCAGAAGGGCCTGTTATGTCCTGGATAGCTCAGAAATCTTTACGGTACCTCCGCAGAATTAAAGTTAATTGGCTTCCTTTTAGAAATCTTTCCTTCGAGGGTCTCTCCTGAGAGCTGGTGGTCAAGGTGGAGCTCTGGACCTCAGAGCCCCATCTTGGGCTCGACATCGTGGAGCTCTGGGTGAGTCTTCTCTAGGGCGGATGTTCTAGTCAGAGCCTTACTGAAAGATGAGGAAGCTTTCACTAAGAGTGCTGAAGTGACTTTGCCCAAGTTTATGTCACAATCATGGATTGACCTTGTTTCTTGGCCACCTACTAGATCAGTGAAATACTAGTTAGTTCACTGGAAAACTTCTAAGAACATTGCTTGACTCTGCCTCAAAATAATAATAATGATGATGATGATAATAATAATAGTGACTGCTCTGAAGGGTGATTTTAATGGTTCCACTTAAACCAGAAGAGGGCTTTCAGGCAAGTTTTACTTCTCCTGCCTGCATCAGGAGAAAGAAGGAACATGAGGGAATAATGGAGAATAATAGCTGAGAAATGACCTATTGTGAGTCTCGCAGAACACGAGGGTAGCCGGTATTTCCCCAAGAGTGTCCAAGACCTACTCCATCAGGATCCCCTGGGCACTTGTTAAATAAACTCCAGATTCCTGCTCTCCCTCTTACCCAACCTTCTAGATCTGAATTTTTAGGGATGGAGTCAAAGAATTCCACTTAAAGGAAGTCTCCTCCAAAATTCTTTTTACTTATTTATTTTTTAAGTAGGCTTCACATCCAGCATGGATCCCAACATGGAATTTGAACTCACAACCCTGAGATCAAGACCTGAGCTGAGATCAAGAGTTGGACATTCAAGAGACTGAGCCACCCGGGGGGCAACGCCCCTTACCCCCAACCTCCACAACATTCTTACACCTTCTAGCCTTTGAGAACCACTTGGTTGATCTGCTTGGTGTTTTAAGAGTACTGGTATGTGTACCTGAATCCATAATAAGAGTTTACCAGTGATATGATCATGTCTGTGGTATGGTTCTGAGAGAGTGTTCGGAGTGTCCAGTGCTACTGCTCCAGGATGGTTGTTTGGAAGGGGGACAGAAGAGCAATAAGCAGTGCTGGGTACCTAATGGCTAAGCAAAACCAGCCCTACCTAACACATTCCAGTGCAGGGTGGGTGGGGGTGGGGTCTGTAGAGCCCCTACAGTGAAACTGCTAATTAAAGCTAATTATTAAAAGTGCCAGAGACCAGAGCTTGATGGAAATCAAGCGGGAAAGACAACCAGAAAAAAATTAAGGAAAAGAAAACGCTTGAGAGCCTAATTGAAAAACGAAATCATATTTTAATTAAACAAAGCAAACACAGACCCAATATTTAGCAAATGAGAGCCATGATTTCACATGGCTAAGAACATCCATAGACTTTGTTGTTGGACTGACCTATGTTTGAATCCTAACTCTTATTATTATGTAAACTGAGAATCTGCATAGCCTCTTTAAGCTTTAGTTTTTTTTTCCACCTAGAAAATGAGGTAATAGGGGTGCCTGGGTGGCTCAGTCTGTTAAGCATCTGACTTTCGCTCAGGTCATGATCTCATGGTTTGTGGGTTCGAGCCCCGCATTGCACTCTTTGCTGACAGCTAGCTCAGAGCCTGGAGCCTGCTTCAGATTCTGTGTCTCCCTCTTTCTCTGACTTTCCCCTGCTCACGCTGTGTGTGTGTCTCAGAAATAAATAAAACATTAAAAAAATTTAGAAAAACAGAAAAAGAAAATGAGGTAATAATAGTTACATATGGAATTTCATATAGAGTTTCAGGGTTCTGTGAACCAATATAGGTAAAGTACTTCTTATGGTTCATGTCATGTACCCCGTTTAATTATATAATAGTAACAATAATTGTTCTTATATCATCACTGCCAGAAAGTAACTAATTTAGGCCTCTAGATAGTTTACACTAAAGTCACTTGTCTTCTAGAAGCTGTCCTTGCTTCAGGAACAGCAGTGTGGAGTCAAAGGTCTGTGAGGCCAGGTACAGGTTTATTTCTTGGTAACGGATTTCTATTTAGCTAAGGAGGCTCCCTGAAACATACATGTAGATTCATAGTTATCAAACACTTTGAAACACAAATTACATTCATAAACATTATAGATTGCCGTTACAGAGAAGTAGAGGGGAAGGAAAAAAAAAACCCACCCAGAAGCCAAAAACAAAATACAATTATGGTAACTAGTCATAAGAACTGTATAATGAGAAAGGCGCGGGGGAGGCAGTCCAAGCCTTGATATCGTTTGTGAAGGGCTGTAGCTCTCCGTTTACTGCCATGGTGATTCTGCCTATTTCCTACATTTGAACAGCAAAATGAAACACTGTATCTTCATTTAGAAAACAAGAAAGGTCAGCTTCCAGCCTAAAGTTTTGCAGTAAGAATTCTAATAAAGTCAGGAAATGATCATTCTTGGGCTTTAGTTGGGAACAAGCTTCATACCCTTTTAGTACATATCTTTTTAGCATAATCATTTTCTGGCAGAGAAATGGCCTTGCTGGGGGAATTAATTTAATTTCCTAACTATGACGACTACAAAGGCAGTGCAAGGTATATAAATAGCACAGTTGGATGAGAGATTTTGGGCAAGTCACTTCTGATTTCCATTCCTTGGGATCTCTATTGGAAATAATACCGCCTGTCATCTATGCTAATCCCTGAATCATTCCAATTTCAGCACATGTGCTACAAAGGGAAGGGTATGACTATCTGCCAATAATCTCGAGGAATCCTAAATTATACATTGACATTAGATATGTACAAGGTATAGTGACATTAATTGAACATAATCAAAAGAATTCTTATTTAATCAAAGCCTCATACATAAGATATGAGACATCAAATACCAATATAGCCAAGTATTATTTTTGAGAGCTTTATAAATACTCATTTTGGGGAGGGTACTCTATGGGGGATAAAGAACCCTCATTAAGTAATTAAAGATCAGTTAATTGCTAGAATGTATGGAACTTAACATGAGTGCAATAAACACAGAAAAAGTAGAGCAGTAGAAAGAAGGATGGTCAGAAACAGGTTGCAAAGGCAAATGAAGGTTTAATTAGTGAGATGGAATGTTTCTGAAATCTACTTATACAAAATTTTAAAGAAAAATTTCTCAGAGATCAGGCCCTACAAATGTTTATCTTATTATTACATTTTATTAACGGGTGTATTTTCTTCTACCAGGCAGCAAAAGCTATTTAATTCATCATATTCCCAATTTATTCTGGCCCCTAGGAAAGTCAGGGCTAGCTATGCATGATCAAATTCAAGAGATAAAACAGAATTTTCAGGGCACATCATCATTAAAAGAATTTTGTTTGCAGACTAATCTCTCCCATAAAATGAATCACAAATCCACATGATTAATAATCTTGAGTCAAAAACCTGGAGCATTACAGGTAACGGTTTGAAAAGGAATAGGTTGGGGGCTCTGCGTGGCTCTCAGTTCGGTGTCTAACTTCAGCTCAGGTCATGATCTCGTGATTCATGAGTTTGAGCCCCGCCATCAGGCTCTGTGGTGACAGCTCAGAGCCTGGAGCCTGCTTCGGATTCTGTGTCTCCCTCTCTCTCTGCCCCTCCCCCACTAACACCTTCTCTCTCTCTCTCTCAAAAAAAAAAAAAAAGGATAAGCATTTAAAAAAAAAAACAGGTTTGAAAAGGAATAGGTTATCCTAAGATTAGAGAAGCAGATAAGACCAATGGTAGAATAAAAGTGGGAAAAAATAAGCAGAGAAAAGAGTATGAAAAGTACATACATATGAATCTTTTTCCGAAACAAAATTGCTCTTCCAGCAAGGCAATCAAGTCACATTTTATTTACTAGGTGGGAGCATTTCCCGTTTTCAGCCAAATCACCTCCAAAGCCTCCTTGAGAGGCAGTGCCCACCCTGGATGCATCCGACCGGTGGGGATTTAGGGGACCACAGGTACTCATCTGTCTGCAGATCTGCGGCTGTTTCCAGTAGATGGCAGCATGTCATTGCTAATTCCTGTCTGTCAGGCTACACCCCGGTCAGTCCGAACAGGAAAACCCATAACCATTCCTGTAGAAAACCAAAAAGTGCCACTGCTGCTGCAATAGGTTTGGAGGAAGTAAGTCCACCTGAACAGCCGCCTTGGAAGGAGTTCAACATTCTCAGCCACGCCGGAGATCATTCTTGGCCATACATACAGCACAAGGTCAAGGACAAACTGAACTGATATATGTTCGGTTTCTAAGCTGCCTTTGTCCCTCTGTCACCTTGAGGAAGGCACTGTGGGGCCATCCCTTCCTTATCTGCTCCAGCGCTTCCTCCTCTTGTGCCCTTTACACGATGTTCCGCAGGGCATGGCCTCCGTCTACAGTGTTTACCCGCTGCTTATTTCTCTGATGGGTTCAAACGACAGCCCGAGGCTGATGACCTCCCACCTCTGCTTGTTCAATACCCCCACCCCCACCCCGACCCCAGCTCCGACCCCAGCTCCTCCCTTACCTGCCCAGCTGCATGTTACCATCTCCACTGGGAAACCTCACAGGCATCTTAACACTCGTCACATCCCCTGATCTCTCCTCCATCAAACCTCCCTCTCCCTCCTCCCACAGGCTTTATTCACCGATTTCTGAATTGGGCAGCATCCCATCTAGCAAATGGAAAGGTGCTCCTAGGCTTCTCTTATTGGATGGTATTGGGAGCAACTTAGATACCCATGTCAGAAAGTACCGTGACTCCTTTTCTTTATTCTCACTGTTCGGTCACTCCCTCAGTCCTGCCAGTTTTAGTTCTCAGCTCTTGTCCTGTGTGGCCACCCCCCCCCCCCCCCCCNCAGCACTGACCTAATTCAGACCCAACACACCTCTCTTGACAATCACCTTCCACTTGGTCTGCAAGGCCTGCGGTTTTATGTTCTCTTATCCATTTCCTACTTGGCTGCTCCAGTAACCTACTCAGAATACAAATCTGCCCATCTCACTCTCCCACTGAATCCATCTGCCCTGCAGGATGAAGTCTGACATCTTCACGTTTGCATCCCACGAGCATTTACGGAACGCCTACTACAGGCTGGTTCGTTCTAGGCCCCGGGGCTGGAGAAAGGAGCAAGAGCCTCGTCTCGCGCCGCTCACATGCTACTTTCACAGACAGGTAAGGGACAAATAAGGAAAGAGAGAATGTGTAAGATGGTGCTGCGTGCTAAGATAAAACAAATCAGGGCAAGTAAAGCAGGGAGCGCCGGTGGGAGGAGAGGCAGGTTTTGAAACTCTGGAGTGGAGGGCTCTCAGGAGGTGGCGTTTGTGCTGAGTCACCCTCAGCCTCATCCTTTCCTCCTGCCTCATCTTCACCCCTCCCTTCTCAATCGGCTGCTCCAGTCACCCTGCACTTCCCTTTCTTTCTCTCTTTTTAAGTCTTATTTATTTTTGAGACTGGGACAGGGAGATGAGCAAGGGAGGGGCAGAGAGAGAGGAAGAGAGAGGATACCAAGGAGGTTCCACACTGTAAGCACAGAGCCCAGGGTGGGGCTCGATCTCATGAACCATGAGATCATGACCTGAGCTGAAATCAAGAGTCAGACTCTTAACGGCTGAACTGACTGGGCCACCCAGGTGCCCCAGCACTGCCCTTTCTGTTGGAAAGGACTCTCTCCCCACCCCGGATAACTCTGCTTAAGATGATTATTAAGCATCACCTCTTCCAAAAATTCTGCCTTGATCTCCTACCTCCCTAATAGATTCGGGAAACTCAGAAAGTGTTAGATATTTCCTCCACAAAGTCCACCCATCGATGTGACTATAAAACTTGGGCTCCTTATTTCCTGTGACAGGAAGCATTGAAGCTTTAACATTCAACCTTTTTTTAACAGCTTTATGGAGATATAATTCACATACCATACGAGTCATTCATTTAAAGTGTACGTTTATATGTGTTTTTGTATGTTCACAGGGCTGTGATCAGCACAGTCTATTTTAGAACATTTTCATTACCCCCAAAGGCAACCCATGTTCCCATTTTCTCCCAGCCCCTCAGCTCTAAGTAACCACTACTCTATTTTCTGTCTCTATAACTTGCCTATGTTGGACACTTCATACGAATGTAGTCATATATGTTCTTTCATGACCGGCTTCTTTCATTTAATGTAATGTTTTCAGTGTTCATCCATGTTGTAGGATGACTCAGTACCTTTCCTTTTATAGCTGAAAAACACCCATTGTGTGGATTTATCACAGTTTATTTATCTATCAGTTGATGGGTATTCAGGTTGTTCCCACTTTTGGTATGAAAATTTGTATACAGAGTTTTGTGTGGATGCACATTTGCATTTCTCCTGGGTAATAATACCTAGAAGAGGAATTGGTGGGTCCTATGGTAAATCTACGTTTAACTTTTTGGGGGCCTGATGAACTGTTTTCCAGAGCAGCTGTGCCATTTTACATTCCTACTGGTGACGTATGAGAGTTCCAGTTTCTCCACATTATCTCCAACACTTGCTGGAGATGGACTGTCTCTCTTTTTTTTTTTTTTTGAGAGAGCATGTGAAAGCAGGGGATAGCGGCAGAGGGAGAGAGGGAGAGAGGGAGAGAGAGAGAAGAGAGAATCTTAACTAGTTTCCACACTCAGCATGAAGTCAGCTCAGACATGATCCCATGACTCTGGGATCATGACCTGAGGTGAAATTAAGAGATTGATGCTCAACTGACTGAGCCCCCCAGGTGCCTCAGATTGTCTTTTTTTTTTCTTAATGTTTATTTATTTTGAGAGAGAGAGAGCGAGAAAGAGAGAGCATAGGGGCAGGGGAGGGGCAAAGAAAAGGAGAGAGAGAGAGAATCCCAAGCAGGCTCTGCACCGTCAGCACAGAGCCCGACATGGGCTCCATCCTACAAACCATGAGATCATGACCTGAGCAGAAATCAAGAGTCGGACTCTGAACCGACAGAGCCATCCAGGCGACCCTGTCTGTGTTTTTGATTACAGCAATCCTTGTGAGTGTAATGTGATTATCTCATTGTGGTTTTGACTTGCATTGCCCTAATAAGAAATTATGTCGAGCATCTTTTTATGTGTGTATTAGCCATCTATATATCTTCTTTGGAGAAATGGCTATACAAATCCTTTGCCTGTTTTATGATTAAGTTTTTTTCAGTAGTTTTAGATTTAGTTGTAGTAGTTTTTCAGTAGTTTAGATTACAGATAAATTGAAAAGATAACACAAAGACTTCCCATATAACTTATGCTTAGTTTCTCTATTGTTAACATCTTACATTTGTATATATTTATCCTAACTAATGAATCAATATTAAGACATTATTATTAACTAAAGCCCATAGTTTATTAACATTTTCTTAGTTTTTACATAATTTCTCTGTTCCAGGATCACGTCTGCATTATATGTGGATGTACATTACATGTACATGTGGGACACTGCATTACACGTAGCAGTCTTGCCTTCTTAGACTCCTTTTGGCTACAAAAGTTTCTCAGATTTGCCTTGTTTTTGATGATCTTGACAGTTTTGAGGAGTACTGGTCAAGTATTTCATAGGCTCCCCCTTTATTGAAGATTCTTTGATATTTTCCACAATTGTATGAGGGTTATAGGTTTTGGGAAAGAACACAGAGGTAAAGTATCATTTTCGTCCCTTCAAATCAAGGGTATTATCTGTCAACATGATTTACGCATGGTGGTGTTGACTCTTGGTCACCTGACTGAAGTTCAATTGGTCAGATTTCTCCACTACATATAAAGTTACTTTCCTTCCATTCCACATGTACTCTTTCGAAGGAAGCCTCGATGTGCAACCTCTACTTAAGAAGTGGGGAGTTTTGTTCCTCCTTTCGAGTAGTTTCTACATAATTCATTTGGAATTCTCCTGTATAGGAGATTTGTCTCTTCTTCCTCACTTAGTATTAATTTATTGAATCATTTTACTTATACCACTATGGACGCACAAATATTTATTCTATACTTTGTATCATAACCCAATGCTTTATTTTGCTGCTCAAACAGTCCTGCCTTCGGCCATTATGGGCTCTTTCAGCTGGCTCCTGTGCCCCCCAGAGACATTCCTGTCAATGTGGGGTGTGTGTGTGTGTGTGTGTGTGTGTGTGTGTGTGTGTGTGTGTGTGGTATTTAGTACTTCCTTAAATTTTTGGCACTCTAAGGTGCTCCAGGCTCACCTTGTGTATTTTCAGTCCCAGTCCTAGAATCAGCCATTTCTCCCAGAAGCCCTGGTTCCTTTTACTGGAGAAGAGTCTTAGAAACCAAGATCTGGGCACTTGGTATGATGGTTGTTACTGGGGCACCTTTACCTGTACTATTGGGTTATTTGCCTTTGTATTATTGAGTTGTAAGAGTTCTCCATGAATTCTGGGTACACGTATCTTACCATAAATATGATCTGCAAATATTTTCTCCCATTCTTTTGGATGTCTCTTCGCCATCTTGATTCAGCCTCTTATTGAGTTAAACAAATATGGTGTATTATACTTTTCCATATAAGCCTGTGTCCTGAGGAAACACTACAGGCAAGATTTTTTTCTCCTTTGGTTCCCAGATTCCAAATGGTTCCAGTGGGACTTTTCTGTTGGCTTCTGTGAAGATATTCTTAAGTATGCGTATTACACATAGGAGATAAAGGACTTCATTGGTTAAGTAAACATATATAGAATAGCTCCAAAGCTAAACCAGAGTGACTGGAGAAGGGAGGGATTGGGCACATAGCAGTAGAGACTGCCTTTCATTAAAAATAAAACCACTCAGTGTCCAAAGAGAGATCACAGCTCCACTTCATCATGGGTGTATATGCTGGGAAGAGCAGGGGTTTCTTAGTGACCATTCAATGAGAAAAGAGGGGCTGCCAATGTGGTCTTTTCTATATCACACCAGAAACACTCTAATTGCATTTTTGTTTGCCATGAATGCATCAGACCCTACCACGTAATGGAGGAGTGAGAAGCCTATTCCCAAAGCTTGTTTCTGCATGAGGTAAGCTGTGTAGGAGAGCAAACCATAGCATTTCAGTCCTCTCTTCAGGTCCACCAGCGCCCGATTCCTTGCCCTGAGCTAATTTAACCTACCAGCACCATTTGACACAGATGAAGACACTTTCTTCTGGGACAGAGGCCTCTCTCCTGCTGTCATCCTACTTCATTGGCTGCTGGTTCTCAGGTTTCTGTGCTGGTGTGTCGTCAGCAGGCCAACTTCTCAACGCTAGAGTAACTACCCAAGGCCCAGTTCTCGGATGGCTTCCCTTTTCTGTCTGCTTGTGTTCTCAATAAGATCTGATGTCTCACTCCATCTCATGGCTTTATTTATTTACTTTTAAATCCCATCTACAAGCTGATGATTCCCAGATTTCCATTTCCCGCCCAGATCTCTTTCCCGAATTCAGATTTAGATTCAGCTCTCTCTTCATTCTCTATTCACATGTCTCATGTGCATCTCAAACTTAGTAATTTCAAATCCAGGCTCTCAATACCCCCTTTTTATCTGCCTCACTGCTACCTCCCCAAACACAACCTGCCTTACCCATTGTCTGGCTCATTTTTATTTTGGTAAATCAAAATGCCAACTTCTGAATTGCTCAGAACAAAAACCTTGGAGTCACTGGCTTACTTCCAATCCCTCAGCAAATCCTGTCAGCTCTACTTTAAAATATATCCTAATCTGACCACTTCTCATCCTCTGCACTGCTACCATCTTGGTCTGAATCGCCACTATCTTTCATGCAGGTTAATGCAATAGTTTCCTAACAGATCCTTCTGGTTTTGCCCTTGCCTGCAACCTCCCCTCCCCCATCGTCTATTTGCAACACAGAGGCCAGAGTGAGTCTTTTACAACATAAGTCACATTATGGCAGACTTGTGTTCCACACCATCTGATAGCTTCCCCCCTCCTTCAAAGTAAAACCCAATGTTATTGCAACAGTCCTTAAGATCTCAGCTTCTTAACCTTTGGCATCATTTCTTTCTTTCTTTCTTTAATAGTTTATTGTCAAGTTGGCTTCCATATAACACTCAGTGCTCATCCCCACAAGTGCCCTCCCCCATGCCCATCACCTCCCTTCCCCTCTCCCCCACCTCCATCAGCCCTCAGTCTGTTCCCGGCATTCAAGAGTCTCTCATGGTTTGCCTCCCTCCCTCTCCCCCACTATTTTCCCCCTTCTTCTCTGCCATGGTCCTCTGTTAAGTTCCTCCTAATCCTCCTATACGTGCAAACATATGGTATTTGTCCTTCTCTGCCTGACTTAATTTCGCTCAAGTTCCATCCATGTTACTACACATGGCCAGATTTCATTCTTTCTCATTGCTTTGGCATCATTTCTTATTCTTCCCAGTGCTCATTCACTTTAGCCATACATACCAGCCTTTCTGCTGTTCTTTAAATGCCAGGTAAACTCCTCCCTCTGGTTCTTTCCTCCTATGTCTCTTTTCCTGGTATGCTCTCTCCCTGGGTATCTACATGGCCTGCTCCCAGTGTTCCTTTAGGTCTTTCCACAAATGTTACTGTATCATTAAGGGCTTCTCTAAAATTGTGGGGTACCTTCATTCTACCCTGGCATATTCTATTCCCCTTCCCAAGCCTGGTTTTTCACCATAGCATGTATCATCATCTGAGATACTTTATATTTTACTTATTTATTAGTTTGTCTTAATGGCCTGAATTACAATAATGCAAATTCCATGAGGGTTGGACCTAAAGAGAATGCACACTCGATAAATATCTGTTGAATAAATGAATGAATGAATGAATGAATGAATGAGTAAAGGGTGAGGAAGCTTTCTTATGTGTTGAAACTTCTCCCTTTACCACTTCCTGAATCTAAGCCTTTGTTGGATTTAAGGATGAGAGATGCCAGTCTAAAGAAAATCAAAATGAGAAAAAAATCGAAGAGAGATGAGGCCTTGAAGGAGGAAAGCAAGAAGGAGAGGTGACAGCAGAGATAAAGGAGAAAGGAGAGCAGCTGTAACAGAAGAGACAGACACAAGGGGGAAAATGCGGGGACAGAGACAAGATCCAGGAAGAAAACTCTGGGGTCATCTTTTTGAATCACGGCTTCACTTAAACTGTAAAGACTGCCAGATCCACGCTGGGGACCGGAGTGCCCACTCAGACGTCTTCGATATGCAGTGCCTGGACCTCAAAGTTGTTCCAGTGACCTAGTTCTGGGAAGTGCATGGCAGCTCAGGGTAAGATGATTTTGGATGAAAGGAACTAAAAAAGCACACTCATAAAGCCCTTCCATTTTCTAGTTAATCTGTAGTAATTGTCCAGGACAAAGTATCTTCTTGAGTCTGAAAATTCAGAGTAGGGTCAAAAGGGTCGAAACCATAGCAGAGATCATTATCATAGGGGACAGGGTTTCTCTGTAATTCTGGCGATAGTATAGGTTATCCTGATCCTTTGCTCACCCAAGATTTATCTTCCTGTTGGAGGTTAGAGTAAAGGTGTTTATAAAAAAGATAGACAACAATACCGCAAGTAGAAGTATCAACACAAATGGAATTCCTCCAGATCCTTCTTTATTACAGAAAGGGTGTTCTTCTTTTCCACTGGCCAGGAAGGCTATGGAGGTGAAAAACTACAAGAGCCTTGCAACTTCTCATTAAGTAAAGTTTTCTGACACATGGCAACTAGTGATTAATTACTGTGTTCGAAGATAACATTCCTACAGAGATTTGCCGGAAATAGAGATGCTGCCCGTGCTTGATTAGACATTGCTTAAGGAATGCTGAGGCACACTGCTGCAGTCCATTATTCCTGGCTATTTTGGTATCGCTGTTATATTTATTTTACATAGCTTCAAACCCAGTAGAATTGATGGAGCCCATTTCACAAAACCCGTCCCTACCAAAAACAGGGAACAGAAAAAAATAAGGCTATAAAGTGCATCTATGTAGGCATGTGTGTCTGAGAGCAAAAGAAAATGAGGGTGAGACAGACTAGGAATAGTAGAGATACACAGTTCCTTTTGTAAAGTGCTTTCTGTTCTACAACGAAAGACCTGCAAGGGAGGTACTGCTTCGTATAAGCTTATAAGAACACTGACCCATGTCAGCTGGTTAAAACTTTCAGGGCATTAAGGACAAACTAAAACTAAACTTTATCATGTTCCAAGCCCTTCGCCAGCACCAAAAAGAAGCCTTGATCTGATACCTATCCATTCATCCAGTGCACATGATGAGCGCTTACTCTGGTCCGGGCACTGAGAAAACAGACAGGAACAAACTCAATCTCTTGGGACATTCAGGTATATAAGGAGAGGTCTTCGGAACCAGGATCAAAAGGACGGAATCATCCAATGGTACATATTTATGCTGCCTCTTTCCTTTCATAATCCATTAGGAGTAAGGAGTAATAGTAGCAGTACTTCTCCCAAGCGGTCACATTTCCGCTCATGCCCACGTCCTTGGACATCATTCCTACACCCAACTGTAAAAGGCACGGATTGGTTGCCATTCAGTTATTTCCTGAAGAAACACTTTGTTGGCACACAGCCCACTGATGCCAACCTCAATGCTGCCCAGTCAGCATTTCATTATTCAGATGCTAGGTTTTTTTTTTTTTTTTGTACGTATCTGGGCCCCATACTGTCTGCCAAACACTGTGTTAATTTACTTATTTCAGCTAAATAAAAAAAAATCATTTAAAAAAGGATGATTGAATTTAAGAATTATATTCCTCAGAGAATTAGTAATGCTTTGCTGTATCCCTTAGGCCTCCATGTACTTAACTTCCCCTTGTCAATGTTATTATGAATAGACTAATTCAATAATGAGATCATTCCCCATAAGAGCGACCAAATAAATGCAGCGTTCAGTCACACCTGGTTTCCCTAATCTGAGCAAGGAAGGCTTTCTACCAAATTTAGCCTAAAATAGGGAATTTAATGAACACAGGCATACGTGCATGAAGGAAGAAAAAGACGAGAGGACAGAGAAGTAGAGGAACAAGATAGCAGTGGAACGAATGGAGTGATAGATTGGAGGAGAAAAGTTAAAAATGAAGATATATGGTTATAGGCTTTCAAAACAAAGATCCTAGCACATGTCTTAATACCTGTCAAAGTAATGTAATTTCATCATCCCTTGAAATGTCTTATGAATTGTTTCAAATTTTCTGGAACTTCTCGAGGAATCCAAAAATCAAGTGAAACGGCACAGAAGTACTAAGTGTTGGGCAGGAGAGCTCTGGACTACTGCAAACAAATGACTTTTTAGCCATAACGGAGTTTATGGAACAACTTGCGAAGGTACCAACAGCAATAAAGCACCAAGATACGATAATCATCATTTATCGTCTGCAAAACTGTTTTAACTTCCATTGAAGCTCCACAAGTCTGATGATGTAAGTAAGGGAAAGACAGGGTTGAGGCTACACGAAGAGAGACTAAAATTACCTTTTAATTTGAAAAAGTGCATTATAAAGAAACATTAAACCCTGAGATCAGCAAACCTAGGAAAGGGAAAGGATGAGTGTGATTTAAAAAAAGAGCTTTCAAGGACATGGAGGGAGGGTATGGTTGACGATGAGTCCCCACAATGAACCTGAGAAGAGAAGATGGGTTTCAACTGGGAAAAGAGAAGAGGTGGGAAAAAGGTTCACGTAAACCTACACTCAACACCTGTTATTTATAATGAGAGGGGGAAAAAGGGAAAAAATCCTAATGCTTACAGATTTGCAAATGATTCAGTGTCTAATTTATGCCATGAACTATGTGTTCAGGTGTTAAAAGTGATAGCGCCGACCCTTGAACAGTGTGGAAAGGTAGGGGTGCCCACGTCTTATGCAGTCACAAATCTGTGTATAGCTTCTGATCCCCCCACCCCCCAAACTTAACTACTAACAGCCTAGTGCTGACCAGAAGTCTTACTGAGAACATAAACAGTTGATGAACACCTTTTTTCTATGTTGTACATTTTAGATACTATTTTTATATACGTTTTATATACTGTTATATAAAGTAAGCTAGAGAGAAGAAAATGTTATTAAGAAAATAAGGACAAGAAAATATATTTATAGGAATATATCAAAAAAAGATGTGTGTGTGAGGAGACCTGTAGAGGCAAACCCATGTTGTTGAAGGATCAGCGGTACTTTTTCAAGGGCTATTAACGGCTTTGGGAAAAACATTATTTTCAAAGAATAATACTGATAGGGGAAAACGCAGTTAAGCAAATATAAAATTTCATTAACGTAGTTCTAATTTTGTAAAAAGGGAAACTGTATGCACGCACGGTGTGAAATTCACTTGTACCCCTAGCATGGACACAAAAACCAGGAGAAATAACGCCCAGTGTCAAAGTCTCTGGATGAAAGGCTCATGAGTGATGCTTATTTTTTTGCATTTTATGTCACATATCTTATGCAATGAGCAAATATTACTTTTATAATAAGAAGAAAGTTACTGATGTTTTGTAGTAAGAACTTAACTTAGACAACAGGAAAAGCTACCTGCCTTAGTGAGGTTAAGCATCCAATAGAATTGTATGAAGTTACCTTCTTTAAGACTAAAAACATCTAATTATTTCCTTTTTAAAATGTACTTTTTAGGTACCATGACTCCATTTCTCTAAATTATTTTTAAGGGCAACGGGATCCTGGCTTTGGTACAAGGGACTTCGCCCCAGTTTTCCTCCTACCTTGCAAAGTCCAGGTCTGCCTCCCGCGACATGGTGATGTTGGTCAAATTCTGCTGAAGGACAAAGATGTTTCTACACATCTTCTTGATGCCGGACTCACTGATGCGTCTGAAGTACTGGGCACCATTAATGAGGATGCAGGAGATCAGGTGACCCAGGCCTGAGGGGCCAGCACATATCAGGGGAGGGGAAAGAGAAGACAGATTAGTGCCACCGTGCATGAACTGACACATGAATTTGGAAGGATTTCTCTCTTCTCATCCTCCACAAATTTAAACGACCAAAGAAAACCTACCTCTGAGGGCTATTTTTGCCCACTGATCTTACAATTTTTCTGGAGTATTTAAACATTATCCTAATAGTTAGATTTGGAGAGGCTTTATGTCACATAACCTGGTAAATCCATAGCTCCAGCACTGCCATATATACCAGGGGCTTAGAACATATGCCAGGTCAGGGTGCCTGGGTGGCTCAGTCAGTAGGCGCAGGACTTTGGCTCAGGTCATGGTCTTGTGGTTCTTGAGTTCGAGCCCAGCATCGGGCCCTGTGCTGACAGTTCAGAGACTGGAGCTTGCTTTGGATTCTGTGTCTCCCTCTCTCTCTGCCCTTCCCTCCCTCGCAATCTCTGTCTCTCTCAAAAATAAAATAAAAGCATTAAAAAATTATAAACAAAAAGAAAACACGCCAGGTTGTTATAAACTACTGAAGGGCACTGGGGCTCATTTTTTGCAGTGCGGTTTTAGAAGGAGAGAGGAACACATGCAAATACAATAATCTGTTTTTGCTTTCTTCTCCCTCCCACAAAAAAAGACAGGGGTGTACTTTTGGCTCAAAAGTTGATTTGGAACCTAATACAGCAACAACAGATCAATAAGAAATTGATGCGCGTGGGTTGCCATTTCTAAAAGCTTCTGCGGGAACTCCAAAGCTAGTCCAGCTTGTTACAGGCGGCCTACTGTTTTCATTATCTGCCCCTCCTAAAGTCAGAGTTCGCTGTGGTGACGGTTCCGATGGGAGCCCAGGGCACCCCGTCAGGTTCAATGACTCCCTCTATCTGCAAAACGAGTTTCGAGTTTCGGTGGATGACGATGAAGGTCGAAAAGGAGAGGAGGAGGAACATTCTCTCTTCAGCTCCCCTCATCCAGTGTTGCTTCGAGAACATGAACTCCCTTGTACGTGTTACTACTTGAAAGTGAAGCAAAGGCTTTTTACTCAAAGAAAAAGAAACACATGCACATGGATTTTACATGTAAAGCCAGACACACTGACTGAGGTGAAAAATCTCTCTAGGTCACGTTTTGCTGTGATTTTACTGAGCCTGTAACTTCAGGTGTAATTTTGTTCCGCTGTGGGAAATGCGGTCTGCACTGAGTATAGGCAATGGGGAGTGGGGGTTGCACTGTTATAGAGAATAGTAAATAATCAATATATTAAATAAGTACATTTATACAATAAATATGTATGATAAATTGTAATAATAAAACCCATTAGAGGTTGTTTGCTTCATATTACCACTGTACACTGGCAATTTCAAATTATTTCTTAATGTTTTATTTTTGAAAGAGAAAGAGAGAGACAGACAGAGCACAAGGGAGGGAGGGGCAGAGAGAGGGGGAGACACGGAATCGAAAGCAGGCTCCAAGTTCCCAGCTGTCAGCACAGAGCCCAACGCAAGGCTCGAGCTCCTGAGCTGGAGATATGACCTGAGCCAAAGTCAGATGCTTAACTGACTGAGCCACCCAGGTGCCCCTAGCAATTTCAAATAATACCTGTGGTAACATACTCTTTTCTGTCACACCAAAGAAGACTGGGATCTTGTCACCCCCACTCTCTACCCCTCGGGAAATTCAATATTACATCTTTTCAATTTAGAAAGTGATATCATGGAGAAATAGCTAGAGCTTTTCAAATAGATGCTCTCCAATTTATGATTTCTTAAACCCTAGTCTACGTCAGAGTGTTATGTCCATATTTCAAGATGTCGCTACACATCAGGATTAGATGTTAAGAAATGTCTGGGCAAAATGAGAGAGAAAGTTTGGGAACCATGGATGTTGATAGATAGGGCTTGGAAGACCCCAGCAAGAGCAAGGGGGAAACTGTGTAGTGAGTGAGGGTGACTTCTCCCATGGGCCCCGCCGGTCCCCAAAGTGTCAGCTCCATGCAAAGAACATTTAACCTTTTAGTCACTTAGACTTCCTGGCTAAAGTCTTTTAGGGGATAGTTTCCTTTCCGAACACACCTCCATCTTTATGATATAATTAAATGGGAAAAAAAGATTTTTTTTTTTTAGTTTTTGGGTCCAAATGTGCTGGAGTGTAACTTTTTCATAAAGCAAGCAATGGCCCAGCATTTCTTTTCTATCTCCAGGCTCCACAATTATTTGCACCATGTGCCTTAATTGTTTGAAATAACACTGCTTTAATTCTGAGAGACATCTAGATATTCTTGGCACCCAGGCCTATGTACAAATAAACTAAAACAAGAAAGAAAGGACTATAGTTTGAAGTCCTAAAAGGGGTCCCTAGGTGAGGAGTGCAACATGAAAAATTATTTGGCTGGCATCGCGTATCTTGAAATGTTTAATTGTCTTTCATACCTTTCCTTGCTGGCCGGACCCAAGGCATTCATGGATGCGGCCTTCCTAAAATCTCTTCTGATCAGATATTTCTGGTCTTTTCAGACAACAGTGCACTCTTTGAGAGAAATCTTGCCCTTCCATCTGATAATTTTAGCCAATGACAGATCATTTAGAACCCTCTTCTCATTGTATTTTTTGTTTTCTTTTTTCAAGTTTTTTAATTTTAATTTTAGTTTTTTAATTTGAAGGAGAGCATGCACATGTACATGCACACAGGAGAATGGCAGAGAGAGAGGAGAGAGGGAATCCCAAGCGGGCTCTGCGCTGTGGAGCTCAATCCCACAAACCTGTGAGATCATGATTGAGCTGAAATCAAGAGTTAGATGCTTAACCGACTAAGCCACCCAGGCATCTTGTTTCTTTTACTTTTATGAACTCCTCTTGAGTGGGCCTCATGGCCCACTCTATCCAGTTACCCAGTTCTCATGAGTGGCATGTCAGGGAGGCAGCCAGACTGCCATCTGCCCTATGTTGGATTAAATCTTATCAACTGGAAGCAGATGGAGGCCATATTGTTGTCTACCTAGCCATACACAGGGATAGTAGGTATTCAGCTTTAATCTAAAAAGAAAAGAAAAAAACCCAAACAACTACAAGTTTTGAACTTCAATAGTAGAGAAAAACAAAATAAAACAAAAACCCTTCCCCTTTCCTTTCTCCCCAAATCCCAAGGGCAAAGGCAGGGTCTGACCTTCAAATATATACTGGAACTTATGCTGCTGAAGGCTGGCACTCATGGCCTCTTCAATGGCGCTGATGTCTTTGTTGAGCTTGACCACCAGAGGGTCATAATCCATACTTTCCACGTTGGCCACAATGGCATAGTTCCCCTCCTTTGCAAGGGGGATGAGATAATGGAAACAGTGAACCCTAAAAGAGGCAAAGATGGAGAGAGGAGTTAGTAACACATTTTCCTGATGAAAACAATAAGCTTCTTGTGACAGAACACCCAAACATTTAAAGCAGCTGTGGCCCTGTCAATATTTATGTACTTTTCCTCTCCCTCACTGGAAAGCCATCTAATAAGTGAGTGATCTTGAGCAAGTCAGTTTCTGTGATACTCACTTGCTTAATCCAAACATTGGGGATGAGGAGTAAATGAGCTCTAAAATTCTAAACTTTAAAAAAAAAAGTTTATTTTTGAGAGAGGGAGGGAGAGAGAGAGAGAGGCAATACGTGAGCAGGGGAGAGGTAGAGAGAGGGAGACACAGAATCCCAAGCAGGCTCCAGGCTCCAAGCTGTCAGCACAGAGCCCAATGCGGGGCTCAAACTCTCGAACCATGAGATCATAACCTGAGCCGAAGTTGGACGCTTAACCGACTGAGCCACCCAGGCGCCCCTAAAATTCCTTTCAAAGACTGGATTATATGCATAGTGTGAAAAGCATCATATCCTTCAGTGGATATTACTGTAATAAAAATGAGAGGCGGAGGTCACAGAGCTCTAAAGAGTAGGCTTTGGAATGAGACTACTTCAGTTTCAATTCCCGATTCCAACATTTACTAGCTGTGTGGCTTCAGGCAAGCTACTTTCTCTAGGTCTCAGTTTCCCTGTCTGTGCCCCTGGGCACAGATGACACACACCTACCTCATAAGGTGCTCCGAGGCGCTGGTGAATGTAAAGCGTACAGCACAGGCTTGGCACAAAGCAGGTGCATCGCCAAGTGCCGGCGACCATCACTATTATTATATTTATTATTATTGATCTATTACTCAAGTAAAACACTAAAATAAATTGACTTATTTATTTAAAAATAAACTTGTGCTAGGCCTTGGGAATATGAGGCATGATTTATGCCCTTAAGGACTCCACAGCCTAGTTGGGCAGACCAAACCACCACCACCACCACCACCACCACCACCACCACCAAAAGAAGGTAGTGAGTCTTACTCAGAATCACAGCTACCCATGTGTCAAGGAATTCTGCCATGAAGCATCAGCAAAGGTTCACGACAGGAGGTAATACTTAAGTAAGAAAGATGATCTGAATGAGCTTGAGGAGGGAGTATATTCCTCTTTTGACATGGCCTGGCCCACTGTGACCACACATACTTCTTAGGGTCTTTTTGGTAGTTACTGGTAACTGCCAAAAAAGTCTGAGATGGGTGAGGACTGGCTATGCCATACCCTTTGTGTTACGCTGTAATGAAAGCAGGTTTCAGTCCAAATAATTCCACTGCACATATAGGCATCTTTTCAAAAACCAAAACCCCAAGTCCAAACCCTCCAACCATTGACAGGCACAGTTTAGACAGGCTGTGCTATAAGCTCAACGAAGTCTTAATTATTGTTTTAGGTGCTCTGTCTGATCGGGCCATGGAAGGTTCAGAGACAAAATTCTGTTACCCTTATAGTCTGCATTGGGTAATAGGAAATATTCCTAAGGTCCAAAAGCCTTGGACCTAAACCCTAATGATGTACCTTTAGGTTTGACTATCATCTTTCCTTTTTATAGTCAGGCGTATTGAGAAGTAATTTATAAACAGTAAAAAGCACCCTTTTCAGTGTATAGTTTTATCAGTTTTGACAGATCCACACAGTTGTATAATTGCCACTATGGTCAAGTTATAGAACAATAGCATCACTCCTAGAATTCCCTCGAGCCCCTCTGCAGTCAACCCCTACCCACACTCCAAGGCTCTGGCAACCACTGACCTATCCATGTTTCCTTCCTATAGTTCTGTCTTGTCCAGAGCGCCACAGAAATGGGATCATAGAGTATGTAGCTTCTGGAGTTTGACTTCTTTTGCTCTGTCAGAAGCATCTGTAATTTATCCATTTTGTTGTTCATTCCTTGCTACTGCTGAGCAGATTTCCACTATATGGACATACCACAATGTAACCATTCACCAGTTGACATCTGGACTGTTTCTACTTTGGGGTGATTATACATAAAACTGCTTCACGTACAGGGTTTTGGGTAAATACACATTTTCATTTCCAACGGGTAAATACTAGCAGTGGAATTGCTGGGACATATAGTTAAGTGTATTTTAATTCTATAAGAAACTGCCACACTATTTTCCAAAGGCGCTATGCCATTTGGCTTTCCCACCAGCAACATACAAGAGTTCTAGTTGCTCTGTATCTTCACCAGCACTTATTGCCATCAGTTTTTTTAAAAGATTTTAGCTTTAGGGAGATATAACTGATCTATAATATTGTAAGACATTGCAAGTACATATTGTGATCTGATATATACATTCCTTGGGGAAGGCTTCCCCTAATCCAGTTAATGAATATGTTCATCACGTATTTATTCTTTTTTTAAAAAATGAGAACATTAAGTTCTACTTTTTAGCAATTTCAATTATACAATACAGCGCTGTCAACCATGGTCGCCATGTTTGAAATTAGATTCTCAGGCCTTCCTCAGATCTTAGAGCTGAACGTTTGCACTTTTACCAACCTCTATTTCCTTCAACCCCGGCCACTACTCTCCTCTTTTGTTTCTCTGACTTTGACTTTTTTTAAAAAAATTCTGTATATAAGTGCAATTTGTCTTTCTTCTTTGTCACATTTATTTCACCTAGCATAAAGCCTTCAGTCTTTGTTAAAAAAATTTTTTTTGTCATTCTAGTAGATGTGCATAGTGATATGTCATTGTGATTTAAAATTTTCATTTTCCTAATGACTAATGATGTTGGGCATATTTTCATGTGCTTACCTGCCACCCACATACCTTTGTGGTCATAAGTCTTGCCCAATATTTCAATTGGGTTGTTTATTTTCTTATTAAGTTTTAAGTGTTCTTTATGTGTTCTGGATACAACTCCTTTATTAGATATGCGTTTTACAAATATCTCACTTTTTGGCTTGTCTTTTCATCTTAGTGATGTCTTTTTAAGGATGGCTTTCAATTTTGATGAACTTCAATTTATCGTTTTTTTCCCTTTTATGGATGGCATTTTTGGGGTCCTATGTAATAAATCTTGGCCTAAACAAAGTCACAGAATTTTTTTCCTTATGTTTTCTTCTAGAAGTTTTATAGTTTTAGGTTTTACAATTTTGTAGAGGTTGTGATATATTCTTATCACCTGCTCCTGCAGGGGAATCTAAGTATCTTGACTACCAGCTCATTTTCATTATGGGTGATCATCTAACAGCTGCATCAACTAATGACTAATTTTGCCAATGAAAATTTATACTGGCATTCATCTGTGAATTGGCAAGGTGTACAGTGTTAATCAAGATACCAGCAACGGCACTGGTTGCAGCGCCTTCTGGAAGGTGACCTTACTGATAGAATGAAAGTTGACCAATCTGGGGTGGGATTCATGACTAGGGAAATTGATGGCAACTGTGGTTGAAATTTAAACTGAGTAGCTCTTAGCTGAAAATAAAATGAAGTCATCAGTGCTAAGGCATTTTTATAGTAAATTACAGACGACATAACTCCAGCAATGGGAAGACACTGGACAAAGGGATGAGGGGGTGAGTGAAGGCTGGTTTTGAGGAATGACAAGTGGTTCCTTTTGGGATGCACAGGTCACATGTGAAGACAGAGGCATGAGGTGAGGCTGGGGAGATGGCCAGGTCATTATCAGTTTTGGAGGCCATCTAAGGATTCTGGGCTTCATTTGAGAATGGCTTACAAGGAGCCTTAGGAGGACTTAAAGAGGTGGAATGCTATAATCAGAGATGAGCTTTGGCAAGATCATTGTAGCACAGCATAAAGGGTGGACCGAGCATGAAGAATGGAAGCAGCTCAAAGTACAGAGACCAGTTAGGACGGTCTCCCGAATTGGAGGTGACTGCTTATGAGATCCTCAAGTGAGTGGCAGAGAAGGGAAATAAGACTGCTTTAGGGTACTGTCTTCCTCTCCCAGAATGATTAGAGGTGAAAAAGAAAATAGTCGCTGGCAAATGTCAAATTCAAAAAGTGTTTTCTTTGGATTCTGGCATGTTGTTGCTGACCTTACACGACCTTGGCATTAAGGTTTCCTGCAAATATTGCTGATTGCACAGCAGGGTGGTTGATTTTCAGAAAGTGCACACTTAGGATCCCAACAGCGACAGACAGGTGCTGTTGAACCCATTAGAACCCTCCTGATGGTGAGAGAGACCCGCTGATAAAGGTGACATTCTTGGCATCTTGGACTCAAATGGCAACTTAATTTTCTTTCTAAAGTTCAAATAGAAAAAAAAACCCCAAAACAAAACAACTGTAACAATTTTAAATGGTCTCACCATGTCTTTCATCTCTTGGGGGTGTCCTCTGCCTTAGGCTTCAAACTGTGGCAAGGGGCTGAGTGTTGGTTAAATGTGACCTACGGTGACACAGGTAAAGTTTCAAATGCTCTTTGGGCAAGTCCTTAAATGCAGAACCTACTGGATTTGAGAACATTTTCTGGTTTGAGCTTTAACGACGTGACAGAAAAATATGGGCTACAGATATAAAAGTATTTTGGTAAATAAGACACGTTTTTAGCATTTGAAATTGTTTGGGACTTTTTGCTAGCATTTCCCATTATTTTCTTCCCTATTAATTTCTTGGTCTATTCTATCTGTGGCGCTATCTTATTTCAGTGGCTTATGGGGTAAAAGTACCAGAGATGGTACCTAACCAGGCCCTTCTTCATTGCCGGTTCCTGAATGACAAGGTCTGATTCTCTTGTATGGCAGGAATGGGAACAAAACAAACATTAGCAGATCCTGGTGACAAGGGTGAGGCTGGCCACGCATCTCTGTACGTCTGAGACAACAGAGAGTGAAAACAGAGTCTTCAACCCAACTCATTTTCTTTAAAGGGGAGCAGGTTTTGGTTGAAGAAATAGCACTTCTATTTTGTCAAGGCTTGAGTTCAAACGAGCTGATTCTCAAGAAGCATTCAACTTTTTATCGAGCACCTATTATGTGGCAGGACTGTTCCAGGCTCTGGGGCCACAGGAATGAACAAGGCACACCGGATTCCTGCCTTCCGGGAGTCAAGAGTCTCTCCCACAGTCGCGTGCTGTGGATACCCAGAGGGCTCGGTAGTGTCCTTGTTTTAGCGTTATTATACAGCAGTGTATTGATATGCTAGAGATGTGGCTTATTCATATAGGATTTTCAACTGTCTAAACAGATGTAGCATGTTACTATGACAAGGAATGAATGGAGTGTGTCCACATTCATTATCTGTGCCATCCATGGAGCTTTCTGCCTCGTTTCATCTACCATACTTTATTTTTTAAAAATTTTTTTATGTTTTATTTATTTCTGAGAGAGAAAGAGAGAGAGCGAGAGAGAGCGAGAGAGCGAGCGAGCATGAACAGGGGAAGGTTTGAGAGAGAGAGGGAGACACAGAATCTGAAACAGGCTCCAGGCTCTGAGCTAGCTGTCAGCACAGAGCCCGATACAGGCCTGAACCCATGAACCGTGAGATCATGACCTGAGCCGAAGTCGGACACTCAACCGACTGAGCCACCCAGGTGCCCCTCATCTACCATACTTTAAAAGGGACAAAGATAGGGGCACCTGGGTGGCTCAGTCAGTTGAGTGTCCGACTTTGGCTCAGGTCATGGTCTCGTGGTTCATGGGTTCAAGCCCCGTGTCAGGCTCTGTGCTGACAGCTCAGGGCCTGGGGTCTGCTTTGGATTCTGTGTGTGTCTCTCTCTCTGCTCCTTCCCTACTCACACTCTGTCTCTCTCTCAAAAATAAATAAAGATTAAAAAAATAAATAAAAAATAAAAGGGACAAAGACAATCTGGAGCAGATTCATAAGAAAGCAACATGAATGTTGAAACCATGTTAGAAGATGAAGAAGTTTAACTTTGAGAAAACAAACACGTTTAGTGCTTTGAGTGAATGCCAATGAAAAAGAGTTCTGCCTCCAGGACTCTGAAACTCAGTCCTTTTTTTGTGATTCATTCTTACAATGACCTTTTTCTGTTTTTAAATGAACGTGAAGGAGATAAAGCAGTGGGCGCCATGGCACTGAGTGGTTTCTTGTAGACTTGATAAACAATCACTAAAATATGTTCAGCACTAAGAATAGTACTGTCACGATGCACAAAAATAAAAAGGACAGACTAGGGGTTGAGGATTTAAAAGGCTTCCTCAAATGTGTTGAAGATCTCCTACTTGGAATGAACTGTACAACAAGCAGCTAATTCTGAATGTGGAACACAATGTATTCCATGATCACTAGCATAGATTCCTGGAGCTGCGATAGTAATTAATTTGATGTTCCCTCGCTTTTCTGTGCAACCCAGGTAACAGAGGCATCAGAATGTTCTTGTTATTTTTTTTTTTTGTCTACTGCATTTATCTATTCATAGAAACCACCCAATTTATTTCGCTATCAGCCTGTAAATAAATAGAAAACAAATCTAATAACTATCATAAAAACAAGTCAGAAAACATAGAGGAAGAGCCTTTCTTTCTGGACATGGCATGGGAGAAAGAGGAATGGAAATCATGCTGGGTAAAACACTTCAAATCTGCAATGCTGCTTACTCCACTCGCAAGGTGCTCTCAAGCAATTAAGACGTAACTCTTTGGACAAAATAATGAAGAATGAAAAAAGCACGAGGGCGCACAAAAGAAATGACATCCACAATACATTATCAACTTGGCTTTGCCTGAGCACACCTGAAAGATATCCAAGTTCTAACTGGAGTCCAAACGTGTGAACCAAAATCCTATTTACATTTTTAAAAACTTAATCTAGTAAAGACTCCAAACGAAAAAGCAATATACTCTATACACTGTCATAATGTCTCATGGTAATATGGAAGAGAATGTATTACACTCTCCGATGTAAAGTATATACACGCTCTGATCTTGAGTTTTCTGATCCTGAAGTTCCAAAAGTCTGAATCTAACTATTTGACATTGCTACCTAGAGGTCTAGGAGGCATCTCAAACTGAACGTCTCCAAGATGGAAGTCGGGATTTCCACCCTTCTCTCAACCTTTCTCCTCCCTCAGACTTTCTCATCTCAGTTAGTTAACGGCCCTGGTCTCCACATAATTACTCTTGCCCCAAAGCCGATGGTTTTCTTGATTCCTCTCTTTCACTCCCACCAGCCCCTGCACCCAGTCCAACTGATCAACACATTGCATCAGCTCTACCTTTGGGATATATCTCAAATCAACCCTTTTCACACCCCTACCTCTGTTGCTCTGGTGCTCATAACTGGTCTCAATGGTCACTATGCTTCCATTCACATTTCTTCCTATAATCCCTTTTCCAAACAACAGCTAAAGTGCTCTTTTAAACATGTAAATGTTGGGCGCGTTGGTGGTTCAGTTGGTTAAGAGCCTGATTTTTGGTTTCTGGTCAGTCCATGATCTCACGGTTTGTGAGTTCGAGTCCAACATTGGGCTCCACAGCTGGCAGCCCAGAGCTTGCTTTGGGATTCTCTCAATCCCTCTCTCTCTGCCTCTCCCCTGCTCACACTGTCTCTGTCTCTCAAAATAAAGAAATAAAAACAAAACAAAACAAAAAGAAATGTAAATGAATGAAAGAGTGAATGAATGAATGAAGTCCTCTCCCTTGTTTAAAACCCTTCTATGTCTTCTTAATGGACTTAGAATAAAATCTGAACTACTCACTTGGTCTGAGGGTCACGAGAACGTTCCAGGCTTTGTGACCACACATGGTCAGGCGCCAGCCCGCCTCTTTATGTAGCCCTTCCACTCCTGCTCACCTCCTTGTTCACAGGGCTATGGTTTATACCGGACCCCTCTCCATTCCTCAGCACTGCCAAGCTCAATTTTCTCAGGACCCTGGAGTGTGGCCCTCTCTGTCTGAAATTCTTTTCTCCTAGGGCTTTGTGTTGATGGCTCCTTCTTGTTACCTGGTCACATTTTCTCTGACCACACTATTTAAAAAACGAAAAAGTCAATCCCCTTTGTAGTCAACCCCAGCTTCTCTCTTAAATGTCCAGAATGACGGCACAAGCGACGTGTGGCTATCAGGCACTTGCAGTGTGACCAGTCTGAATGTCACTGTGCTATATGTGTAAAATATGCAAATTTAAAACACACAGTGCACATAAATGCAAAATAGCTCATCAATAATTTTTAGGTTAGTTACAGCTGAAATAATATTTTTGATATACTGGATTAGATAAAATAGATTATAATTTGTGTTTCCCTCTACTATTTCAAATGTGACTATTAGAAAATTTTAATTTTCTATGTGGTTTGAACATATAGCTCACTATATATTTCTGTTGGATAGAATTGCTCGATACCATTTTGCTATTTTATTTTGTTTGTTGCATTTATCTGAAATTATCTTTTTGTTCACTCATCGGCCATTTCCCCCCATTAGAACGTAGCTCCCTAAGAGATGAAACCTTGAGTGTTTTTTTTCACTATCGTATCCCAAGTTCTAGAACACTGCCCAGCACAAAGACGGCACTCCGTAAATGTTTACTGAATGAGCAAATGCTTGAAAACTTCGCAGTCTTTTCTTTCTACCATTTCCATAGTTGTGATAAGAGAGGCCACCAAAGCTAAGAATGTTCTACACTGCAGAGGAAGGAACAAGAGTCTGAGAACACAGCATCTTTGAAACCATTTTCCTGGGCCTTTATTTAACATAATCTCTTCTTGGGCTTTAAATTCTTGTAGGAAGGGCACACGATTCTCGCATCCGTATACCCCCTTCCCGATTAGCAGAGTATGTCAGTAAAATATTCGATTACAACAAAGTTACCATAATCGCAGACTTACCACATGTGAGCACTTGACTTGTGGCTGGCACTGTACTTAGTATTTATTATTTCATTTATAAAGTCTGTAAGTTAGGAATTCTTGTTGCATTAAGATGAGAAAACAAGATTAGTAAAGGTAATTAACTGACTTCAGATGGGCTAGCGAGCTGGTAGAGACATTCAAATACGCATCATTCTGATGTCACAAGCCATGCAAGCTCTGAATCACCAATTTACGATACAGCACGTGCTTAAAAACTTTCACAGTGACCGATCAACGCTAAAAATCATGTTTTGTGTAAAAAGGAAAAAAAGGACAGCATTAATAATCACAATCAAAAGTTGTGGAGACACGCCCCCAGAAGGAAGCAAGTGATTTATGACCCACTGTGCATTCACGGTGCCAAGTCCCATGCCTGGCTGTGTCGTACCTGACTTCCAGATGGAGGACCAGCAAGCAACGGTCAGCCATGTCCTGGAAAGATCTGGCAAGTTCGCTCAGGGTCTGCATGATCTGTTCCGACACAGGAGGCGGATCCACGTTCACATGGCTTTCTTGAGCAGGAGACAGCACTGAAAGAAGCGAGAAGGAAACACCAATCACTGCACTAGATGCCTATATATTTGTCTGCAACGACATATTATTTTGTTGTTCATCACGTTTTTACCAATTTGGCTGGTGCTAGTGTTGGCAGCACTAGACGTCTGAGACACAAAAGGCCATTTCTGTACTTGATTCAACATCGATCGTCTACAATCAATTAATAGAATTATGGAACAGAATCTCAGAGTTGGAAGTGACTTTAATCATCATCTGGCCCAACCATGCGGTCTCTGCTTGTGTCACTTGTACACCTTCAAGTGGCTGTTGCGCTTCTGGTTGCATTACCCACACAATGTTTATGAGAGAAAATTCAATACCCTTTAAGGCAGCTTATTCCATCCCTGAAAGATGTGACCATCTATATCTAGCCATTATCTGTTGCCATTAATTTAAGTTTACTTGTTTTGAGAGACAGAGTACACACATGCACACATGTGTATACAGGCGAGTGAAAAAGAGAATCCCAAGCAGGCTCTGTGCTGTCTGCTGTCAGTATAGAGCCTGATGTGGGGCTCAAAATCATGACTCTGAGATCATGACCTGAGCTGAGACCAAGAGTTGGATGCTTAACCAACTGAGCCACCCAAGCACCCCGTTGCCATTCAATTCTAACCACTGGCTCTGATTCTACCAACTTTGTAATCATTGTCATATGTGTTGGTACTTCAAATATTGAAGCTATCTCCTCTTTTTGCTTCCCTGAAGTCTTCCAGTTTCCAGGCGAGCTGTCCCCAATTTTCCATCTATTCTTCAAATAATGAGATTGAATCTTTTTACAATTCTCATAACTGCCAACAAAAACATTCCAAACGTTCTATCCCTTGAAATGTGGCCCTCAGGACCAAGCACAGTAAATACTATAGTAGGTCTGACCTTTCTATAGAGAGAGTAATCAACTCCCTTGTTCTAGATGCTATGCTTCTTGTACATTAGCCTGAAATCTTCTTGGGGGAGGGGGCGGGTGGGCAGGGTATGCTGTATTCTACTTTAACTTGTATAGAACTTATAATGAGTTAAAAGCCCCAAATGGTCTTTGCGGAAAATTTGGTAAAGCTACCTTCTGTATCTCTATCAGGTAATTGATAAAATTTAGCAGCAAAAGTGCGAACTACTAGACTTGTGTCTAGACTTCTGCCGCATATCCTGTTCCCCACAGTTTCTCAAAGATCAACAGTAATTAATTTGCCAATTTCATTCAGGAGTTCTTAGTTCTCTAGAGTTTCCAAGACTGGCTTTGAATCCTGTCTCTACTACTTAGTTATTATGCGACTGAGAGCTAAATAAATTATGTCTGCCTCAGTTTCTCACGGTCCAATGGAGATAACAGTACCTATGAAATGGGGTTTTGGGCCAATGTACGTAAAACACATAGAATAACAGCATATTAATCTCCTTTAATATTATATAAATAATAGGCAATTATCATTATCCATTGGCATGTGATCTGTCCAGGTTAAGAATCTTAAGCTTAATTATAGCAAAAAGGTACTTAAAGGGTAATCCCATCTTGAAATTCCATTATCAATATTTTTTTGCTTTTCCATCCGAAAATTCTTCTTTCTGTCAGAGGATGCAGTATCTTTGGGAAGAAAGGCTCCTGGGATTTAGGGCACATAAGATTTGGCAAAGTATCACTGACTAACTCAGGAGGGGGTTCACCTTATAGGGTAGAGAGCCACATTGGGCTGCAGTGGTGTCTACAGTCGCAGCCTTTCACAGCTGCGTCTGTTTCTGGACTTTGCTAAGCCCAGAGGAGGGCCCAGAGAGACAGTCCAGCTTCATAAGGCCAAGATCTCCTCTGGAGAACTGGACTTCAATAAATTAAAATACCATGGCAAAGATTAAACAAGAAACAAACACATTCAGGCCAAGGGAACGGATCTGGAAGGAAGAAGGAAATGCAGCGATGTAGATTTAAAATTACTGCCAGTCTTGGCATCATTCAAGATGCTCACTAACTGGCTCTGTAGGAGTGGATATATGGCACGGTGCCGCCTCTCTAAGGTTAACGTTGGTCACGGTGCATGGTTTCAAGGTGAGATCACTGCCTTCATAATGTTTTCATTTGGCAGGCTGGATGAAAGCAAACTAGCAGAAATACTTATCTAATACTTCAAAGCATGTTAGGGCTTTTGAGGCCCTGGACTCCACTGCTGAATGACAGTAACTGTGGGTTGAGAGCTCTCTAAGTGCCAATGATAAGGTGCAGAAATCAGACCCTGAAGAAATCAGATGCCTGGCTTGAGGTCCAGGGCTATACTGATCTCCTACACTCCATCAAACGCATTCTAGACAAATTCCATCAAGAAAGTTGAGTTAAAAAAAGAAGAATCCAAGTAGAGGAAGTTAATGGAAGATAAACAGTCCAGATAAAACTTGGAATGAGCGAGGCAAAAAGTAGTATAAGAAAGGAGCACATTGTACATTTCACTGGACTGTAATCTACAACAAAGACATAACATTCTAGTAAAGCAACATGAAAAATCATGCCCAGAGTTCTATTGAAAAGCTGGCCTCTGAATTCCTAAGAGGTCACCGAAATTTGCAAAGTTTTCTTAACAGAAAGGAATATACTGAGCCAAAAAATGCTGAGCGTGGCAAACAAATACAACACAAAACAATGAACTCTCTCTTAAATGTCCAAAGGAAATCTACAAAAAAGCAATGCTGATGGAATTGCCTTGGGATACAGTCAGGATGGAAGGCTACTGGACACACACACATGGACACATCCTTTTAGAGGCGATGTGGTTATATATCTCAGGGACTGCTCTTCGTATCAGCAAAGCCCACATATACTGGACTTTAAAAATATTAGTACTTGGAACAAGGGGGAGAAGAAGGGCGGAAATGGTGGGGGAAAGGGAGAGAGGCAAACCATGAGAGACTCTTGAATGCTGACAAAAACTGAGGACTGATGGATGTGGGGGGGAAGGGGGGATGGGCATGGAGGGGGACACTTGTGGGGATGAGCACTGAGTGTTATGTGGAAACTAATTTGACAATAAACTATTTGTAAAAAAAAAAAAAGAATTAAGAGAGAGAGAGAGACAAACCAAGAAAGAGATTCTTAACTATAGAGAACGAACTGATGGTTACCATGGTGGTGGGGGAGGATGGCAGATGGGGATTAGGAAGTATACTTGTTGAGATGAGCACAGGGTGTTGTATAGAAGTGTTGAATCACTATATTGTACACCTGAAAGTAATATAACACTGTATGTGAATAAATTGGAATTAAAATTAAAAATTAAAAAAATAAAATATGTGAATCAGAAGGAAAAAAATATTAGTACTTGCTCATTTAATTAAGATACACACTTTGAGCTGTTTCGCTAATTCCAGGGATGGGTCACATCAGATCATCTGTAATATTCTGTTCCTCTTATAACCGTTGCATAAAAGCAGGCATCTGTGACACTCCTAGATAACTAATTGTGGCAACGGTAACTGTGGCTTTCTGTACTTAATTGATTGGTTTGTATGAGGATGCTGCTCCCTAGCGCAGACACTGCTGGTTAGGTGGACCGACACATATTTCCAATTCTCCCCTGCTCACTCTGCTAGAGACTCTAGAGAGCTGAATGCTTGCATTCCCAGCCTTGCTTGTAGCTAGGGGAGGCTATGGGTCACCACCTGCCCAATGACCTTGAAATAGATTCTTCAGTGGCAACTTGATCTAATCCTGGACTAATTCTGCAACTCATCTTTTGACTGGGAAACAAAAGTGTGGATGGTTGCTGCAAAAAAATTTCTGGATCTTCATCTCAAGAATGCCTTCCATGCCACTTGTGCTTCCTTCACTAGTGCTTAGTTAGCTCCTTTCGCCTTTTCAGCAGCTTTCCAAAATGCTGCTTTGTCCTTCCTATTCTTTCCTCACCCTTCTCTTAAGGACCTCAGATTCTCACGGAGACTTCAAAGGAATCATTAACACGTGTTTTCTCTGTGGTCTTGCCTTCTATTAACCATTCCGTGTATCATAATCCTGCTTTCACCTCTTTATTAAATCATTATTCTGTTAATCCTCACCAATGATACCCTAATTGCCAAATCCTAATTAGGACTGCTTTTCAGTCCTAATTTCAGGAAGGCTCTCTGGTATGTTCAACGTGACTGGCCATTTCCCTCTTAAATTTCTGTTTTCTTTTGGCTTAGATGGTACCCTAATCCTCTGGATGTCCTTTTACTTCTCTGACATCGTTTTCATCATCTCTTTACCTGGATCCTCTCTCTGTAGCCCACCCATGAGCGCTGGTGTTCCCAAGATTTTTTTTCTCTATCAGTCTCCCTTACTCATCATTCTGTATGTTCCCTCTGGGTGGGCTCATCCATTTTCGTAGCATTTGCTATTATCTAGATACTGGTGATTCTTAAACTTCATGTGATCAACTCTGTGCAGGGTGGCTTTACCTGTACATCCTGCAGGCATCTCAAATGCAATGTGTTCCAAAACCAAGCTCATTCTCTATCTTCTGTATCTACTCTCTATCCTGAATTCCCTTTCCATCAGTGATGTGGCGATCTAGGAATCTCAGCTGCGAACCTGGGAGTGATTTTTGAGCCTCTCCTTTCCCTCACTCTCCTCGACAAAGGCTAATTTCTGCCAATTCCATTTTCTCATGTCTCTTAATATCTTTTGTCTCTTCTGGATCTGCCGTGACTTTATTGGGTTAGGCTTCATCTCTTCCAGGAACTACTGCAATAGTAGACCTCATGCCTGGCCTCCATCTTGATTCCATCCTCCATATTTAGCTCAGTAAATAGGAGTTAGAGAAGCAGAGTTATTTATCTAAAACACAAATTAGACTTTGTCAATTTCTTACAAAAATAACATCAGTGCTTCCCATTGCTTATATGACGAAGTCCAAACTCCTAAAGCAAGGCTTTCCATGGCTTTTGGTTTCTGCCCAACACTTTAGTTTTCTCCATCTTTCTCCATTTTCTCCTTCCTCTCCAGTTTATCTTTCCCACCCTGGCCCTTTAACCTGACGCCTTTTAAAAGCAAGTTCTCGAAACATATCTCACTGTTTCAGGATTCTATACCTTCCATGGTTCTTAATCTCCTTTCCAGACTATTCATGCTTTCTGGCTCTGGAAGTGTTTCCTGACTTTCCAGGAAGGCTCCCTGGCTCCTCTGGGGATTTGCTTTTCACACAATTCTGTTACAGCAGTTATCATATTCCACTGACATTATCTGTTTATCAGTACGTCCCCCTAGCAGACGGCAGATCATTAACTCCTTCAGGGCAGAGATTATCTATATATCTATATCTATCAATATCTGCTGGAGGCATTACAGGAGCTCAATCAATGCTTTTTTAATTAAACAGAACAAATGATTTAATTGACCAACATGACGGGACAAATAATTCACATAATAAAAGACTGATAAAAATCAGGAAAGAGAAGGCAGAGCTTGGCACTTACAATTATAACTTTTTCCTTAGTTTCTTGAGTATATTTTGGGGGCCGAGTGGGGATAGGGAAGTAGTTCATTATGGCTGGTGTCCTGGGCTATTCAGGAAATCTTGCAGAAGCACAGTCTAAAGGCTTTCTGGTCAATCCCTTCCACCCGAGCACTTTGCTTATGAATTGTGTTGCCTTTAGAAGTCACTTTAATTCCCACCTTGTGGCAGCCAAGACTTGGGGGTCCTCTCTTTTTGACTGACTTAAGGTCCCTGGCATATCAAATAACCAATCAAATCACCAGTATCTTTCAAGGAAAGCCAACATGCTGTCATGGAGGAGCCATCAGCCTAGGACATTAGGATGTCTCAAGTGGTTCCACATCCTAATATTAACCAGACTGAAATGTGTTTAAGTCTTAAAATTAGTCAAAATTGGACTCATTCAGACCCAGAAGAGCATCTGTTTTCAAGGATGCAGCTGGCTACACTTTCAATGGCAACTTACTGTGACTTCTTTAATTGATTCATGTGAGGGTGCCCTTGTGCATCTGCAATATTATCTAAAATTGCCACAATATTCGCTTAGACTGGTATCAGCTGTTGCGAAAGTGATAAATTGAACGAGGAAAGATGGTTATCACGGCAGGAAAAGAAAGGTTAACTTTGTGAATTCAAACTTTTTCGAAGATGGTAAAAAGACAACAAAGAACGATCCCATGAGATTTGCTGGCTGGAAAACATTTTAGAGGATCAAATTTTGGTACAATCATTATTCCTGACTCCACTTGCTATTTGTACGGCGGGATGACAGATACCACATAAGGATGTCAGCTGGAACCCGGGATAAATTTCCTCAATTTCCAATCTTCAGTTTGCCTGTTTAGAAAATTGTGGTAATAGCATCTTCCTCACTCCTAGAGCAATGAGTTATTAGGTTCTGTAAATGATTTTGAGATCCTTTGATGTTGTTACCTGGTTGACATTTTTAAAACATAAAAATAGGAATGCTGATTAGGGCTGTGACATTAAGGACTCATGGGGCTTACGGAGTCTAAGGGGGCTGTGACAGAAGACCCTCCACCTAACTCTTTCCTCTCCTTAAATGCCCGAGGGATGGAGCCTAACCCTGGGGTAGGATTTAAAGGTGTCAGACATTATGACGCTGTGGTTCCAACCTGGAACTGTCAATGACACCGAGAGCTAGCTCTGTCCTCAGTCTTCTCAATTTTTCTGTGCCACCATCCCGACTTCTTATTCATTCCCTCGAATTATTTGCAAGCCTCTACAAGCTAATCACACCTTACGCCAGTGTTTTGTACACAGCAGTCACTGTCTAAGTGTTTGTTAAATACATCACTTCTCTGTTTGTGAAACCTACTGGCTTCTGGAAGCCATCTTCACGAGCTGAAGGATCTACTGTCTTATTCGCATCTAATTTGAATTTTCTTAGCATAGCAATGTCCTTTCCTTATCTGCCAATTACTCCAAACTAACGTTTCACGGTGACTCTTTTTGATCATTCATTCTTTTTCCTGAAACACATTTTTAACTCCTTGCTATTCCTGGCCAGCAGTCCTAGCTTTTGCCATGGTTATCAAATCATTTGTTCTGTTGCTCCTGGCCACCCACCGAACAATCCAGAACCTGGTTCGAAGTTCTTATACTTTTGTATAAGGACAGGCCTTATCTAAGAATCATATTTGGTAGCTTCTCTCCATTTTGCTTCCTGTTTCTGGAACAATGGTTCTTCTGCCCCTAAATAATAACTAGTTCTTTTCAGCCCAGATTTCCCTAGAAATTTTAGGTTTGAACAAATAAACTCAATTGATTTTGAAAACCAAAATGTTGACTCAGATTGTTCCTCGGCTGTAGAATTCCAATGGCAAGGGACAGGGACATATACATTATTCAGATTAGACCATGCAAATGTCTATAACAACATGTGTATAACCAACTCTGGAAATACAGCCCACTCTGAGAGATGTTAACAGCCAACCAAATGAATTCTTTTACAGCTAATAGCTATGTGGCAAGAATGCCAAGCCTTTTCGGGGCGCCTGGGTGCTCAGTCGGTTGAGCGTCTGACTTCGGCTGAGGTCATGATCTCACGGTTTGTGAGTTTGAGCCGCATACTGGGCTCTGTGCTGACAGCTCAGAGCCTGAGCCTACTTCAGATTCTGTGTCTCCCTTTCTCTCTGACCCTCCCCTACTCAAGCTCTGTCTCTCTCTCCTACAAAAATAAACAAACATTTAAAAAAATTAAAAAAAAAAAAAAAAAGAATGCCAAACCTTTTCACTGCTGCTTCTGGAAGGAAGCTCTCTTTTGTCTACTCTTAGATGGGAAGGACAAATGCAAGGGACTTATTTTTTTTTTTTTTAATTGGGGTGAGGAAACATGGAAGAAATTCATTACCAGGAAGGAAAAGAGAGATTAAGAATGGAGGAACCGGAGCATAAAGTGAATGTGTCCTACTTATATTTTCTTTCCTAGAGTCTAATCACCTAATTGAGAATATGTTTATGGCTAAAAAAAAGTATTCCGAGTGGGTACAGGAGGCAAAGACGTACTTTCCACTCCGTGCTACTCTTTGTAATTTAAATGATGATGGGCTACACCTTTTCCCGTTAGTCATAGACTTATGGGGAACACAGCTTCGTGTTCTTTGGAACATTCCTCTGTCGCCCCTCTCTCTCCCTTTCAAAATGTCTTACACAGCCTAACTAGAGACAGTAATGCTTTGAGGAAGAAAAGGCATGCTTGTCCCACTCACCACCCAGCCTAACGACACAGATGTTCAGTAACATTTATTTAAGAATGTGTTATTATAAGGCAAAAAGAAAATAAAACAAACCTCAAAGAGGACACTTTCATAAAGAGCTCAGTTTTAAGGATGCTGCTTAAGAGTAATTTTCATCTCTATGAAACCATATTCTTTCCTCCTGCTTCCCAGAGGGACAGAATTTATTCTCTCGCTTTTTATTACCCCTAGAACAACAGTTTTTAACAACCGCCAGCCGCATTTTCCTCATGCGTCTCCCCGGAGAGTTGCCGTGAGGACCAAATGCGGAATGTGGCCCCTCACCCAGAACCTGCCACAAAGTTAGGGGCCATTCTTTGAACTCCAGAACACCATGCCTCCTTCTTCCTCTTCCGGCCTTAGCATAGATCACCTCACGCTGTATTTGCCTATAGAGTTCCTGGTAGTTTGTGAGCTCTGTGAGAACAAAAGTAGCAACTTACTTCTAGCATCTCTCACAGCCCATGGCTCTTCCTTACACGGGGCAATAAGGCCTGTTGAATGTAATCTTCAAGTTAAGGACAAATCACAGAACTCTATCTTTTTCTTTTCATTGTATCTCCACAAGGCCTTTCAACCTAATATTAAAGCTTATTAGCTTGGACTGTTATTCTGTTTCCAGGTAAGAAAGGCTAGGAGTGAAACTGAAGAACTATTCCAAATATTGACCAATGAATGTAGGGAAAACAAGGGAGATTCAATTAGGGCTCATTGCAAAGGGCCAAACACAAATGAGAGCCAAGGTAAAAAGAAAAAAAAAAAAAGGACAGTTATTCTCTCAGGCGAGCAGAGGAAAAGAGGCCGATTCTGAGGCAACAGGTTTAAACCACACACTGCAGTTCTAGAGAGGGAAGATCCTATCTTCTGCTACTCACAAAACAGCTCTTGATGGTAACAGGCCTGAGCAAGCCCCAAGCCCTCCAAGCTGGTTAGCAGGAGACGCCTCCTTCCATACGAGGCCCACCAGCCCAGACACACTTGTTTTTACACCTTGTGAGTGACAGTACAGACCTTAGTCCCCTTCGGTCCTGGGGGGGGAAACATGAAGATTGATTTTTCCTTTATTCCAAATAATCCTCCCCGAGGCCTGGTAAAAACCTAATCATCGACTAAAAAGGCGTGTGGTGTGGCCAATTCAGCTCCTGCCGGATATGAAAGAGAAATGGGGGAAAAGCTAATGAACAGCTCCCGTCCTTGTTGCTGAAAGGCACTATTGTGGGACTCTATTAGATTTCCGTGGACTTTGTAAGCCTTTTGTATTTCTGTAAAACCCTGCATCAAAAAGCATCTTGAGGTGTTAACAAATACTTAGGCAGATATTTTATGTGAATAAGCGACACAGATGTAAGTTTCAAGAGAATTTCAGAGGCAAAAATATTATGTGGCAAAGAGATAACATTTATTCATGTGTCAACGGGATCCTCCTGGCTTTAGCATTTGCAAATCTTCCAAAGAGCCTTCGGGGATGGCTTGTTCACAGCATAAATCAGAAATGTGAGGTCCATCTACAAATGGTGAAACCGAACCACGCAGAAAGCAAGCACGCGCCCAAAGGGACATGGGCAACAAATGAAGACAGAGATGAAGGGTTACACGGAATGTCCTGCATGGGGTCCCTTGCATTGGACTCCTCCCAGGGGCTTTTTCTTCAGGACTTTCCTATACAGGCTACATCATCCATACATTTGGACCGGAGTTGAAAAATAATCATGATCTTCTTGACCTAGAGCAGATACAGCTTCGCTTTTATCTCTGTATCCTGGTAAAAGGAGGGTCCCGTACATAACTCGCAGGAGTCTGATTAAATGAGAACATAGGGGTGCCTGGGTGGCTCAGTCGGTTAAGCGTCCGACTTTGGCTCAGGTCATGATCTCATGGTTCGTGGGTTCGAGCCCTGGGTCGGGCTCTGAGCTAACAGCTCGGAGCCAGGACCCTGCTTCAGATTCTGTGTCTCCCTTTCTCTCTGACCCTCCCCTGCTCACGCTGTCTCTCTCTCTCTCTCAGAAATAGGTAAAACATTAAAAAAATTTTTTAATGAGAACATATACAAAGGCTTAGAGTAGTGTTTGACACATAAGCGCTTAATATATATCCATTACTATTACCATCTCAACGACTACTGTTATTTATTCAAATAATGAATAATACTGAAATGAATATTCAAATAATGAATTCAAATGATGAATAAATAACAAAAATCCAGGATCCTTCTCCTCCATCCATAGCTTTAACTAGGCTTCGGAACAATTAGCCTAGCTTTATACAGTGAATGCCAAAACCGTCATGAAGTACTGTTAGCGCAGAACAAAACAGGCAGACTCCTACATGCATTGGCCACTCCGATCTGACTGCTGTGAGGACAACACACAGGCAACTCTAGAAGACAGAGTCGTCCCTGCCACCGAGCACACAGACCGTCACGGAGACTAGCTCTGTAGTCGGTGACGGCTCCCTGTGAAGCATGCTGGGAGTAACGAATACAGAGAGAGAATGAACTCACTAACACACCACCAGTGCACGATCTGCCGGTGTAAATCCTGCTGAGAGAATTTCTACTCAGTGAGGACAAGTGAGGCCACTTCTCCGGTCTGTAGTCGAGATAACAGTCAGCCAAGTACCTCCCTTTTACTCACCCGTGTCAGGTGTTCCCTGTGCAGGCTGAAGTGATGAGTGGTGCCACACACCTACTGACCAATGCCTTGTGAAGGTTAATAATACTCAGCTCTATTTCTGTGTTTCTACATTAGTGACACACGAATACTGTTCTCACATGCATTCCAGCCTCGCCATGTAATCCCTAGGATAATTAACAGCTCACATAGATGCTTCCAGAATCAGCTTTCCTAAATATCAAAAGATTCATCATCTGTTTTTTTAAATGTTTTTTACTTATTCTTGAGAGAGAGAGTAGGGAAGGGGCAGAGAGAGGAAGGTCTGAAATGGGCTTGGTGCTAACAGCAGAGAGCCCGATGTGGGGCTTGAACTCACGAACCATGACATCATGACCGGAGCCGAAGTCAGATGTGTGGCTAAGCTACCCATGCACCCCCATAATCTATTTTTAGGCCAGTTAAAGGTATGGTACACAGAGCAGCAATCATTTACATACTAGGCAATTCTATAATCTGAGGATATGTATTGCCTCACTCAAAATCAAAGTAACTTTCTTTCTCTAAGTAAAAGGACATGAGTGTTCTCATATTAACTATGAACCCCATTTAAAAAATATGTTTATTTCTTTTTGAGAGACAGAGAGAGGCTGGAGGAGGAGTAGAGTGAGGGAGACACAGGATCTGAAGCAGGCTCTGCATTGACAGCAGAGAGCCTGACGCAGGGCTCGAACTCACAAACTGTGGGATCATGACCTGAGCTGAAGTCAGGTGCTTAACTGACTGAGCCACCCAGGCGCTCCTGAATCCCATTTTTCTACCGATAACAACATTTCTCTTGGATTGATCAAGTTTAGGCTCTGCAAGTAGTGGCTAAATTATGACTCAACCACTTACTAAGTGAATAACCTTGGGCAAAATTACGAAGACCTTCAACTGGAGCTGTTAACAGTTTTAGCCTCTGAGAGTCATAATAAGAACTCAGTGTCTGTAACACACGGAGAGCATTTAGAACAATGCACGGCGCAAAGTAAGTGCTCAGTAAATCTCAGTTACTGGTGGACCGCCTGGTGGGAACCCTGGGAGACTGAAACTCCGAGACTCGTCTCCTTACTCATCCAACCCCCTTGTAAGATACCGGAGAACTGTGGGCTTAGCTGTTCATGCAGCGAACGGAGAGAAAGAAAACGCTGTAGTAAGACATTTTTACATGTGTCAACTCATGACATCCTGACCCTAAAATGAGGAATCACAAAGGTAAGAGAACACTACAGAATTCTGGCCATGTTCAAAGCGGCAAAGGCAAACAGCGGAAAAAGGGACTAAAAGCGGCAGGTTTCAATTTTACCTTTTAATCTACAAAGTGAGGAGCCCGACTTTCTCCAGAGTTGTCAATTCAATAAAAGAGGAGGTGTTTCAGGCAGACACGAGGAAGTAGAGCTCGGCGGGCAAGCAAGGAATGAGGCTCCGAAGCAGCCGGGGAGGAGATGAGATAGAGTAGTGTTTCTCACGCGACGCTGAGGGAAGAATGACAGGGATCTTTCTTTTCAAGGAAAGGATGTCTGGAGTGCTTGGTTCTTCAGCAAAGTGAACTTAAGCGTTATCTTAGGAACTCAAAAGGATATTCAGCAAAGCTTGGAAATTGTGTTTCTGAGAGAGCAGGCCTGCCTTATTCAAACAGGGCTTGGAAGGTCAAATTTGTATTCTGAATCAGCTTTTACTTCACGGTCACAGATGAGCCCCCGACCACAGGGGCTCTGAGGACACAGGAAAAAAGGTGCACAGGGGTGTGCGTGCATGTGCTAGATTAATGGGAGTAGTGATCGTGAATCTGTGTATAGCTATAACATTTGGGCCGGAAATGATCGAAATTGTTATTTTCCCAACCACAGTAGTATAAATTACTTCAATATGTACATAAAGACGCTGACAAGTCAAGTCTTCTATTAAAGCTTAAAACAGCTGAGCTGGGCTTAGTTTGAAAAGATGTGTTTTTTTTTTTTTTTAATGTTTATTTATTTATTTTTGGGAGAAGCAGAGAGTGAGCAGGGAAGGGGCTGAGGGAAAGGGAGACAGAATCCCAAGCGGGCTCCGCACTGTTAGCACAGAGGCTGACGTGGAGCTTTAACTCACAAGCTGTGAGATTGTGACCTGAGCCAAAACCAAGAGTTGGACGCTCAATCAACTGAGCCACCCAGGCATGTGTGTGTGTGTGTGTGTGTGTGTTTTAATTTACTACCACAGGAGGGTTGTTATTTCATTTTCTCTTGGGAATATGTTCGCCTTGACGTTACCCTAGATTACCTCCACTGTAGAAAGTGTGAGGAGATAATACGCGTGTGCCCTTGTCGGTCGTCAGCTCGGCACCATCCCCAGCCCTTCCCTGGAAGCTCGAGAACTGTGTTTTCCAACTCGTTGCCGGTAGGGTTTTGGGTTTAGATCCTGCCAGCAAGAGGCACTCCCCGAAGCTGTGGAAGGCCCAGAGCGAGGGAAGGCACGATCCGCCCCTTGCAGCAGCGGAAAGATGCCCGGGCAGATGGCGAATAAGAGGGCTGCAGATGCTTCTAGGAGAGCTCTGCTGACAGCTGCTTCCTCGCGGCAGTTGGTGAAGCCTCCTGGCACATTTCCTGTATTTCCTCATTTCCTGCAAGCCAGCAGCGACTTTCCTTGTCTTTGCTTCCTTCCGACTGTTTTCTAAGCTTTTTGAGCAATTTTAAAAACTTCGCATTCCTTCTATTAAATTCCCTCTTGCTTGAAATACCTAAAATGGCTTCCGTCTTTCTGAGTCTAGATGAATAAACGGAACCTCCTACTCCCGAGATCCTTCTGAGCTATGGCACCTCACCTCTGAGCACATCTGGAACAGGAAGGGATGAAGAGTCACTAAGAATCCCTGGGCTCCCGTTACACAGACGCTTGTGACCTCTAAGGCGAGGACGTCGTCCGGACTGTGCTCAGCAGGCTTGCTGGCCTCCCCATCTCCATTCTCCTGGTTTTGTGTCCCCGCCACCTTAATCAGAAAAGCTCCACTCTTATTTGTTACCTCTCAGATCTGGCAGTAAAAATCTGCTGAAAGAGCTATTTGCAAACCACTGTCCTTGCAGAGGAGGATTTGATCATAAGAAAACCATTTTCCACTGCAGTCCAGCCTCAAGATACCAGCCAAAGCAGGGATAAAAGTCAAATGTTTAAATTACAGGAGCGCTTGGGTGGCGCAATAGGTTAAGCGTCCGACTTCGGCGCAGGCCATGATCTCACGGTTGTGGGTTCGAGCCCTGCGTCGGGCTCTGTGCTGACAGCCAGCTCAGAGCCTGGAGCCTGTTTCAGATTCTGTGTCTCCCTCTCTCTCTGACCCTCCCTTGCTCTCGCTCTCGCGCTCTCTCTCTCTCTCTCTCAGAAATAAATAAAACATTAAAAAAAGTTTTTTAAGGGGCGCCTGGGTGGCTTAGTCGGTTAAGCGTCCGACTTTCGCTTAGGTCATGATCTCGCGGTTCGAACCCCGCGTCGGGCTCTGTGCTGACTGCCAGCTCAGAGCCTGGAGCCTGTTTCAGTCTGTGACTCCCTCTCTCTCTGACCCTCCCCTGCTCATGCTGTGTCTCTCTCTCTCTCTCTCTCTCCTAGAAATAAATTAAAAAAAAATTTTTTTTAAATGTTTAAATTACAGAAAACTTCTGAAGACTGAGAATGGATGGCAGGAAAGCCTATGTAAATATGGACTTGAAAACAAGTGACCAGCTTTCTCTTTGTTATCTTAGCCACATGGATCTAGTATCTTTAAAAAAAAAAATGTGTTTACTGAGTCCTGAACAAATTATGAATTGCTCTCATTTTGAATAACACACGCCAAGACTCCCTTGTAAAGGAGATTCAACCTTTCTGTTGGAAAATGTTTTGCTGAACAAATGACTGGCCTAATTTTTCAGAAAAGTGTACCGTGGGCTTCTGTGTTGTTTTCTAGTGAAATCCCAGGTGAAAGATGAAGATCACCACAAAGCTGGCTTCTTAGGGAGGTGACTCGATTTGGAGCTGTGTATCAACAATTATATAAAAAGCTTTAGCTTAATACGGAATTTATCTTCCAAAACAACCCCATGTTTGCCAGGGCACACTAAGCGTGTAACAACTTCCAGGCTACACAGTTTGGATCACTGGCTCTTTGACAGGTGAAAATCGCAAAATTTAGAAGGAACCACCTATTGGTCCACAAAAGCTTTGATCTCTTTGTTTTTAGGTTCATCCATCAGAACATTCAGTTTTAAAGAGTGGGTACTCCTCAATTTCTCTGCTGGACTAAGTGGAATTTTATTTTCAGAGGAACAATAAGATGATATTGGTAAATCTTGGTTGGATTAAGACACAAGATTGGGGCGCCTGGGTGGCTCAGTCCAATTTCGGCTCAGGTCATAATCTTACAGTTTGTGAGTTCGAGCCCCGCATCAAGTTCTGTGCTGACAGCTCAGAGCCTGGAGCCTGCTTCAGATTCTGTGTCTCTCCCTCTCTCTGCCCCTCCTATGTTCATGTACTGTCTCTCTCTGTCTCTCAATAATAAATAAAAGTGTTAAAAAAAAAAAGGCACAAGATCTAAACAGGAAATATATTCACATTCATTTGGAATTGAAACACACACACAGAGATATGATAAAATTTGGTCCCTGCCCACTAATTTTATGGATATATGCATTGTACCTCTGTTTCCTTCACTATACATCATGTTCAGTCTCTTCCGGTGGCCCTTGGGCAGTGAGGACACTTTTTTCTTCTCGTGAAGCCATGGTGGCTCCTGCTTCTCCCCCACATTTCCTTCTAGGTGCTACCAATCATGTTGGTTCTTGGGATTATGGCAAAACTTTACTACAGTTTCTAGAATTTCTTCATATTTCACTGTTTTGAGAATAGGACTATCTGCTGTAATCCAATGTTAAGTTGTTTTTATAGGTTCTAGATTTTCTCAAGTTTAACAAATTTCCTGAAAAACCCAAGATAATCCGAAAGCCGCATGCCATGTGATAGTTTCCCCACGCTTGTTTCTTACTCTGCCTTCTCATTAATGTTACCTTCACCACCTCACCAATTGTGGGCCCATCCATTTCCTGTTCCTTCTGTGGCTCAACACAGCAAAATGTTATTGTCTTCAGCATCTCTAATGACCATCAAGTGATTCTGGGTATTGGCCACCCTGACATTTTACCTAAGGCTTACATTTTGTCTGCTTACTGTGTACTTGTTCTTCCTTCATTCTTCCATCCTTCCATGTGGGCCCCTCAAAGGGCTCTAAACATGCTAGGCAGTTGTGTGGAGATTAAAAGTCTACGCTGGAAGCAAACTGGGTAGGTTCCAATTCTGGCTCCACCAATGACTGCGTAATAGCTATGCGTCCTTGGGTAAGTTATTTTACCTCTGTGTGTGCCTCAGTTTCTCAGTATGAAAAAATAGAGATAATCATGGTATTTACTTCATGGGAGTATTGTGAGGATTAAATGAGAGAGAGGGTGTGTGTGTGTGTGTTTAATAATACACACTAGCATACAGCACGTAGGATATTATTTCTTGTGGAAATTACTTAGCCTTCTATGGTGCAAATTTTATGTTGTATCATCTCCCACAAACATGAACTATATTCCCTTTGCCAGGTTCTAACCATGAGATCACAGCAATATTTTTTCTCAATGTCTGACAATTTAACTTTCTGAAAATGATACATCCAGCCATGCATGCCTGGTGGTTACTTTACTGTGTGAACTCCAATACGACATGGTAACATTCTCCAAAGACTAATATAACTTTTACTTTCCCACTGATTCCTCCTTTTGGTCAGAATTAAGTACAGAATATTGAGTCTCCACATTTTTTTCCCTCTTGGGAAGAAAGAGCATTCAAAAGACAACTTTAGAACTTAATTCTCATCCTATTTGAGCCTAACTAGATTCAGGAAACTACCAGAAACCTCTCATCACTGCTGCCACCACGTGAGTTTCATCATTATATCAAGAAAGCATCGTTAACAGCTTATATTTCACTGAGTGGTCAGTTGTATACTTTCATAACAGTATCAACTGCTTCTACAGATCTCACAATAAACACAGAGGAATGTCTACATAGTTTGAATTTCCTGTGGTGCTACAAATGGTCTATTTTGCACTTGGCCATTATTTTAGATGAAAGCAGTGCATATGCAACCAAGATGTTGATAAAGTAATTGCAAAACCAGCCGTATAGTCAGTTCTCAGTGAAATTTGCACAGGATCCCTTATTTTAATTTTAGTTATTGCATCAACCTCTTTCTTCACGAAACCATTTGCAAGAAGTACCAATAGGTTGAGTTACTTTAGGGGCATTCAGATGCCGACCGCCCATTGTGGGCATTACCTCTGAATCCTTCTTGATTATTTATCTTGTAATTATTTAACATGTTTATAGTTCCCATATGCTAACCCACAAACAGAATTCCCATTTCACTCTGTCTCCCAAGATGGACAAATGCAGGGAACAAAATCAATGACATTTGAATGAGTCCATTTTGCTACTTCTAGACTTATATTTAAAGTTAGATTTATGTATTAGGGATCAAATACCATGAAGAGAAATGTCTCTACAAGGAAAGAAATTTCTGGTAATCAGTCAGTTTAGTATATATCCTAAGGATAATTTTTTTTTTATGAGAACGTTCTAGTTCAACTAGTTTCCTTGGATAGTTTCCTTTATTTGCTTGTATTTATGTTCAAGCTGTACCACACATCTGTGATGTGCAGGTACTGTTTCATTTAAATGAGTGTCACTTCAGCATATGGCTCTATTTCCTTATCCCCCAGCACAGGGCCTGGTGCAGTCACAGTCCACCAGTTGCATAGACGAGGAATCTGGAAAGGCCTTTGATGTCTGTATCCTGTCCTTCCGATGTTGAATTAGCGATGAATGTCTGCTGAATGTCTGCTAATCATTCTTCCTTAATATCTCGGAATCCATCCCCACTCCCCCACCCCCGCCTCCATCTTGGTGCATTCCTCCAGCATTCATCACCCATGTCAGCGTAGTAGGTTTCTAACTAATCTCTTCATCTCAAGAATCATTCCTCTCCAATTTATTCCCCTGTATAGTCTTGCTGAAGGAGTCCCTTCAAATCACCATGTGATCATGTTTCTCTTATGCCTAAAATCTTTCAGTAGCTTGGCATTACCTTTCAAATAACATCTTAACTGGTCCATGCCCACATCTCCAGGTTCATTGCTTGCTGCTCCCTTACGGCGAACCTTATGTTCCAGCCCCACTGAACACATGAATGACCTTGAACTCACTCTATTTTCTTTCACTTCATAGCTTTTTCTCCTTCCCTCCCCTTCCCTTTTTTGGTTTCTCCTCCATAAAATGCCCTTCTATCCTCTCTTTGACTGGTTAATTACTACTGATCCTTTAAGACCCAGATCAGCTGCTCCCTTCTCCAGAAAGCCTACTCTGATACTTATATTCTTCTTTAAAAATGTGCTTCCTATATTTCCACTGCATGTTGTGTTTACTCCATGGTTGCCCAATCACAATACGGTGCAGTTACTTTCATGCCTGTCTTTTCCATGACCTATAAATCTCCTGCAGGAAGAAGCTGGGTCTTATTTACTCATGTCCCTGAGGCCTAGCACAGAGCCGGTACTGTGTTAGTTGTGAAGCTAAGTTGATCCACAAATATTTACTGAATGAGTAGTTTCTCTGATGGCCCTGTGAGATAGTGCTTCACTGATCTAGTTTATTTTCTATCGGAGAAATTCAATGGAACACATGATTTATGAATTCCTACCTGTGCCTATTACCACTGTGGCTCTCCAGCTGATTGACCATGTGTCTTTTGTCTCCTCAGTAGGGGATGCCTACTGGAGAAGGCGAGTGGAGAGGGAACCAGCTGGCCAAGCAGAAGAATAGAACAAGACAGTCAGAGGACAAAAGCAGAAAGAGAGAAAAGCCAAATTGCCTTTTCTAGTACCATTTGCAGCACTTGCTCATTCTCTGCAACTCAAAGAATCCATAACACAGAAAATTACCCCCAATTTCCCCTAATAATACAGGCTGTGGAATCTCTACACTCACCTGAGATGCTTTATTTAAACATGAAGACATGTAAACAATGCTCCCTCTGCACATCCTACCACAGTGTGCTTTCAAACGTGCTTTGAACTGAATGAGGCAAGTCTGGTATTTGAAAGTTTGCTAAAGTGTCATATCTGTTTTATTAGATAAGGAAGCAACTTCAGTGATAAGGAAGAGGAGTAAAGGGCTTTCTAATCAAGAAAACAGGAAGCCCACCCATGAATCGCCCAAACAGATTTTTAGAGAGAAACAAATAAAGCACTTCACGCGGACAGCTGGTAAAAACTGTCACATGAGAAAGTAGAAATCATCAACAGAGTGGATGGTCTACAATGAGGAGTGTTGAAGGAATGTCAAGTACAGAATGTACGAAGGAAAAACCTAGAGGAGCAGAGTAAAATGTCTTTTCAGTTTAATAAAAAGTAACATGGCTCCCAGATCAATGTCTCAGCTCTGTCACTTGCTCAGCCTAGATCATACTTTCCATGCTTCAGTTTTTCTATATGTAAAATGGGAATAAAGATGCTAGCTTTACTATTATTATTTATGTTATACATTATCTATTTATGTAGAGAAGGGTGGGATGTGGCTGTGGGGATTAACCAAAGGGTGACTATAGTGTGAGTTACAGATGTATAGCGCTAGAGGGCTTCTGCTGCGGATGTACCAGGAGAGGGGAAGGGAAGCCAATAAAAAATGGATGGAGTAACTTCTTTGGTACCTGGACTGCTCATTTCAATGATGAGAGAAGGGATGCCCAACAAAGCTCAGAGAGGGATGTGAACTCATCTGACTACTTCCCCCATCAGCTCAGTGAACACTAATGATGTACTGCTGGTGATACAGAGCCAGCTAAACACTCTATTAGTTTTTCATTTTGTGAATTAATGTCCTTCATGGTGTGTGTACACTACCCAGTAATGAATTGAGTCCTTAGAACTGCCTGGGGTACTCCTCTCCGCCTCTGCAAGAAGGCATAAATTTCACATGGAAATCAGCACTTTTAAGGAGGCAGTAACTCCTTTAAAAGAAGTTTGTTTTCAATTAGTTTCTACACACGTTCTGCTTGAAGAAAATTAGCCTCTTCTTCCCTCCTTCCCTATAAAAATGAAAGAAAAAAGAGGCAAAACAGTCTTCCATAAGATTTGATAGATAAATAGATAGGTAGGTATAGATAGATAGATCTGATTTATATAAGAGCCCAAATATAAGCTGGGAATATTTAAGAAAACCAACAGCTTTCAAGCCCTATTTGTCTTCTAGAACAATAAAGAGAAATCAACCTCTTACTAGTCAAGTTTTGCACATTAAGCTTGATGATTAGGTTTCCTCCATCCATAAGGGGTAGAACCTTATCTACCCTTGCAGACTTAGAAAGTCAGGCCTGGGCCTCTGAGACACGTAATCATGTTTCATTTCTTTGGGTTTAAAACTGCTATGTAGTTCATGAAGGACTATGCAGTTAGAGTTGAGGCTCTCTTTTCGGCTTTTAACCAGCCTCTCTGTGAGTTCTTCAACTAGAAGACATTTCTCTAAAAAGACTGTCTGGGGAAGGCCCTACGAATCTTCTGGTGGTGAGTGTGCACTCTGTGGTTGGCAATTCTGAACCAGTGACGTGTGTATGCATACAGCAAAACTGAGTAAAGGTCTGAGAGAAAAATACAGCTGTTTCTTCTACTTAGGCGGCTTTCTTTTTTAATATAAAAAGTTCATAGGGGACTGGGTGGCTCAGTTGGTTAAGCGTCCAGTTGGTTAAGCGTCCACTGTTGGATTCAGCTCAGGCCATGATCTCATGGTAGTAAGATAGAGCCCCGCGTTGCACTCTGAGCCAATAGGGGTGAGTCTACATGAGATTCTCTCTCTCTCTCCACTCTCTCTGCCCCTCCCCCACTCACATGTGCACTGCGTGCATGCTGTCTCTCAAAATAATTAAATAAGCACTAAAAAAATGAAAAGCTCATATCAAGGAGACTGTGTACTGACATAAAGAACTAGATGAGGAGCCAGAAGGTCTGAGTTCCATGACTGGTTCTTCTGCTGATTTTTTAAAGAGGGTTTGGATTTATTTTCTTTCTCTAAGATTTATATACTGCCTGCTTTCCTAAGAACTTGAAATTCCTTCTCATATATTACCTCATATTAGCCTTGCAGATTTTAATAAAAAAGATATATTATGTACATAATAAAAACAACCTCCTAAAATATACATTGCTATTTTTCTTTTTTTTTTTTTTTTAAGTTTGTTTATTTTGAGAGAGTGAGAGAGAGAGCCAGTATGCAAGCACAAGTTGGGGAGGGGCAGAGAAAAAGGTAGAGAGAGAATTCCGAGCCGAGGTCAAGAGTTGGATGGTTAACTGCCTAAGCCACCCAGGCTATTGCTACTTCTAAACTAACATTCTCTTTCTTTCATGTTTATTTTTGAGAGAGAGAGCACAAGAGGGGTAGGGGCAGAGAGAGAGGGAGACACGAAACACAGAATCTGAAGCAGTTTCCAGGCTCTGAGCTGTCAGCACAGAGCCAGACACAGGGCTTGAACTCATGAACTGTGAGAACTCATGAACCTGAGCTGAAGTTGGATACTTAACTGACTGAGCCATCCAGGTGCCCCTAAACTAACATTCTTAACATTCATCACTTTAAGTCAACTACCCTTTTGTTTTCTCCATAATCTTCACTATTTCCTAGATAACTGTGTTAAATACAAAACAGAAGCCCCGGCATTGATTTGACCGTGTCTGTATTCAAGTCCCACGTTAAGTAATGGCCCCGCTTGGCTGTGAGACCCCAAATGACCTGGACCTTGTATCTTCTGTTCACCACTGAATCGCCATGCCTATCTCAGTCCTGAGCACAGAGCAGGTTGAATGAGTGAAGTAACAGAATGAATGAAGGGACACATAACGTTTCCTGCTTGGTGTCAATTTCATTCTCTTCTTTCCTTTTCATGGAGTTCTCTCTCTCTCTCTGATGCTTTAGTATCATGGATTCCGCTCTAATAATTTAAGTATAAAACCAGTTCCCCCAAATCCTTGACAGTAATTACCCCATAGTTTGGTGCTTACAACATTTATTATTTGTCCCTTTTTTTCACCCCCTCGCCTTATTTGTCAGACAACACTCCTGAGGTCTGGAATTTCTTGGCCCCCTGGACTCTCTAGCTTGAAAAGAACTCTTTTCAACTAGGTTCTTAGTTCCTAAGAGCTCAAAATTCCTGTGTTCTACTGTGGAATGTATGTTGTGGTTTACTGTATCACAATGGTACTCAAGTAGGCTGATGGTTTTCTTGTTGATCAATTAGCATTTATTAAACACTCACAGTATACTCTTAAAATGTCCTCTAAAGCTAAATGGCATTCAGGGAGTTGGATTTTTTTTTTTAAATGCCTGAGCTCTTCGACGTTCTGAGCTCTTTAAATATGGAAGTCGGGCCCCCACCAGAAATGGGAGCTCCATGCCAACTTTTCTGTGATAGCTGATCTAGAGGAGGGAGATGAGGTACAAATGCAGAGAGCCACGGGCTTCTGGGCTCCTTCCCTTGGGAGCCGTCTCCTTGTTTTTATAATGCCTGCTACCCTAGCATCTCAGAGCCATCCCTACATGGACAGCATGTGAAAACATATTGAAATCCTTCTCAGATCACAATACATCTGTTCTAAGAGGCTGGATGAGAGATGCCAGGGGAACATTAACTCAGAATTTCCTAACTCAAGTGCAATTAAAATCTCAGCCACAGTGAGGAATTAATGTAGCCCTTTGCATTTTAAATACATATTTTAATTAAATGACACCCATCTGTAGAATATGAGACTGCATTTTTATCGAGGATTTCAAATGATATAATCTGTTCCTATGAAGCATAAATGGCTTGGTTCATGTTTCCAGAAACCTCAGAAGAATTATATAGATCTGGCATAAGCACATGTGGTGACACTCAATTTTGCTTAAATTTAAATCTGTTTAACTTGCATGATAAGTGTTGTTTGTGTGATAAGATTTAGATTGTGTATAAAAGTGACAGAAAATAAGAGCATAGCCCTTTAAGCGTCTTGGTCTTGGATTATTTCTCCAGAGTCTGTCCCAGGGAACGCCAGGGTCAAGGGCAGAGAGTCTCTGCCCTGGCTAGAGCTGTGTAGCCTCGGTGATAAGCTTTTAACTCATTTCACCTCCTCTAAGGTGAAAGATATGCTAATGGGTTAACAACTGAAAAACAGACCAGCTGGCTACCTGGGAGCACAGTTCTATGTGATGGAAACGATTTGGGGATTTGGGGTCGGTGTAAACTTTCTCAGGAAACCAAACTGCCTTAACAAGTAGATAGCCAATGCATTCCTTTCTCTCCAGCGCTGTTATTTAGTACCTCTGCCCCATGTGACTTTCCACTTGTATTTCTACATGAAGTACGTTTTTCAAGACAAGCCCTGGAGAAGGGTAGGATGGAACCTGGGTTTTGGACCCACGTGAGGCACCAAACTGATGTGTGACCTTGGGAGAGCTACACATTTGGCTTTCGGTTTTCTGGTCTATGAACCACCTTAGAATTGGGCTGGTGTTCAGTCAATGCCAGCTATTTATTGCAGGCCAGACTCAGCTCTGGGACTCACACTGTCCTGGGTTCTACTCCTGGCCTTGCCACTTAGTACTTATATGATTTTACAGAAGTTCCTTCATCTTTTGAATCTGACTTTTGTTATCAAAAAATTGAGATAATGCTTTTGTATAAGTTTCCTACTACTGCTTTGACAAATTACTACGGATGTTGTAGTTTAAAACAACACAAGTTTATTATCTTAATAGTTCTGGAGATTAGAAGTCTGACGCAGATCTCATTGGGCTAAGATTGAGATGTTAGAGGCTCCAGATGTTAGCGGATCTAGATGTCAGATGTTAGATTGAGATGTCAGTTCATTTCCTGGTCTGTGCTAGCTTCTAGAAGCTATCCACATTCTGTGGCTTGTGGCCCCTTCCTCCATCTTTAAAGCCAGCAAAGGTGGGCCGGGTCCTCACAGAGCATCGCCTGACCTCTCATCTGTCTCCCCTTCCACTTAAAAAAACATTTTTTCAAGCTTATTTCCTTACTTTGAGAGAGAACAAGCACAAGTGGAGGAGGAGCAGAGACGAGAGACGGAATCCCAAGCAGCCTCCGTACCATCAGCGCACAGGCCAACGCGGGGCTTGAACTCATGAACCGTGAGATCATGACCTGAGCTGAGATCAAGAGTCTGACACCTAACTGTCTGAGCCCCCCAGGCGCCGTTCCCCTTCCATTTTAAGGACCCCTGTAGTGGCACTGGGCCAACCTGGATCACCCAGAATCAAGTCCCTAACACAAACTAAGCTGAGTAGCAATGTTAATTCCTCTTTGCTAAACAGTTTTGCAGGTTCTGGGGATTAAGATGTCAACGCCTTCTGGGGGCTACATTCTGCCCACCACTTACCCTCACAGCATTCTAACAACTGGGGAGAATATTCTAAAACCAGTGTGGTGTCGTGTGCCTAGTTAAGTCCTCAATAAATGGCAGCGTTCATTACTGGAGCTGACTAGTGACTAAGGTCCTGTCAATCTTGGAAGCTCTGTGAGTCTTATAGTCCTACAGTGAAATGTTTTGCTAATAGCTTTATGTTTTGATGATAAAGAAGTAGGTTCCAAGTTCTGATCATATATCCATAAACATCTGTCTGTTAATGGCCAGAATATTGTAACAGCACAGAATCTTTCTAGTTAATCTGTTGGTAGAGATTTGAGGAAAGTTAAATCTTCTCGTGTGATCATTATACTCCTAGGGAGATGTGTCTCAAAAACTCTGATAGCTCGTGGCAACAGCATAATAGTGAATTGCTTATATTTTTAATAATGGAGGGATAATGTTATATCTCCAATATTAAACATACTTGGATTATTTTACCAAGTTTTCTGTGTATTATGCATGTATATCTAATATAAAGGCTTAAAAATTTCATTACATCTGAACAGCTGAGAAACAGAATCCAGTTCTATCTATTTTGTGTTAGGCGTTCTGTTGGTTGCAGCTATCTGGAAGTCTTTATGAAATCGGAAAACATCTCGATTAAGACAGTGTGTCCGTAAGCAAGGCAGAATACAGAGAGGCCACCTGAGATCTTATTAAATATTAGATAGAAGAGCTCTTATTATCTCACCCAAACACAAGCAAATAAATTATTCTGGTGTGATCTGGGTTTGGTGGTTAGTACGAAGAATGAGGGCAGACAATAGTTACTCTTGCCATCAATTTCATAGGAGAAACTGTATATAAAAGTCCAGATTCTACCTGACATTGGAGGGTCCATTTTTCTCTAGTTCCTGGATCTCAGGAAGATGGACTGGATCTTTATGGAAAACAAGCTCTTAGTTGACTGGGTCTACCTAACATTTTCATGCAGTAGTGTAATTATTCATTACAACTGATCATAAACTTAAAAGTAAAGACCCAGGGAGGATTTCAGCCACATAATCACTTTTCAGTTCACTTTTTAATTTTAATCAAAGCTAACGATGTCCATAAAGAGTCATTTTTATAAGCTTTTTCACCAGGGGCACCACTTTTAACTCTCTTAGTTGATTTCCACAGTTCTTAACCCTCTATAGTTAATGAACTTGCCCATTTCTCTACTCTTTGACTTACAGTTCTTGGTGTTTATTGCCCTCCCACTAGGCATGATGAGGACTTAGCGCCCTCCACTGATGCACACTCTTCCCATTGCTTTCTCACTACAAGTGCCTCTTCACTTTGGTGAGAGCGCTATGTGGTGTTTACGTTACTCTAAGTGCCACTGACTTCTAAGGCCATGTGGTATTCCCTAGTCTCTCCCCGCCCTGGCACCACAGGTTTGTTTCCTCTGATGCTAATAATGGCCTTATTATTTATTTGCTTAGTTTTTATGTACTTGGGGATCATTCAACCTCAAACACTTCCCTGACTGAACACTTCTTCTCTCCATGAGTTCAAACACACTGGGGATTCTCTCAGCGTCAGCTTCCTGCACAGACCTTGGGACTCTGTCATCTCTGAGCCAGTTATTCCCTATGCCTGGTGCATTGATAACCTTTTGGGATCTCCTGTCACTACCATTTTGGGGGTCTTTCTCTGTGTTATGATCTCCATTTCTTCTTACCACGCCTTCCTATTTTTATGTCAATTCTTTCAGTTTGGTAGATTCCAAAGAAGCCTGCATGGAAAATATGGTTTTTGAGATCTAAGATATACTTGAAATGTTTTTGTCTTTCCTTCAAACTGAACTGACAGTTTGGTTAGGTATATGATTCTGGGTTGGAAATCGTTTTTTTCTTACAATCTAAAAGGTATTATTTTTCTACTGTTTTCCAGCTTCCAGTGTTACTTCTAAGGAGTCAGTGCTTTTTGGCTTCTTGGTTTTTTTCTATTACCAATTCTCCTCCTCCCTTCTTGTTTTTCCTGGACAGTGTAGGGTTTTCTCTTCATCCTGAGGGTTCTGCACTTTTGTAATGACTGCTTTGGTAGGAAGAATCTAGCTCTGTTTTCATCCCTTATGCTGGGTGCTCTGGTCTCTTCCAATTTGAAAATCGATGTATTTTTTTGCTTTGGGAGGTTTTCTTCATTTTCCTCTGATGTTTCTCTTTCCTTTATTTCTCTCTTTTCTCTTTGGCCCCATTTTTCAGTTACTGGACATGCTGGATTGCTCCTCAGATCCTTTTTATTTTTGTTTGCCTAGTTTCTATTTGTCTTTATGATCTCTCTCTTCTTTTTTTTTTTTTTTTTTTTTTTTTTTTTTATTTTTTTTTTTTACTTTTTTTTTTNACTTTTCTTCTGGTTTGAGATTTTAATTTTCGCTTATTTTTATTTTCTGTTCTTTGAATGTTCCTTTCATATACAATACTATTCTTATCATGGATGCAGTAGCTTCTCTTCCTTCTTCTTCTAGAGATATTAAGTACAAGGGGTGTTTTTAAAGTTTTTTTTTTTTTTTTTTTCCCTGGGTTAGTCCTTGTTTCTTCTGAGTCATGTTTCTGTTTATTTTGGTCTCTGTGTTTCATATTATCTGGCTTCTTCAAATGTCTACTGTCCCTGGCTGTGTGATCACACTGAAGTGGGGCTGACTCCAGTCTGTGTCTGTGGAGACGGAGCCTGTAGACTGTGGTCATCATGGCAGGTGGTCTGCTCTGCTTGGTCTCCTTTACTGGGGAGCCACAGATGTCAGTGTCTTTGGGTTTTGTTTTTGTTTTTCTTCTCTTGGGCTGTTCAGATTCTTCAAAGACTTTTCAGTGTCTTATCTGAAGCCATAGACCTGGCTGCCAGCCAATCGGGGAAGGAAGGCAGGTCTCAACTGTCATTTATGTGAACTCTGATTTAGCTGCCCTAATTTCAGTATGGTTGCCCCACACTCAACTGTGACTTCTGTCTGCAGTCCAAGGAATCTCTGTTTTACCATTTAAAAAAAAAAATGTTTATTTTTGAGAAAGACAGAGAGACAGAGTATGAGCGGGCAAGGGGCAGAGAGAGAGAGGGAGACATAGAATCTGAAGCAGGCTCCAGGCTCCAGGCTCTGAGCTGTCAGCACAGAGCCAGGCGTGGGGCTCAAACTCAGGAAGTACGAGATCATGACCTGAGGCAAAGTCAGACGCCTAACCCACTGAGCCACCCAGGTGCCCCTGTTTTACCATTTTTAGAGAACAAAACTCCAGCGCTCTGTTATGATTTCATAGGAGCAAAGCGACTGCTACGGGAAGTATGGGAGAAAATCTAAGAGTTAATGTCTCACAAACAGCTTTCAACAAGTCGTCCTGTTTGGAGCCCCACCCTCTTTCAGAGGAGTTAGCTATGCTGTTTTTTTCTTTTCTCTTTTTCTTTTTTAATGTAGGTTGGATAGCTTTTTGATGTACCCACTATTAGTTCAGATATTAGCTTTCTTGGATTTTTCTCTGCTCCTGTAGTCTTTGTTTCTGTGGATTTATACTTTTAAAATTCCCTTTTGTCTCATTTCAGAGGGGTTAATAGAGGAAGCACGGATAAAAGTGTGTGTTCATCCATCGCATTTTTTTTTTTTTACAATTATTTAAGGTTCATACTAAGTGATAATTGCTGATCCTTATTAACTTTATGGTTATATTATCATGTGGTTGGACCTGGGTGTATTTTACTCAAAATGGTGTTCTTCTACTTCTCCCAATCTATAGATCTGTCCCATTTGCTGAATGTCCCTCCTGAATTCCTTTTTTTTTATGTGTATTTATCTTGTGAGAGAGAGAGTGAGAGTGTGTGCATGTGAGAGGAGCAGAGAGAATTCCAAGCAGGCTCCATGTTGTTGGCACAGAGCCCCTTGCAGGGCTCCATCCCATGAACCCTGAGATCATGATCTGAGCCAATACCAAGAGTCAGACACTTACTGACTGGGCCACCCAAGTGACCCATATCCCTCCCAAATTCTATGCCAGTGTCTCTCTTGGCAAACTATGTGCCTGGGTGTATCAAAGCAATATGTTATGTAAGAAACAGGTAGGCTTCAGGCATCACAGGTGACCACTGTTATCCTTCCTATCTCAATGTTGTGAGAAGAAATCTTCTAGGAACAACATAAAAGATGGAGGTGGTAGCTTTTATTGGTTCTTCACAGCCTCTGACTTCGTGGACATGAAGGATGCGCAGCCAAGACTATGCATTGAGTTCGACACTAATCTCCAGCCACTGGCATGAAGTCCAGAAGGTGCTCTGGCGAAAGTAGAAAGTAGAAAGCATAGGACTATGCTGGCTCCGGACCTCTCTGAACTTTACGGAAACCACTGCTCTACGGCAAAAAAATTGGGGGGCCTAAATCAACAACTTATGAATCGACTGGAGTGAATATAGGCTTGTTTTTTGAGGAGGATTTTGACTCGGCCTGTAGCTTCTCCTTTAGCCCAACTTCAGACAGGCTTTCTTCACCGGCTTTCAAAAATGTTTGCTAGGTCTATGCCAGAATCTTGCCCTAGTGAAGAGAGGCTATTCCTGTTTATACTACAGCGTTAACTATAGTCCGTATCACATTATTATTTCAGATGTCCTCTCATGGTAAGTAACAGTTGTTAGAAATACAGCTAGGGAGGTATTAGGGTTGTAGGAGTAGTAGGTGGGAAGGAACATTCTCTCTGAGACTGCTGCATAGGGGACTGTGTTCTTGGAATCTTCTAGACAGAGGTATCTATTTCCCCACTGGAAAAATAATATTAATGGAGGTAAGGGTCAATTTACTTGTCCATTTATGCAAATTTATACAGTCCACATTTTTTCAGCCCCTTCTATGTACTAGGTACCATATTACTTGGTGTAAACAAGAAAGAGACCAAGTGCGTACTTTCCAAGTGGTTACACTCTGGTTGGCAAGGCAGATATAGAAAGAGATAAAAGGCACACTATAATATGTAAAATGTTAGAGATAGCACTTGGGTATATTATAGAGTTCAGATGAAGGTTACTTACTTCAGCCTGAAAGGGTCCAAAGCAGTTTCTTGGAAGTGGTGATGCTTAAGTTAAATTTTAAAGGAGGAACGGGTGAAGGAGAACGAGAAAAGGTAGGAGAATGGGCATTAGGGTCAGAAGAGACAGTTTGAATAAAGGTAAAGGGGTGACGGATGGTATGGCATTGGAGGAGAATGAAGGGCAGTTCAGTGCCCTTAAGAATAGAAATATAGAGGGGCATCTGGGTCGCTCGGTCAGTTAGTTAAGCGTCCAACTTCGGCTCATGATCTCACAGTCTGTGAGTCTGTGGGTCTGAGCCCCACATCGGGCTCAGTGCTGACAACTCAGAGTTTGTAGCCTGCTTTGGATTTTGTGTCTCCCTCTCTGTCTGCCCCTCCCCTGCTGATGCTCGCTCTCAAAAATAAATAAATGTTGAAAAAAAAAAAAACCCAAATCCCACACATATAGATTGTGAAGAACATTCTAGGTCATATTAAGGATCTCGGACCTTGGCCACAGGATGATGAGAAGCCACAGTAACAAGCTGTATGGTAGCTGTATCAGAAGAGGAGAAGAAAAGTGGAGGCAGGCTAATCCGTAGGAGGCTACTGAGATGATTCCGGTGAGAAACAATGAAGGTGTAAGTTAGGGTAGCGACAGGAGGGATGAAGAAGAAATGACAGATATAGACGTATTTAGGAAGTAAAATCAGTGGACTTTCAGAGCAACTATCAAAAAGAGGCATTATTATTATACCTCATTTATAGGTGAAAAAATTGAGACTTCTAGAAGTTAAATATCATGTTGCATATCCCATAGCCAGAAAGAACAATGTTTCTCTGGAGGAAATGATTCAGAGTTTTAAAAAAGAACTTTTGGACCACAACACACTCGTTAGTTGGTGACTGACTATCTAGGCCCAAACCGGCACCGAAGGAAGGATTAAGGAAAGGAAGTAGTCAAAGTAGAAGTCGGTCTACAAGTCAAAGTAGAAGGTCAGAAGGAACATATTCAGTAAGTAAAATCCACATTTAGCAAGGGATAAAATAGGTATGTAATTAAACATATTGCTTTAAATAAGGACATGAGAGGCTAAAAATACTGTGAAAATCCAAAGGTAATTATACTGTTTAATCTTAGGAGAAATTCTTAATGGAGATAAATAGAGGACTTGAAGGTAACCTTCCCATGCTCTATAAGGTAATTGTTAGTATCGGAGCTTGCAATGAGAGGGAAGAAGAAAGGGAACAGTAGTACCTACGGAAATACGAAAAAAGGGTTGGCTCATTTGTAGACGCCGTTTCACCAGCTGGTTCAGCAAATGGAAAGGTAGCAGATTTCAGCTCTTATTGCAAGCACTTTGTTAATTTAATTTAATTTGATGAAATATTTACTGAGTACCTGCTGTGTTCAAGCACAGCTGAACTGGTTCTATTATTGATACTGATAATTATACTGGCCTCGCTCACCTCTGTAGCAGCACAAGAACTCCCCAGGTCCTGTGCGGCAACCCAGGTTGGCTGTGGTTTTTCCACCTGGTGCTTTGGTTTACAACCTAAGCCAGTGTGGAGCGCTGACGGGGGAAGGCAGTGTTAGTGCTAGCTGATGTGGTTAGTGGTGGCCGGGTTGTTAACTAATTCACATAACTAATTCAGTGTGGAAAGTGGGAAATTAAGTGAATTGCAACATGGGTAATTGACCCCGAATGAATTCAAGCTAGATAGCTATTTTCACTATTCTCGTTTCTCAGTATATTACCGGGATGCACTTTTCAACTGTTTAGATGTTTCAAATGGTTCTGTGGAAACTAAAAGAAGCTATGTGATAATGAAGCCTTCTTGTCACTTCAGGGTGCATGTGAAACCTTAAGTGATGCTTAGTAAGAGACTGGTATACTAAGAAAATCAACAAATAATCAGATATCCAGATAGCAGACACAGAAAATACCATATTAACACTCAAGACTCTTAACTTCATAATCGAAAGAGCAGAATGGCTTGGACTCCTTATTCTTTTAGACTAAACTATACTTTGCCATCAGCATTTTACTGAGGAACAAAGACTACAGTTAATAAAAATGTAGTACTTTAAAGTTATGGTAGATGTTTTAAATTAATGCATATATTTGTTTATTTATTTAAAAAATTCCTCTATATATGGCATTGATGAAGTGCCAGTATCCAGTACTCCTTTCTAGGGATATTCAGGACTATTCAGACATTTAACAGTGTATACTTTTTCTGCTTTTTAGAAATAAAACAATTTAGGGGCACTTGGGTGGCTCAGTCAGTTAAGCATCTGACTTTGGCTCAGGTCATGATCTCTTGGATCTCTGCTGTCAGTGTGAAGCCTGCTTCAGATCTTTTTCTCCCTCTCTCGCCCCTCCTTTGCTCTCTCTCTCTCTTTCTCAAAAATAAATAAACATTTGAAAAAAAGATTGTTTGCAGTCCCAAAGTTAAAAAAAAACAAACAGTTTAGGGGCGCTTGGGTGTCTCAGTTGGTTAGGTGTCCTACTTTTGATCTCGGCTCTGGTCATGATCTCACCATTCATGGGCTGGGGACCATATCCGACTCTGCGCTGCCAGCATGAATTCTGTCTCTTCCTTTCTCTGTCCCTTCCCTGTTTGCACTTTCTCTCTCAAAATGAATAAATAATATTAAAAAATAAAACAATTTATAAGATGTCTAACTGATGTCTTATAAAAACCCCATATGAACAATCAACTCACTGAAACATGTTGTTAAGTTTAACGAGACAGAGAATGCAGCTGAGCACAGAAGTCCTTGAAGCTTAAAGGGCTCTGGGGCTGGACAGTCTGTCATTTTTGTTCCTGTTTTCCCTCGAAACACCCTGTGGCCGGCTCTTCATTTCCACGCCCCCCGACACACTCATCTGCACGCTTACAGAGAAGTCACTTACTGAGAGCTGAGGTTTAACCTGAAGTTTTACTCACCGTGACCCTGAATAAATACGCCCTTATCCTATGCCCGAGATCCATGAACACGTGACTTTTGGGAGGCCGTGAAACCTAAATGCTGAAGGTCTCATTTCAAAGTGCAACACATCACAGGTTCCTTGGCAGTGAAATTAAACAATTAGGCAGAATGGCGCAGCTATCCACAGGGAGGACAGGGGAACCCGGAGACAACCGGACCGAGGCCTGGGCATTTCACATGGGGTCCCACTATGGGCAAATACTGGCAGCAAAATGGAAGAGTCAGAAATAAAATACTCTCAAGATGACTAAGAATGGGGAAACAGGCTTTAAAGAGAAGCAGCAGCAGCAGGACAAAAACCCGCTTTTTACCAAGAGATCACTGCTAGGCAGTAGGTCAGATATCGGTATATATTGAGTTGATCCTATGAGAAATGTATAATACAGACAACTGCATGGATGATATTAAAAGTGCCCTGTCCCAGGCCAAGCCCATGCTTGTCTACTGGGTTACGCTGGTGCTGGAGAACAGAAATAAGGCAGGAATATAACATTAGATGTAGGTTTTGCTCAGTGTTCCATGGGTAGGGCTGCGTCAGGAGAGAGAAGGGCTGGGTACCGTGTTGAAGAAAAGCACCTCTCCCTACTTGTCCGTTGGAGGAGTTTCTGGCTACTGGGGGTGCGTGGGGCAGCCATCTGTCCCTCAGTGACCCATGCTCTGAAGCGAGAGCAGCATATGCAAGAGTCTTCTGTGGGGGCGTTTCTCTAGCACACTTCCAAGATTTCTGTGAAAAGCCCCAAGGCTGCTGGCTTGAGCAAATGTGGTAATTGGGCTGTGGTACCTTTAAACAAATAACACGAAGGAGTTTTCCTCACACTCCCTCTTTTAGAAGCAGACATGACAGAAGTTCTGAACATCTCCGCTCTCTGGGTAAAGTTTGAGCAAATATTTTTCTTCATAAAGCCAACCCTGAAGGATGGCCTTTATAATTCCTGGACGAAGAAAGACTCTCATGCTATTTCTGTTGACGCTTACAATCATAACCCACAAATACTAAAATTAATATTGTGGTAAGAATTTCTCTCTGCACTTTCTCCGTATTCTGTTGTCACTATTTAAAGACTGTATCATAAGAGGCCAATTGTCATCACAGTTCTTCAGTGACGTTCTATATTGCCGTAAAAATTGGCCGAGAGACTCTTCTTGGAGGAAATGGACAGGTCAGTGGACCCATAGAGTTTCCAATGAAGGAAGAGGATACGTGGCCACCGTATTCTGATCCTTTGTTCAGGCTGCCTCACCTCAATCTCCCAGGGATTCCTCACTATAAAGAGAACAGTTGCAGTCTTCTTTAGAAAATAGCGTTAGTACAGGAGAGTGTCCAAGACAAGGCCTGGATTAAAAGGTAAACACCGAAAACTGTGTGTTACAGGTCAGTTCCAAAGCCTGGAGAAAGTGTGCGCTTCTTTTAAAAAGAATTCACTAAGAACCACAGAGAACTGAATTTTTTTCAGACTTAGAATGTTACGAGTCTCAATAATGAGCTACATACAGAAAGCGATATTGTTTGAACTGGCCCTTCTTCCCCAGGTATTAGGCTAATGACTTGATCATTTTCCTCTCAGGAAGTTTCTCCCATAAAGACAATCTTTGTATACTAGGCCCCACTTACATAGCTTATCATCACCTTTATTGAGGTTCTATAATATAATAATTCCGATAATACCTCGTCTTGTCTTCTAACAACATCAGGCTTCATAGTGCCTCATCTTTGCCACACGCTGTGTACTTTAGAAGAACGAGGCTCCGAAGAGACCCAGAACACACACGTATTGGAAAATAAAAAGAATAAAAAAGAAGAGCGGAAACCCTCAATTGCAATTAAAATCAGCAGTCTTCCACGACAACGTCCCAACGCTAGTTAATACAGACATTTCCAATAACTTTAATCTTTAAATGGGGATTGGACAAAAAAAAAAAAAAAAAAAAAAGGAAATCAAGTTTGCGTTTCTTGAAAGACAAGAGGGAGGAAAATGACTTGTCATATCTGACTGGTTTGGAAATATAAAATCCAATTCTGAAGAAGGAGAGATAAGAAAAGCACTGTGGAAGAGCCATCAGCTTAGCAAACACCAAATAATGAACAATGCAGAGACTGTCCAGCATGATAAAGCACTCTATTAGAGGGACTGTTTTTAAATGAGTGATAATTGTGGCACATCCACAGTGAAAGGTTATTGAATTTTTATCTGTAGCAAGAAGCTTTTGACAGACTTGCTGAAAAGTCACCTACAAATAGTGCCTTCTTTAGATGAATTTGACCAAAGGGGTTTTCCGGCATGTGACATCTTTCTGACATTTACAGGATTTTTGCTTCCTTGAAGGATCTGATCAGATATTCTTGGTTTCTGGAAGGACACTTGGGGTTTTCATCAGTCTTACAGAAAAGTCCTCATTATGCTCCCTTTCATAAAAATTGGATTAAGTTGTTAGTTAAGGACCACAGTCAAATCCACCCAGGATTCAATGGCCAGAGCTCAAAGTTGCTAGTACACAGAATTAACTGCCATTAATAAACAACACTGTGCCTTGGAGACCTGCACCTGACATGTACCTATATTTCCTGTGAAGAAAGGGGTCTCTTACATTTTTCTTGTATGATTTCTAATACTGGATATAAACTATAGTACTGAATATAGGACAATAAAGTAAAAGGGAACCTTTCCCTAAATACACGACTGCAAAATTTGGTTCCAAAACAGATCCTAGTTGGGGGTAGGGGGAGGAGCACAGCTTTTAAGCTTCAGCTTCTTAAAATGGGTGAAATGTCAAGATCATTTGTCCCCAAGCAAATGGGGGTGTGCTTTTAAAGCACACTCAATGCCATTCACACCAGAGACAGAGCATCACATCCATCTTACTGTAATTTGGGGAGACAGCTGAAGAAGAAACTATGTCTGTGGGGAAACAGAGGCACGCTGGCTTGGTGGTCTGAGGCACACCAGGCACAGGTGATTGTTGTTTTTCTAGGCACTGTGGTTTGCACTCTGACAACAGTCAGGTTTCAGTCTAGATTTTGTCGCTGTCCCATTTTGACCTGGGCCAATGGTCAAACTTCTTTTTCATGATCATGCTTTGTAAAACTGAGAGAATGAAGACTGGCCTGTCAACTACAGCTTGAGGCAGGGATAAGGGATTGAGAATTAATGATTACAAAGGACTTCGAAAGTATGAAATGCAATCGAAATGTTGAGTTCATTATTGTCAGCGTGGCGCCCTTCGGGACTGTCGCGTGCACACACAATTAGCACACAGCGCCCGGTTGCTACACTTTACAGGGGGTGGCGGTCTGGAAAGGGTCCGTATGCACCAGCGATTAATAAGTACGCTGTCTGAAAAAGCATATCCAGTTTACATTTAGAACATTTTTCTAAATTCAGTCTCCACAGATGGTGATTTCTTCCATTAAATCTGGGCCAGTCGTCTACTCTCTTTGTTTTTCCTGTCAGGATTCGTCTCTCCTATCCCCTTCCCCCCGCGCCCTGACGCTGCAGCAAACCTAAACTCAGTTTCAAGGGTGAAGAAATTAAGAGACATACTCTTTTCCTAGTGAGGAGTTCATTAAGTCATGGTTAGTGGGCTTATCTCAAGTTTTAAAGCACCCAAGTATCTCAGGGTTTTTCTAGATAAGAGCTCAGATTGAATAGTGCAATCAGTGCCTTCAGGTACAATCTTCCACTCGATTCTCATTATAAGAGGTTTTCTATTTGGCAGCCAAATCAGTCCCCTTCGGATCATTTTTTGCTCCAGCCCTGCTGCACTCGCAGCTGCTCCTCACCTCAGCTCAGGTGTGGGTTCAGGTAATCCTGAGTTCCCACTCTTTCCTTCTCAGTCTCGCTCTGTCCTTTCGGGAGGCCATTTTGGAGCCCTCTCTTTGTTGTCCAACTTCTTCCATCCTCCCCCCTTTTCCCAAAGATTTTCAGTGTTATTCCTTCTTCCTGTTTCCATTTTATAGTTTTGTTTGAAGAAACAATCATTCAGCTGGGAGCTCCCAGCCACCATACTTAAGCCTCCATGACATTATCATATTTTAATAAAATATTTCCCTTATGGATACAAAAGTTGGCATTTTCAAAGAAACAGCCACATAATTCTTTATGGAGAGATACTTAGAGCTCCATAATTACACTGAAATGCCCACAGCACTGGCCTTCTATAGCTTCACAATTGATAATCACCTCTCAGCTGAGGGAGGTTGGGTACTGCTGCCTAATCGGTAAGCAGGATGGGACCATGAACTCTGCAGATGACCAGCTGATTGACAAGAAGGGAACTGTTTCTGGTTCTGCCTTTACATAATAACTGAGTCCTCTTTTCATAGTTTTGAAGGAAAAAAGGGTATGTTTTTGAGATTCAACTCTGGCTTCTCAGATGGGCACTTGTAGACAGAGGTGACTTTCAGAGGCAGGTCCATTCTCAGACGCACTCCCATGACCTCTGAAACACCGGGGGACTCTGTGGACTGAGGGCCATGACTTACTAGAAATGATTCAGGAGCACAGATGTTAGAGTTTTATTAAAAATTTTTTTTAAAATGTTTATTCACTTTTGAGAGACAGAGACAGAGCATGAGCAGGGGAGGAACAGAGAAAGGGAGACACAGAATCTGAAAAAGGCCCAGGCTCCAAGCTAGCTGTCAGCACAGAGCCCAACGCGGGGCTCGAACCCACGAACTGCGAGATCATGACCTGAGCTGAAGTCGGACGTCCACCCGACTGAGCCACCCAGGTGCCCCCAGATGTTAGAGTGCTAAAAGCAACCACAGGCCTTGAGATCAAAGAGAAGCTGGCAGGGGCTGGGGGAACATCAAGGCCCAGCCCTAAGGGAGGTGAGAAATGAGTGAGGGCTTTAGTGAGAAGACTGAGAGGGGGAACCCTGGGGGCCCCGTACAGAGTCCCCACAACACCCTGCTAACAACTCCCAAGTTCATCATCTCATTTAATGGCTACAGCAACTCAATGAGTATGTATCATGGTTTCTATTTAACAGGTAAAGAGGCCTTTTTAGCTCAGAGTGGCTAAATGATTTCCCTGTGGTGATATAACTTGCCTCCCGTGTCCCCAGGTGTACCTGACTGCAAAGTCACATAAGTGCCGTGCGCTTCTTACACCAGGAGAAGTACAGGAAAGGGTTTATGAATTAAAAGAGCATCGTAGGTGTTCAGGGAGAAGTAAAAATGGCCACGATTTAGGGGCCACGATTTAGGAGCCACGTGAGGGTACTCAATGAGAGGAAAGGGAACAATAGTGTAGAAATGTTAAGAGGAGTGACCATGGTATATCAGTGTTTAAACTGTACCGGGAGCAAAGAAACATGGGTCAGCCTGAAGCTGGGATGATAATTAGCAGTAATAGTGCAAAGCACATCGATGCGGAGAAAGCTGGAGCGGTCCAGATGGTCTTTCTCAGAAGACGAGAGAGGCACCAGCATTTCTACTCTTAGTAACAACAGGGTTTCAAAAGAGTCCTACGAATCAGATGAGCACCCTGAGCACAGGAATTTTTCACACACTTCCTTCTTAGGATGCTTTTTAATCAGCTTATAAACGACAGAGTACAATTAAGACTGAAAGTGAACAAAATGGAATCACTGTAAAGTCGTCATTTGGTGTTTTCACTCCTACAAAACATATGATTAGTTGTGAGACACGGTACAACATGGCAACGGACTTGGACATTATTTTAAAGAGTGAGAAAAGCACATACAGAAGTAGAAGCAGAGTCAACTAGGTATGATCAAAATAAATTCAGAGTCGGACAGGGGACAGGAAACTCATGAACAAGATGTAAGACCAGCGGTAATTGAATTTCCTCGGTAAAAATGAAATTAACCAAAAGCAGTGAATGTGGGAGGCATCACCAAGAAAGGAAGAGAGGTAAGAGTGAGGCCACAGAAGGAGAACCTGTTCAAAAAATGACAACCCGTAAGACCAAAAACGGATTCTGGCACAGAAAGCCTAACCTCCAAATGATGATGAGGGAAATGAAATATGCAGTCTGATGAGGAGCTGTCTGACAACAGTCTGCAAATATTTGAAACTTGTAAATACCAAAGCAAGAGGGGCATTAGCACGCGTGGAGTCTTAATTAAAAATAATCAGATGAAATAATGACAGGGAAAACTCCGGCTTAATAGTTTGACATACTCAAAGCTGACACAGGACAGCGTCCCATGAGATCTTGGCTATGGGCATTTTTATTCTCATTTGTGTCAAGACAGAAAAACAAACAGCAGTAGGTGTGTGTGTGTGTGTGTGTGTGTGTGTGTGTGTGTGTGTGTGTGTGTGTGTGTGTGTAGGGGTCTGCACTTTATCTCACATTTGCCAGTAAGGCAGAAAAAGTCCACGATAGTGAGCTCTAGCAAGGGATAATTCACATTCCATCTTCTACAAAGTGTTATAGTAGGCAATACAAAAAGGCCTCCTGGGATACCACAAAACCATGTACGTGAAGGATGGGAGTATACAGACACCTGGACCTTTTTCAGCTTTCTTTTCAGTGATACAGGTGACTTGTAAGCACTTCCACATTCATTCAATTGGTTTGAGAATTGTGGTCTTTTGTGGTATGAGAGACAGGGATTCCTTGTACCCTTCTCCTTTGGCTGGCCTGACACACAGTTTGACTAACTAAACGCTGCTAAGCAGAAGTAGGTTGTTGTCCTGACTCTGACATAGACTCAAAGTGCAACATTTTGTGCCTGGTGTTCTTGTCCATGAAATGGGGAGTCATGTTAATCCCAAGCTTTTGAGAACAGAAGAACTCGCACAGTAACTACAAACAATGTCCTCAATATAAAGAGGAAGAGAAATTAAAGAAGACATTGGGGTGGGGGGGGTGGTGGAGGCTCTAAATCAGTGTTTCTCCATCCTGGCTAGTTGTTGAATCGCCCAAGGAGATGATAAAAAGCACAGTAGTCTGGGCATCTCTCCCAGAGGGTCTCAGCAAAAGCTCCCTAGGTCATTCTAATAGAGGCCAAGGTTGAGGAGCAATTCTTTAAAACAGTGATTTAAAACCAGTGACCTGACTGGTTTGGGGGCGCTCAGGCCACACCTTGGAACAATTAAATGAAAAATCTCTGAGTGTATGGCCCAGCATCAGGATGAGAAAAGCTCCCAACTGATTACAACTGATGTGAGGCCAACTTTGAGAGACTGCTACTTCACAAGTACATTTCACAGGAAGCCAGTGTCACTCGTATACAGGTTTTGAGTCAACACTGGCATGTTAGAATCCAATGAAAATGGGTTCAGACTTTTTAATAAAGAAAATTCAGGTAACTCTTTTAGTCTCAGGACAGCTTTGTCTGAAATAGGATTGTGTCAGTTTATTAAGGACTGACAAGCACATATGACAACTAAGAAGTCGTTATAGGTCCTAATCAAGTGGCTCAGGTAGAAAAAACAGCTCCTGTCACACAGAGACTTTCAGACCCACAAGATTATATAATCTGTATCAACTGCATAATTGTTTAAGGTAGATAACACTTTTTTTTTTTTTTTAGCAACGATTCAACTTGTCCAAACACTGAGTTTATAATAGATGCATTCATTCATCATGTTAAAAAAACAGTCGCCATGAAGATACACAGAGCAATTTGCGGCATAAAAGTGGAAAGTCAATCCAGAATTCAGAAGGAACTATCTGGAGAGAAGTACATGAATTGTAGGCATAAAAATCAATCCCAGAACATCATAAGTGAAAAGTCCCATTGATAGGAGTTATTCTTGAAACGATTTGATGAGAATAGCACTTTATCTCTGTGGTTTTCCTTCCCAAAACCCATAAGCCCAGTCTAATCATGGAAAGAGATTAGGCAAACCTATACTGAAGGACATTCTGCTAAATACCTGACCAGTTTTCCTCCAAAAGCAGTCAAGGTCATCAAAAGCAAAGAAAGTCTAGGAAGCTGTCACAGTCTAGATGCACTTAAAGAGACATAATGACTAGACATGTTATATCCTAGATGGGATCCTGGAATGCAAAAAGGGCATTAGGTAAAAACTAAGAAAGGTTTTAATAAAGTAAAGACATTAGTTAATACTAATCATGCATCAATACTGGTTCATTAGTTGTGATGAGTGTCCCAATACTAATGTGAGATGTTAACAGGAGGGGAAAACGGGTGTGAGATATAAGGAAACTCTGACATTTTTGTAACTTAAATCTAAAACTCTTCCAAAATAAAAATTCTAATAAAAAATCCATGCCTGGACCCTCACAACGGACATACTGGCATTCAACAGTGGGCGGAGGTGTGGGATGATATTAGCAGCTGGTCTTCTGGAACTGTGAGGAAACCACAGCGACTGGAGAAAGGTCAGTGTAGCAGCCACGTTTGAGACAAGCGAAAAGGAAACCACAGTCTTTGACAGTGGTTGACATGAGCATTTCTAAAAATGCTTAAACAAATCCAATAATCAACCAAATTGTAACAGAAATCATCTGACGGTGTGCAATGCTTAAACAAATCCAATAATCAACCAAATTGTAACAGAAATCATCTGACGGTGTGCAATGCTTAAACAAATCCAATAATCAACCAAATTGTAACAGAAATCATCTGACGGTGTGCGTGTCTCCCAATTGTACAAAATGTAAATGTAAACTGTATGAAATGTAAAACATGTGTCCTGTCCTGTGCCTGACTGTGTTGGGAGAAATGAAAGACGCTGAACCAGATCTAGAAATAAGAGCATAGGGCAGTGTGTTTCCCAGAAGTTTTTCCCTGGAAGAAAAGTCCTGTGAGATGCTTTGTGGTGAGAGAATTCACTGCTAATTCTGGGAAACACTGCACTGCTGTCAATGTGGCTCGTGTGACTGAGGAGCCAAATTTTTAGTTTAATTTAATTTAAATTTAATTTGCCACATAAGGGTAGGGGCTACCGTATAGGACAGTGCAGCAGTAGCTAGAGTATATTATATAACATGGTTAACAAGTCAGATGGATCTTCTAAGTTAGAGAATACTTGTAGAACAAAAATAGAGACTGACAAATTAGAGAAATGTTCTACTACAATGATGATGACATTCACAAAGGATAGGTACAATAATCCTATATATTTAAGGACTAGAAATCCTGGTTACACACTGACAGTGATGATCAGAAGTGATCACAGGTGGAACATTGGCATTAAAGGGCTTGTGTTGAAATAATACGATGGCCCGCTGGGGTGCTTTAATAGAAATATGGCATGAGCCGCCTTGCTGGCACTGCCTGTACTTAATCTTGGTCCCAGTCAAGACAATGATGTAGTGGAGAGAAAATTAAAGTGGGAATCTGAAGACCTGCTTCCATCCTACTTCAGACACAGACACGCAGGGTGACCAAGCTGACGCCTTGTTTTCCTCGTGTGCAAAATAAGTGAGTTGGACCAGATGGTTTCTAAGATCCCTAGCAATAATTTCACTTCCAGAGAGAAGCATAATTTCACACACATACTCACTACGGTGTTATTCGCAATAGCCAAGAGTTGGAAGCAACCCAAACGTCCACTGACAGATGAATGAATTTTAAAAAGGTGGTATACGCATACAATGAAATATTTTTCAGCCACAAAAAAGAAGGAAATCCTACCACATGCTACAACATGAAGCCCTTATGTTAAGTGAAATAAGCCAGTCACAAGAAGATAAATTCTGTATGATTCCAAATATGTAAGGGTATCTAAAGTCAAACTCCTAGAAACAGGAAGTAGAATGTGGTTATCGGGGCTGAGAGGCAGGGGAAATGGAGAATTGTTCAATGGGTATTGAGTTTCAGTTGTGCAAGATGAAAAAGTTCTAGTGATCTGCTGTACAGTGATACATTTAACACTTCTGTACTGTATGGTTAAAAATGGTTAAGATGGCATACTTAACACTATGTAGTTTTTACAATTAAAAAGGAAGTGGATAAATAATTGTACAACTAATAGTATAATGCCGGAACCACCTCCAGGAACCAAAATTATGACATTTATCCTGGAGGTTTAGAGGGATATTTTAACCTTTTGGTTTCTTAGACTGGAAAAGACTAGGGTATGGCATTTTATTGCTTCTCATCGTGAATGTGGGCTCAGCAAGAACTTCAGTAATGAGCACTGTGAGCAGAGGTGGAGAAGCCTGGGTCAAAGTCACCTACAGAAGGGTCCACATTCACAAACAGCCAAGTCACCATCCAAGAGAGTGTCAGGAAACTTGGGCCTGCTGTGGGCTCCTAATTCTCCCATATTTGGTTGCTCTTGATTCAGAGACTGGGATCCTCAGGCCAGAAGTCTTATTCTGTCTAATCTGTAGAGATGGGCAGGTAGGGGCCAGGGAAATATTTTCAGATACATTTAGTATTTTACAGAGAGAATAGTCAACACTTAATTTCTGAAGAGAGAGAGAAGAAAGAGGTTTCAACTGAAGCAAAGAGACAAGAAAGAAAGAAAGAAAGAAAGAAAGAAAGAAAGAAAGAAAGAAAGAAAGAAAGAAAGAAAGGAAGGAAGAAAGAAAGACCTCCTAGACGGTAAGGCTACTTAAAGAGCAGAGTGTGTAATCAAGGAAGTTTTAGAATCTCTAATCCCGGTGATTTTTTTTTACAGAATCCAAGCCAGAGAGGAGGCCCTCTGAGGAAGCAATACAGACAAAATAAGCCCTTGAGCCCTTTCCAGTCCTCTGTAGTCTATTTTTAAAAGCAACACATCCCTAAAACAAAGGGATACAATACAAAAGAATAGCATTAATGTTCAAACTGAATACACTCCAACAATTTTTATGTGGGTCACATTTGCTGAGAATTTTCTTAACCATAACAGTTAATCTCAGAGTCTTTGTTTAGGATTCTTGCACACAGCAGATATCACAAAGGGCAGATGTTATCTGGAGTCTATACTACAAGGCTGAAATTGTGATCAATGAGGGAAAATATGTATAAACCTAGATCGTGAATGCCCAATGCTAACTATGATCCCGCTCAACTTCTTTGCACTGAAAACATGTCCTGAACATAAAGGGGTTGTGGGAGTAGGAGACAGAGACTGAGGTACAGGTGGGGAGAAAAAACAGAGTCAGAAAACAAGGTTTATACAGGGAGAATCAGAGAAACTCATGAGAGAAGGTCAAGGCGGGGCAATCTAAGACCTCTCCGGAACTGTTTCTGTAGCTCTTGGCAAAAATGCTCTTTTTGTCTGGGATCAAATAACTCCCAGACTGCTGGTGGCCAAGGATGCTGCCATACACAAAGTGCTTGCCTGAGATGGAGAGCAATACAGAGAAAATGCCAAGAGACAGAAGGAAGGAGACAGAAAGGGGGAGGGAGAAGGAGTACAAAAGAGCATGAAGAGGTGTGGAGGTGTGTCTTGTAAACCTGGATCCAGCCATGCCTGAAGTCTTCTGATTGACCAGTTTTATGAGTCAGTGCATTATTTTTTTCCTTCGGTTAGTTTGTTTCTTTCACTGGAAAGAATCCGAAGCAGAACAGGCACAAGGAAGATGAGGGTGGTGGGGGATCCCAGACAAAATGGAGCAGGAACCAAAGACGACTGTAGAACAAAAGTAGGAGCAGTGCCTTTGATGAAGGCAGGACCTATCTGAGATGAGGAGACCCTTTCAGTGTAAAGAGATGGAGTGATATTTGGGCAAACACCAAAAGAAACAGAAAAGTTATCTTCGAAGAAATGGTCAACTTTGACGTCTTGGACAAATGGCCGACCATGTCCTACCTCTAAAAGGCAATACTCTCTTTTTATTTAATTTTTTAAAAAACTTTTTATTTATTTGAGAGAGAAAACACATGTGAATGGGGAGAGGGAGAGGGAGAGGGAGAGGGGGAGGGGGGGAGAGAGAGAGAGAGAGAGAGGGAGAGAGAGAGAGAGAGAGAGGGAGAGAGAGAATCCCAAGCAGGCAATACATTCAGCATGGAACCCAACATGGGGCTCGATCCCAAGGCCCTGGGATCATGACCTGAGTTAAAACCAAGAGGCAGACGCTCAACCGACTGAGCGGCCCAAGCGCCCCACAATACTCTCTTCTGTATGACATGGAATGCTTTGGGAGGACGAGAGCCCTGCTGTAATGTTTGGAGAAATACTCTACTAGGAAAATAATTTTCTGCCAACTTGCTCTACTCCCTCACATTAACAGCTTCTTCATTATACCGAACCCTGGTATTTATCATACCAAACAATGAACAGAATGCGGAACAAGAAATAACCGAAAATCTTCTCTGGATTTCTTCCCATCCTGCTGAGGACCCGTGAGTGCTACATAGAGGACTGGCATTTTTGTCATGTTATCCAGCCTCCGGATTTGGAACCACTTTTGTGGAGGTAATCATTTGGTTCACTTTTCAAAAGAATAATAAAGACCTGTCCCTTATTCCCTTTCTAGAGTCACTCGGACATGGAGCCAACAAAGTAACCCGTTATCAGAGAATTCCCTGCTTTGCTCAAATTATAAACAACAATGGGCGTCTCTCCTGGGAATTCAAAGAACAGACGAGTGTGGGTGAGCGAGGCTTGTTGTTAGTGGAATAAACCAGGTTTGTTCGATGCTTTGTTTTAGCAAAGACAACCCAAGTAGTGATTATAGTTCACTTGGGTTTTGTACTGATCGTCAAAATGCTGACAGTCACTTAAATCACTCACTGGGTGGAATAATCACCCTGAAAGGAACTGAGAGAGTATAACTTATATTATTAAAGGGAACTGAGCACAGGAGACGAGGTATTAATGGGTGTGGTAGAAGAGATCTTTGTCAGAATAAGAGAGATGATTAAAGACAAGAATTAGACATCAGGTGTTCTGGGGACTCTCTGGGCATGAAGACAACAGCTAAATTGTGCGATTACAACATTGAGCATAACTCAGAGAACATCCTTCTCTTTTTTGCAAACAGCTGATGCCAGGTGAGCCTGGCCGTGGCTTGCTGTAGAGGCTAGGTACTATCTTGCTTTGTAAAAACCCTTTTCAAATGGACAGAGCACAAATCTGGAATGCTGAGCCACTGGAAATAAGCAATTGCACTGTTCAACATTAGATGCTGATGGCCTACCAAACGAGGCGACCCCTTCCAATCATCACTAATAAGCCAACCCAAGCAGCCTGGCATTTTAAGGGTCAAAGGAAACACCGGGAAAAGAAGCCTGTGTTCCCTTTACAGGATGTTTATTTGGCAATCATCAAAAGGGCAATTAGCTCTGACTTTCCTTTTTGGTGGAGTGGAATGGGACGGGGAGATAACATGGATAATTTGTGACAGATTTCCTGATAATGACAGGATTAGAAAGCTGAGGGCCTTTCAAGGATATCTACAGATCTGCTCAGGCCCCACATGGGGCCCAAACTAGCCAATGCTTATGGATTCTGAGAATAAACATGTATAATTTTATCCTCGGATAAAAAGCAATGCTGAATAATAAAAGGTATACAATAAAGGTATAAATAAAAAGTAGTATTTCAAGAGGATTTCTAAAGCAGAGTTTACAATCTTGCTCGATGCCCCTTCCTTCTGTCCATTTTCCCCACCTGCTACTGACCTTCAGGACAGGTACACAATCAGCATGAGACCAGTTAAGCAGTGAGCATTCAAGGGACTCTGAGACTCTCTGGGTCCATATTTCAGGGGAGAATTTATCCCTGTGAGTTTCAGCCACACCTCTTCCATCTCTAGGCTGGAAACTGCAGTTATCAAATAATGACTTTTCAAAAGACAATGATAATAAATAACTCACTCTGAAGTTCAGTCCAAACAATGCAAGCATTTCCCTTCTAATTATCTCCTAACATTAACTCTAATATTAAGGTCAAAGCCGAGTTTGTTTCTTTCTTGTTATTGCTGTTATTTAACTTTTTTCTGTTGTTTATGCACTCAAATCTGTCGGTGCCTTTACTCCTTCTTCCTATCATGTTTTCTATTTTAACTGCCTAACACATAGGTCTGAACTAATGCCTTTTAAAAAAGTATTTATTGGGGTGCTTTGGGTGGCTCAATTGCTTAAGCATCTGACTCTTGATTTCAGTTCAGGTCATGATCTCACAGTTTGTGGGTTTGAGCCCTGCATTTGGCTCTGTGCTGACAGTGCAGAGCCTGCTTGGGATTCTCTCTCTCTCTCTCTCAAAATAAATAAATAAATAAATAAGGAGTGCCTGGGTGGCTCAGTAAGTTAAGTGTCCGACTTCGGCTCAGATCAATATCTCACGGGTTCGTGAGCTGGAGTCTTATGTCAGGCTCTGTGCTGTCAGAGTAGAGTCTTCTTTGGGTCCTCTGTACCCCTCTCTCTCTCTCTGCCCCTGCCCCCGCTCATGCTTGCTCTCTCTCCCTCTCAAAAATAAATGAACCTTAATAAAACAAACTTGGGGAAAAATTACTTATTTTATAGCTATTGAATAAAGTTTATGGGCCCTAAATTTTCAAATTAATTCTCTTGGAGTCAATGGTCCTCAGTGGAATAAAGTTTCCTGTTTTTATTCTATACCTTCGTTTCTTTGAATTCTATAGTCATCTCTCAGCCATCTCTTCGGGAATAACTGTTTTTCCCATTGTCTCTATTTCCTAGCATTTATTATTCTCTTGTTAGACCCTTTTTCATTAACATGAAGATATCAGCTGTGTGCTCAGCTCTGAGATACAGTTTCTATCCTTGAGAAGTTACTGTGAGGAGGGCAAAGGTATTGCTTTCTGTTCCTCTGACACCATGGTGTATTCTTACACGATTTTACGTTTCGAAGGTATAACATCAAGCTATGTGAACATGAACCTTTTTGGCCTTCCGTGTCCCACACAGGAAAGCTGAGATTATGTCCTTTAGAAGAACCACAAAGGATGAGAGAGGTACAGCCCAAGCAGAATTCTTGCACGGATCCAGCATGGACCTCCTGACAACCTCACCTTCCCTCATATGCGGACGTGTACATGCACTCACAGTTCCAATGGAACTAATCAGCCTAGTTCCTCCGCTATCCCCACCACAGCTGCCATAATAGGTACTTACTCTGAGATGTAGAAAGATTGGAGAAAGCTGACTTTGTCCGACCTGCTAACCATTCCAGGCTTTCATGCATGTTGGCCAAAGCTTTGAGGTCACTGACATCACGAAGAATGTCTTGCGGAGGGATTAATTTATCACCCAGGTTCCCAATAAGAACTTCCGACTCCTTGCCAAAGGCTGCCCTGAAAAACAAACCACAAACACACTTCACGCACAGCACGGAAAAGAGAGGGGAGGGCAGTACTTCTTAAGGCACATCTGACACAGTGTTGTTATTTGTTATAGTCGTGATTTCACAGCATGCTGCCTTTCCTATAGGTTTAATGTTGTGAGAAAACTACCATGTACCTGCTTAAAAATTACTCTGATCGAAGAAAGATGGTTCTTAGAAGAATGAAGTTACCCTGAAGCTTACACCTTCAACAGGAGGTCCGGCCTACATATACAGTGACAGTCGCTGGGGATGGCTCTGACGGCTGCTCTTTCCTCTTCTGCTATGGATGCTGAGGAATAGCTTAGGATATTAAAAAGGTACATGGTTGAAGGTAATTATAATAAATAAAACCAAGTTAACCGGCTAGAAAATGTTTTAAAGTGTTCAAAAGCAAAGAGGGTCCAGTCTCTTTAAGAGAGCAGATTATAGTTGAGATGGATGACAGGCCTTGTTCATTCATTCGGTTACTTCTAAAAGGGATCTGAAGCGAATGAACTACAAGACCTTAAGCTATGTGTTATTCGAACAGAGAAACTAGACTTTCCAGGTGGCAAATCCCAGTGTCCTCATGTTTTGGTGGTGTGTGTGTGTGTGTGTGTGTGTGTGTGTGTGTGTGCCGAAAAACCAAATTCTGAGGGGTCACAGAAGGAGGGGGTGAAGGGCCCCCTAGAGACCGTATAGCACTGCTCTCGCACATGTACAGAAACGGAGGCTCAGAGGTGAACTGTTTTGCCCACATGACACACGAGTGGCAGAGCTGGGGCTCAGTCTAATCCCCACAGGGCTCTTTCTTTCAAAAAGACAGAGGGCTGATGTGACAGAAGAGGACTGAGGACGCTAGGGAGAAAAATCTTGTCATTCGGGGAAAGTTCCACGCAGGTGGGTGAGTGGAGTTGTGGCTGGTGGAGTTTGGACCAGGTACCTGGAGAGTTTTCTGTAAGTCCCAAGGCTTTTTAAAACTCAGAACACCTTAAGTGAGCTGGAGCAAAGGCTTTATTTAAGTAGAAGAAACCAAATTAAGTGCCAAGCAAGCAGCGATTAGTACCAGCTGACATACAGTCAGAAGGATGCTTAATCAACACACAGGCATGTAGTGCCCAGCACTAGAGCAGACACTCCACGTTGAAGGAAACAACTGCTCAGTAAAACATGTTTATGCTACCAAGTAGTGACACTCCATTAAGCCTCTTGTTTCAGTGGAAGGTTATATTTTTTAAGGAAGCCATAAGTGATTGACCAAGTTGGGTAAGCTGTGGTCACAGAGGCAATATGCACCCAGCACAGGAACCTTGAGTGTGCGTAAAACTTTAGTCAGAGGTCATGTAAACAGGTCTTGGGGTGAGACCCAAAAGCTTGCACTTCTGACTAGTTTCAGGCTATTGCCTAAGAGTTGGAGCACAGGCTTCAAAGTCCGACAAAAACTAACCTGGGGCCGAATCCTGAATCTGTCATTTACTGTGTGAATCGGCTTCAATTCTCGGAGCACTGTTAGCTAGGGGTGGTAGTAGTGACCTCACAGGAAGTAACATAAAAATACGAGGGGATTTAAAAAGTCTTTACTGGGAAAATTTCAGTAATTACACACGCAGAGAGAAGCGTACAATACTCCTCGTCCCCCATGTAGCCAATGCTCAGTTTCAATTATTATTGGTAAGTCTTATTTTATCTATCCTTATCCACTCCCCATCTGCTGTGGAATATTTTTGGCTGTTTTGTTTTTGAGAGAGAGAGATTGAGGGAGCTTGTGCACATGCACGTGAGAGAGCAAGGGTCAAGGGTGGGGAGAATCTTAAGGAGGCTCAGTACTCAGCATGGAGCCTGACATGGGGCTCAATCCCATGACCCTGTGATCATGACCTGAGACGGAATCAAGAGATGGACAGCTCGGTGGCTTTGTAGGTTAAGCGTCTGACACATGATTTCGGCTTGGGTCGTGACCTCGTGGCTCATGAGTTCAAGCCCTAGGTTGGGCTCCATGCTGATAGCACAGAGTCTGCTTGGGATTTGCTCTTTCTCTTTCTCAAAATAAATAAACTTAAAAAAAAGGAGTCGTACACTCAATCAGCTGGGCCACCCAGGAGCCCTTTCTCCTTGTCTTGGAGTATTTTGAAACAAATATTCAGGTGATGTTAAGCGCGTGGGACTTGGTGAAAGTTAACAAGTTATAGTTACTATTACTCTGGCCTGTTGAGATGGCTGGTTTATTTAGTGTCAACCCAGGGTGCGCCATGATGAATGAATTGGAATAGAGGAGTGATCAGAAGCAAATAAGTTAGATCTCAAGGGGTAGTTTTACAAATGGGACCCTGTAACATCCCAGCAAATGTCACAATGTCTGAGTCCAGGCCTGCCAGAATCTTCAAGAGGCAAATTATTGTGAAAGAAACGCCTGTTGCCTAGTCAGTGTTTATTATCCCGTATGCCTTCCGAGTAAAAGGACCCTGGTATCGTTGGGGCCAGCAATGAATTCAGCTTAAAAACAAAACAATCGGGGCACCTGGGTGGCTCAGTTGGTTAAGCGTCCGACTTCGGCTCAGGTCATAATCTCGCGGTTTGTGGGTTCGAGCCCCACATCGAGCTCTGTGCTGACAGAGCCTGCTTCAGATTCTGTATCTCCCTCTCTCTCTGACCCTCCCCTGCTTAGGCTTTCTCTCTCTCACACACAAATAAATAAAAACACTAAAAAAAACCAAAAAAAAACAAAAAAAAAACCAAAACAAACCCCCCACTCAACTTCCCAGCCCTTTTGGCAGATATAGGTCTAAACCGACATTAGTAGGTGGGTTCCCAGGAAAGGTCTTCTAAGCAGTCTTAGCTGGCAGGGATCTCTTTTGCCTTCTCCCTTTCTGGAATGCAGTAGTGCTTCCTTGAACATCAGGTGACTACGAGTATGAAAATAATGCTCAGAATGCTGGAGCCCAAGAGAGGGTGTGTGGGTGCCCCAATGCCAGCACGGAGCTGTAATACGCCGGAGACAATGCACTTCTGGGCTTCAAGTTACAGGAGGGATGACGAAACCCTATTTGTTTAAGCCACCGCTATTCCAAGTTTCTGCTACCAGCAGCTACATGCAATACCTGACTGACACAATGATCGAATTAGCATAAATGATGTCACCCTCAGAAAACTCATCTCTGAATTTAGATATCCCTAAAATCAAGTTACAGGGGGGAGGGGAAGCAAAACAATGTCTCCTCCTTGATTTGAACCCAGCAGACAGTTACAATATCTTCCCTGTGGCTGTCATTCAGTCAAGTTGTAAATATTTAGTTTTCTTAATCTGTCCTTATGTATCAACTCTCCCAGCCCCTTAATCATCTTTGATAGATATAACACAAAAAATGCCTGTGAGCTGGGTGGTTAAAAAGCAACAGGGGAGGCAAACAGCTTTGAAAAACAGGCTTGGAGGCATTTTCACGCATGTAGGTGTAACCCTGGGTGCAATGTGACAATCAAGACAAATGTATTTATGTAGAAGTCTAATCTGCTTGGGTGGGGATCTCGGGGCCCCGGGCATGGCTGTCGTGCGCTTTCAGCACTGGATGCCTACCCCATTTCCCTTTGGCTCACTCAGATTTGCTTAACCTCCTCCGACGGGAGAGCAACAGACTGAGAAAAATACAAACTGCCTCATGTTGAATACATAGCAGACATCTCATTTGACAGGAATCCATAATCACCCCCTAACAACCTGGAGGGAGCACAGAAAGCATGACATCGAGGATATATGATTGACAGCTATAACTATTTCGCACAAAAAAACATTCCTTCGAGGATTTGTGTGTGTCAAAGAGCTTGGTGGATGGGTTTTATGTGTTACAATAACCTTAAGGGGATGGCTTTACTTGCTCGACTGTGGATCTTTTTCTAAACCCTCTAATTTATTCAATAAATTATGGTATATCCACACTATGGAAAGCTATGCAGTCATTAGAAATTATATAGAAGAAAATACTTGATACCACAGAAAAATGTTTCCTCTGGCTTATTTGTAACCACGATGTACAGCTGAGTAAAACAAGCTGTTATAAAACTCCACGATATTACAAAAGAAAATGATTATACATCTATATGAACTAAAAAAGACTGGATACCTACATACCAAAATGTTCACTGTGGAACAAGATCATGCTTTGTGCTTCTCTGTATTTTCTATATTTTCTCCAGAGAACAAGTCTATTTTTTAATTACAAACAAAACTTGGAGGGGCCCCTAGTGGCTCAGTCGGCTGAACGTTGGACTTCGGCTCAGGTCATGATCTCGCAGCTTGTGAGTTCGAGCCATGCATCGGGCTCTGTGCTGACAGCTCAGAGCCTGGAGCCTGCTTCAGAGTCTGTGTCATCCTCTCTCTGCCCCTCCCCTGCTTGGGCTCTGTCTTTCTCTCTCAAAAATAAACATTAAACTGGGGCGCCTGGGTGGCTTAGTCGGTTAAGCGTCCGACTTTCGCTTAGGTCATGATCTCGCGGTTCGTGGGTTCGGGCCCCGCGTCGGGCTCTGTGCTGACTGCCAGCTCAGAGCCTGGAGCCTGTTTCAGAGTCTGTGACTCCCTCTCTCTCTGACCCTCCCCTGCTCACGCTGTCTCTCTCTCTCTCTCCTAAAAATAAATAAAACATTAAAAAAAAAAATAAACATTAAACCAAACACAAAATGAAACAAAACAAAACAAAAAACCACACCAAAGTTGGAAACCCTACCACGAATGAATGAGAAAATCTTTCAAAGGGTCATATCAAGGATTTTAGCATGGAAAATTGGAGGACATGGATATTACAGTCACTTTAACCAAACTGGGAGACGACGACTAGTCAGCTGGTCTGAAGGCTGGTTCGGACTGGGACTCCAGGCTTTGTCAGGGTGAGTCACTGTCCACTGCAAGAGGGTCTCATTGTCATGACTACCATCCAGCATCTGGGCCGATATTTCCACATCTGAATTTCTACTCACTCTTCATCTCCTGCTTATTACGCGAGCACATTAATTAAAGAGCACATTACATATATTTGAGTGAAATGGCAACAGAGCAATCATTATCCTGAGAAGGTGAAGTAACAGAAATGCAGAAGTAACAGGCACTCATTAATTGCCCACAGATCATCTGCCAGAGCCGGGAACAGGAATCAGAACTCAAAGCTGTGTGTTTTAGGTGCTGAGGCCCATGTGAGGTGCCACTGTCATCATCAGTAGGCCAACATGCTCGCATCGGAGCCCAGGAAACTACAGAAGTGTCAAGCCTGTTAAGCTTAATTTTAGCACACAATTATAATCTTTAAAAGCTTGATCTGACAAGAATTCATTTAAGAGATTTTGCCAAGAGTGTAAAACCTGTTTAATTTAATTTTACCACACAATTATAATCTTTAAGGAGGTCTATCTGACAAGAATTCATTTAAGAGAATTTTGCCGGAGATGCTGAAAACTGTCTCCATTTAGTCTTTAAATAGTTCTGTTATCCGCTGAAATCTTAGAAAGGCCAAAAAAAAAAAAATCTGCATTTTCAGCAGACTAAATGCATTTCTGAAAGAAACATTGCAAACAGTTTCAAAGTGATTGACCTGCAGATCTGGGCTATATTTGATCACATGACACGTATACTCAGACTCACTGCTTGCTCTCCCTGCAAATCTCCCCCAGTCTCCCACTGAGGCTTCTTCCCTGCTGTGTGAGAACTGCCCCAGGAGCCCGGGAAACTCTGCCTGAGCACACTCTTCTCTGATCCAGGACAGGGCAGGGAGGAACAAGGACTGGCTGAAACAGCGAACCAGACTCACGCACACTTCCCGCACCTTCGAAGGGGCAGTGTCGTACTAGCGACCACTACTCGATGTGTCGAACTGCTTTCCTTGCCTCAAATGTACCCAAAGCACCGCAGTCACATTTCCACAAGGTCATCCTCAACAATCATGATAATCCTGTTCGACAACGTTTCTGGTCACGAAACTGATTTTGCAGCAAAAGAAGTAAGGCAGAGCTGATGCTCCCGAATTCTGGTCTTGTTGCGTACCCAGTGCCCCTCGGGGAGCTGGCCTGACGGAAGGGTTGGCCTGTGCAGGATTCAGCTATGGTCCAGTTGGAAGGCAACACCTCTAAGGCGGGAGTGCTGAGGGCCTGACACAGAGACCAACATATAGTGTTCTTTTTCCCCCATGACAAGAAAATATGGGTCTGGGGACTAAAGGAGTAAAAGTAGGAATGGCCTCTCCTCTCTTTTGGAGGTCTAGTCTTGCCCCTCCCCCAGTGTGGGGCTAGGTGGGTTTTCAGGTGTTCGGGAAGGAATGTCTCCACCAGAGGGTACAAGAATGACCATATTAAGTTGGTAGCAGAGACTGTCATCTGGTTTTCTGGGCTTCTCACTATTGAGGCAATAGGCAGAGAGGGGTTGCTTTGATGCCTGGAATGACTGGCCTCAATTACCATGGTGGGGGGTGGGGGGAAGTGTGCTGCTTCTGTACAATCAGGGCAGGCAGGACCACGTCAGATTCACCGGGCTCCATCTCAGTGTTTCCAAGTCCATAGCGAAACTGATGGAAAAACCAGGGCAGCCTAATGAAGGCAGAGCTGCTAAGAACTCAATCGCCTGCTGCTTCTGACCAGTTACAGGGGCTGTGGCAGCCTGCATATTCACGCATGTATCAGCCAGTGGGTTCTTTTTGTTTTCCACTTCCCCTACTACATTTTATTTAGAGTGAAACATACATAACATGAAACTGACCACGTTAACCATTTTTAAAGTATACAGTTCAATGGCATTATTCAATGGCACATTATCACAATGTGCCATCAATGCTATCTCTTTCCAGAATGTTTCCATCATCCCAAACAGAAACTCTATTCCCATTAAACAGTAACTTTATTACTGGATTGCTGGATCATATGGTAATTCTGGGTATAGCTTTTTCAGGAACTATCGAAGTGCCTTCCACAGTGGCTGTGCCATTTTACATTCCTACCAGCCATGCACAGGGGGTTCTAATTTCTCCACATCCTTGCCAAAATGTGCTATTCTCTGGTTTTAACATTTTTAATTAGTTTTTAAAAAAATAATAACCATCCTAATGGGTGTGAGGGGGTACCTTCCCCACTTGTTTTATATGAAAAGCTAGTAGCAGTCAACATTCTAGATTCATTCAGAGGTCACCAGATATGAGATGTCACATCTGACTTGACCAGGGAGGACGCTGGGAATCCTAGACTTGAGATGAATACAATGAGTGACGAGACAGACTGTACTTTGTTGGGGAGGGGGGGAAGGAATGCCTTTATATGATGAAAAGCAGCCTGTATTAAGCAGAAGGAATTCTAAAATATGGGCATAAAGGTAAGAATGGGTACAGAGTAAGAAGTCCTAGGCCTGTTTGCCCTAAAATCTATTCTTCATATTTCCCTTGCTCTGATCTATACTGGGGGGAGGTGGGGAGTGGTGGGAAGCAGGGGCTGACATTTGTAGGCTGTTTTCCAGGTTCCCAGCTGGGGTCTGACAATGGGACGCTCTAGGTAGGGGACGCTGATGGGCAAAAGGAAAGGAGAAGGCAGGGCATTTATCCCCCTCATGTTTCTCTGCCTCCTGGGTCATGTTTCTGGCAACAGATGTATCTCCTTCTTGGCTCCAGATCCTACCAAGCCCCAGCTTACTTGGGGTGCCTCTGTGTTCTAGTAAATGCCTCTCTCCTTTGGCCTTCTAGCTAAAGGGAGATAGTGGCTTCTTGCTGTTGCCAATCTTCTTGCTGTTGGGTTATTGTAACGTCCCTGTTTGATAGATCTTCATTAAAACGTATAACCACTCCCTACATGAAATTCTCTTGGAGGTAGCTGACATGGTTTCTGGTTTCCAGGTTAGACCTTGACTTATATAAGACCTAATGATACCTTACCATATTCAATGCTGCTGGACATTGAGCCAATTATTTGGCTTGGGAATTAATTAGTTCTGTTGTGTAGGCAGAAAAACTTAACTGTTGGTTAAGGTGACCTGTAAGAGATCACTTAGCCATTATCCATCAGAGCCTAAACTGATGAAGGTTATAAAAAGGTCAGGTCATCTACCTAGATTCCTAATAATACCGACTGATTCTATTGAGATGTAACAATGACACATCCATTTATCACTTCTGCTTTTTACAACTGCTCAATCTTCAACCCTTTCAGAACTTAATTTGTCTGTGTCAAAAATAATGGGGGTAGTACCATTCTGATGGGTTCTTTAATGAGGTTTTCAAAAACTGTTTTTCTAAAATGATCTTGGCTAAACCCTCATAAATAAGAATAAAATAGCCCAGTTATCTTGATTACAGTATTTTTTTTTCTCCTAGAAAATGCTAAAACTCATCACTAAGTCTCCCGCTCAATGGTTTTTCATGCATGTTCATTTCATCACACACTCTCACGTGAGTAGCTGTTTTTCACATTTAATAAGTAATTGCTCCTCTTTAGAAATTTGTCTCCATTAATAATTACAATCAAGGATTTTTTTTTTCATTTGATTTTTGTGCCGACTGTTTCTTCGCCATGTAAAAACTTGCAATTCTCTAGCCTGCCTAGACGGGGCTGAGAAGTCCACAGTTCTGTGCAGAGACAGAACTGGGAAGGAGTCCGGGAGGGGCCGCGAGGTATTCTCTGCAATCAAGGTGAACATTTAAAATGTCGGCAACTTTTTTGCTCCTGGGTCCTGCTTGGTGCTTAGAACAGTATTAATGTGTTACTTTTTTTTTTTCCTGGTTGCAGGGAAATTGTAGTTTCTGGGTTTCTACTCACAGATGATAGCCAGGAAAAATTAATTATGACCATCGTGGGGGCGGGAGTGGGAGTTTGACCACCAGCTCTTTCTCATGTCTTTTTAAATCAGCTTGCTCACTGAGACAGGCACAAAACACTGGATGCATGGATTTCTGATATTCTGGGGCTGAGAAGGTTCTTGGCAGGTAGTGTGAATCAGTGGTCCCCACTCTGGCTATACATTAAAAGCTGAACTAGAAAAGCATAAACAAAATTCCCCATGCCAAACTCCATCTGGAAAAATTCTGATTTAATTAGTTATGGGTGGGGCTCAGGCATGGACATTTTTAAAAACAGTGATATTCTTGGGATATATTTCTTAACGTTATAAAATTTACCCATTTAATACGAGCAGTTCGATAGTTTTCAGTGTAGCACAGTTATGCGATCAAATCGCAATGTGAAACATTTTCATTACCTCAAAGACAAATGCTGTACCCATTAGACTTTATACTTATTCCCAACCCTGGCCCTCCAGCCCTAAGGAAGCACTACTCTACTTTCTGTCTCAATAGATCTCCCTATTTTGGACTTCATCTATGATTTCTATTCATATAAAAGGAAACATACAGTATGTCATCTTTTGTGACTGACTTCTTTTACTGGACGTGTTTTCAAGGTTCATCCATGTTAAAGCATACCATAGTACTTCATTTCTTTTATTACCAAATACTAGTCCATTGTAGAGACATGCCACATTTTGTTTATCCATTCATCAGTTGATGGACATTAGAATTGTTTCCATTTCTAGGCTACCGTGAGTATTGCTGCTAGGAGCTTTCATGTATACATCTTTGTGTGGGTGTGTGTTTTCATTTCTCTTAGGTATATATACCTGGGAGTGCGACTGGTGGGTCATATGGGAACACATGAGAACTATCTTTAACCTTTCAAGGAAATACCATATTGTATTCCAAAATGGCTACACCATTTTCCAGTTGTATATGTGGGTTCCAATTTCTCTACATCCTTGCCAACTCTTGTTATTATCTCTCTTTTTAAAAATTACAGTCATCTTAGTGTATGTGAAGAAGTATATATCTCAGTGTAGTTTTGATTTGCATTTCCTTGATGGCTAATGATACTGAGCATCTTTTCATGTGTTTATTGACCATTTGTATATCTTTCTTAGAGAAATGTCAATTGTGATCCTCTGTTCATTTTTAATTGGGTTGTCTTTTTATTATTGACTCATCCGCTTGTTAACAGATACATACTAGGAATCCACCGTTACTCAGGCTCTGTTTTAGATCTTGTGGTGGGATCAAAACCCACTAGAATGATTCCATAGTCGGCCAATATGCCATAACCCAGAGTTTGAAAAATACTATGTTAAAGTGTGCCTGCCTCTAGGAAGGTGTTCCTTGACTGGGTTTCCCAAAGATGGTGGACATTTATGGACATATTACAGAGAAACTAAAACACACAGAGGAAGATGTGCTCATTTGCACACTGTAGCAAAAGTCTGAACAGAGCCAGTTTCTGTTCTTAGTTTACAGATCGGGGCCATAAGCCACACTGTCCCTCACAAGTTCCAGTAGCTTTAGGGCTTCACTTTGCCCAGGGATTCCACAGCCCTCAGGCCTGCTGCCTCAAGACACACAAAAATTGCTTCTTCTCAAGGAACTGGACTTTCTTGAGCACTTAACTCTCAAGTAGTGCTAAAGCAGGGAAGACGTACACACATCTGTCAAGTCTTGGAATAGGGTCTTTTCTACTTTTTAAAACCAAGTCGAATCACAGGAGTCCTTAAAAATGGAGAACCTTTCCTGGCTGTGGTCAGGAAGAGAGATGTGATGATGGAAGAAGGTCAGAGAGCTGTTACGCGGCTGCCTTTGAAGAGGGAGTAAGGAGACCAAGAAATGAGGATGGCCTCTAAAAGCTGAAGAAGGCGAGGAAATGGATTTTCCCTTAGAACGTCCAGAAATGAACACTGCCCTGCTGACATCCTGATTTTAGCCCACTGAATCCTGTGTTAGACTTCTAACCTACAGAACTGTAAGAAAATGGCTTTTTAAAAAAAATTTTAAGTGTTTTTATTATTGAGACAGAGGGAAACAGAGCATGAGTGGGGGTGGGGCAGAGAGTGAGGGAGACACAGAATCTGAAACAGGCTCCAAGATGTGAGCTGTCAGCACAGAGCCCGATGCAGGGCTTGAACCCACGAACCGCGAGATCATGACCTGAGCCGAAGTCAGACGCTTAACTGACTAAGCCACCCAGGTGCCCTGGATCAGTGTTATTTCAAGCCACTACTGTTGTGGTAATTTGTGAGTGCATGCACCATAAAATGAATATATCTGGTAATGATGTGCATGTGTAAGAGAATGCCCTTGTCCTTGGGAGATGCGTGCTCAAGTGTTTAAGAGTGAAAGGTCATCATGTCTTTAGCCTACTTTTTATGATTTGGCCGGAGAGAAGTGTGTGTACTTATTTGGAGAGAATAGAGTGGATATGGCAAGATGTAAACGGTCACTAAATCTAAGTCAAGGTATACATGCATTCATTGGACTGTTATTTCAACTTTTCTGTGAATTTATCATTCAAAAAAAAAGTTTAAGTTCACGGGGAAAAAAAGTGAGAAACAGACGGATAATTGTGGTGCTTTTCAAAATCACTGCCCAAAACAGTTCCTAGGAGAGCAATCTCCTCGGAATCACTTCCAAGCTGGATCCCTTGACAGGACTTTTTGAGTTTCTTGCCAGCTCACTAAGTTTCTGAAAATGAAGGTTCAATACACGGTATAACATAACACGTACGAGGAGACTATAACGTGCCAAATTAAAAACTTGAACAATGTAACGAAAGCAATCAGAACTACTGCAGACTGTCTTTGCCATTCTCATTTCAAGTCTGGGGAGAGAAAATGTAGAATGACAGCCAGTTATGTTTTGACATGTTTAATCCACGCAGGCATAAATGCATAATTTCTTCTGTCGGTCCATCTTTCCATCCTTGTATAGGAATTCTGGAGTAGTTTACGTGCTGTGTTCTTATGGGTGAGCACAGGAAAACGATTATGCTCAGATAAGTCTCTCCTCGAAAAAAGAAAATGGCATAGAGCCACCAAGGTGATGGCATGGCAAAGGCACCATTCTGGTAAAGGCAGTCTGCCCTCCACGCGGGTTCCCTAAGACAGAGCCGTGAAACTATCGCCCTTTTCATCATGAAGCCTGTAGAGGCCGGGTTGGTAGCAAAACACCGGGGGTTCAAATAGTGAGTCTCTAATTAGAGGCCAAGATTTTAATCACGGGTCAATGTAAGTGACTGGGTGATGAGTCCAAGTACACTATGGGAGATTCATTACGTACAAACAAAACACAATAAAGCAAACCTCTCTTTCTATTTGACTCAGAACTGCATTAAGCCATATGACTGAGAATTCTTTAAATTTTCTCTATCATTATAGTTGTAATTTGTCACTTTTCTTCTCCAGCAGCACAGCTTTTGTTCTTTTACCTGTGCTACTAACGATACATTCTATACATTAAACAGTTAGCTTTTATATGTCTGGCTAGTTTCCAATTGCGAATAAAATTGCAGCTCGAAATATATAAAATATATGTGAACAGTTAAGTATCTTCTCCCTGCTATGGACTGAAATGTATTCTCCCCCCACCCCTGAAATTAATGTGGCAAGGCCCTAAACTCCAAAGTGATGGTATTTAGAGATGGGATCTTAGGAAGGTAATGAAGTCATGAAAGTAGAGCACTGATGATGGGTTATATGAAGAGGCATGAGAGAGATCTCCCTTTCTCTCTCTGACATGTGACAACATAGCAAGAAAATTGGCCTCTATAAGCTAGGAAGAGAGCTCTTACCAGGAACCGAGTTGGCTGACACCTTGATCTTGAACTTCCCGGCCTTAGGACTATTTCTTTTGTTTAAACCACCCAATCTATGGTGTTTTATTATGGCAGCCTGAGCTAATACATACCCCCTACACCAAGACTCCTTCTATGGTATCCTTTCTCTTAACTCCATTACTTGTATATCAAGCAGTACATGCATACAGACCTCCCTTCATTCAACAAGCATTTACTGAGCAACCACTGTGTGGCCCACTCTACGTCTGACATTTAATACCCAAATTCTAGAGCAATGATACTAGCTAAGTACTCTGGTCATTAATCCTACACCTTTGATAACAGTGTTGAATCCTAATTTGACTAGGAACTTGGTTTCAAAAGCCTTTCAGTCACCCTCTGTTTTTATGACAATGTTTTTCTGGAAAACAACGGTCATAAAAGAATTGACCAAATTTTCTTATAATTAAAGGCTGTGATTCAGAGACATCAAATAAATGATGAATGTTTGCAAAAAAATATGCCATAAATGTAAACATACTAAAACTAGAACTCTGGGTAGCTAGAAAATAGTAAAATTATGCTCAAAAATTTCCAAAATGGACAGAATGCACTAGATGTATTGATTACACAGAGAGCACCATCTATTGTGAAATATAAATTCACGATATGAAAATATGATTCTCCTGAACATTCAACATGACGTAACGTAGTCCACGCGTGCGCACGCTTATACACACAAACACCTGCTCTCCAGCTTGTAAGTTCTAGAATTAAAGGTTGTCATTTACAGAGGAGGGGCAGAGGTGCAGAGAAGTGAGGGGAGCTGGCTAAAGACACAGAGAATTAGGAGGCAGGCTGAGGCCAGGACCCAAAGATGGGTCTCAGGGTTTCCCCCACATTCTGAACCCCCTCTTTGGACCCAAGGAAATGAGTACACTGATGTAACAGTGCGTAGAGAGGGTGAAAAACTCCATGGAAATTGATACTGAGTTCTAACAAGCAAAGAGCTAACTGTAAACAGCACATTATTTTCAGGCTAATGGCATAGAGTACTGATATAGAATCCACCTGGAATAAAATTACATTGAAGTGCTCTGTTAGCTTGGAACAACAATGTCTCTTTCTTTAGCCAAGCTACTCAAATAAGCCTGGCTACTAAGTTTTCTTTGCAGAATGTCCTCAAACAACACCAACAGAAACAATGAGGTACATTTTTTTCTGCACGTGCTAGGACTTCTGAGGTATGTAGTTTAGTTTTCCATGAAGAACATTTATTAAGCTTCAAAACAGATGGTCAAATATAGGATTAAAACAACCAGTAATTATAAATTGAACATATACTTTGGCTTTTTAACTACCAAGAATGATTACAGATTTAGAAATCAAAATCCATATACCACTGCACTCACTTAAGTATTCCACTTCATTGATCAATCTGGTTATTTCTCAAATTGTCATATAATTTCCTTTTGAATAATCTAAATCTATTCTGAGTAGAGACATTAAACAACTGATCTCCAGCAAAGGCAATGACTCCCAAACTAAGCAATTAGGTGGCACGTCTTCAAAGCAGCTTTCTTGGGATTGAGAAGGGGAAGGAACTGATGAATGAGTGGGGGTGCAGGGGTTTTAGGAGGAAGACAAAGAGATGGGAACATCTAGGGCAAAGTGAGATAATACAGAGAGGAGTGAATGCTTTGCACAAAATTGGCAGAAAAGTGAAGATGGCTTAAGATTAGGATATTTTTCGAGGTTTAAAAAAAATATTAGAATGACAATGTGTTTAGATTAGTGAACTGGCAGTCAGTAGTAACAGGGTTTGAGGACATGGGGATTTTTTTAAGGCAAATAAAAAATTAAAACCTAAGTAATAGTTACTCAGGTTAAATAAGCTATAATGCTGAGCAGGGATTTCCCTGTCTACTCCTGCCCATCCTTAGTCTTGTGCCCTTGGAAAAAGCATCTACAGCTTAGAAAAAACAATTTCCGTTCCTATTTCTTCGAGTGGTTTTATCCACCTCTCTACATAATCTGTGGAAACTGCTACTTGCCGATGTGTTCATTTTAGACATTTTGATTCTGACCACCCTTCTTCCCTCCCTCAATTATACCACTCCCCCTTCCTGATGTAGTCATATTATTATTTTTAGTTTTTCTACTGGTTTCTCTTTTATATTTTTACACGTATCTTGACCTCTAGCAGGACTCTCCACACTAGAAGTTGCATATTTAACTACCCCCCTAGACTGGGAGCTCCTCACCCAGGAGGGAAACAGGAAGGGGGCCAGAGTGAGAGGGCTTCCAGGAGGAAATGCTGGAGAAGCTGCCCCTGAGCTGCGTGTCTTGCAAGCTGAGCAGGCCTGCGAGTGCAGGAGGCAGGGGTGGGGTGAGCAGAGGGCGTTCCAGGAAGAGGGGCTGCATGGCAGACACACAGGTAGGAAAGAGCAAGGTAGACCGGCACCTGGAAAAAGTTTAATGGGGAAAAAGAGATGCAGGTGAGGAGGTGAGTGGTCCTCAATGATCCGGGAGGGCCGTCAGCCTGTAGCACGGAGCTGGGGAGAGACAACAGCCGGACTTTTCTTCGGCGCTGGTTTTAGAGGGTCTCCCTGCTGGCCGGTTTCCTAGCAACGCCTCTTCCGGGTCCTCCCCCAGGCTAGGTACCAGGGGTCCTTCCCACCACAAGGGCACAGAACATCATTCTCAGCCTCTCTCTGCAGGGTTGCGTGGGACGAAATGAGGGAGCTTATTTGTTGTTTGATTAATAGTCTAAGTGAGAGGGGCGCCTGGATGGCTCAGGCGGTTGGGCGACCGACTTCGGCTCAGGTCATGATCTCGCGGTTCATGTGTTTGGGCCAGATGTCAGGTTCTGTGCTGACAGCTCAGAGCCTAGAGCCTGCTTCTGATTCTGTGTCTCCTTCTCTCTCTGCAGCCTCCCCCATTCATGCTTTGTCTCTCTCTTTCTCAATAAGAAAGAAAGGTAAAAAAATAAATAAATAAATAAAAAAAGAATCTGAGAGTGGAGAATGGTGTTAAATGAAGTAAAATCTAAGTTTAAAGAGTTAAATAATTCTATGACCTGAAACTCTACGAAAAACACAATGTAGAAGATGCTTTATTAGTGACTTTTTAATAATACTAATGAATAATTATAATCGTCAAATAATTGTCTAAACAGATTAGCACTTATGGAAAATATATATAGGGGAGATTTTAAGTTTTTTCCCATTTACTGCCAATCTTACGCTAACAAGAGTGTTATCATATAATAACAAAGTACCTAACGCAAGTGTTCTGAACATTAATTGATATGTTTTGTAGCCGAGTCTCCAGTTAATTACCTGTCTTTTTTGTTTAATTTTGAGATTTAAGTCTGCTTCTCATCCATTCTTGCCTGACAGTGCCCTACACCCATCTATGACCTTCATCTTGTTTAAATGAAGGGAGAAAAACATTTTAGCAAAGCATTTTCCACCCTTGTACTTAATATATTCATATTTTCTGATTCATCTTTCCTCTTATAATTATATTTTTAAAGTCACATTAAGCCTGAAGAGATAGTGGAATACAGGTCTCCATTCTAATGAACGTTTTGTTCAAGCTAGCTAGTCTATTTTTCCTGAATTGGATTTTTCTACTTGTTCCTTCATATTCATCCAAAGATTCTTCAATAGCTGTAGCTACTGGGAACGTTTTAACAGCTGTTGCTTACACTGTTTTGAGAACTTTTTACATTTCCAAGCAGAATTTTTATGAAAATTATTTATGCTTTGCTTTACTCATATACCATGTTTCATCTAAACATATTCCTAAGCCTATGAGATTTCTGCCTCTCTTTCTAATCTGAGCCGGTTGAAGAAACCAAAGAGGTGTAAAGACCTACTGAAGGCAAAAGCAAAATAAAACAGACTAATTAATGGCTGTGCTGAGATGAGAGCCCAGTGAGCTTCTAGAAGGAACATATTCCTACATGGGCAACTTTAAGAGGGGCCACAGACGGTGTTTTCTCTGAGTGAAGATACTGGCTCACCATTCTTCACATTTTATTCTTTTCATTTGAAGAGTGGGGATTCTTCCTATTTTTAAATTCAGCGTCATCACTCCACATTTATTGAGGATCTGTGATGCACTATTAGGGTCTCATAGAAGGAAGGTGAATGTGCAAACCTCCTTTCTGCTTTCACTCTGACTCTTTTCTTCATTAACCATTTAATACTGAACTCACACCAAATAAAATGTCAGGAATGGACGGTCTTACTCTTTGAAAATAATTATTTTGTTCTTCTTTAATCATAGTGAGTTCTGAATTTCATAAAACAAAAAAAAAAGCACCCCTAATGAACATAGCACTCAATGGATTCTCCAGATAATATGAAAAGTTTATCTTTTAAAAAACTCAATAACTAAAAATAGCTAAAATATCCTTAGTCTCTCTTCCCTATGGAGGTCTTCATCACACTCTATCCGGAACCTACATAATTTCTTTCATATCATTTTTATATTTTCATCCCCTGTGTTTTCTCTTCTTTCTTGCTTCAGCAATGATTCTTTTTATTTTCTTTCATGACAAACATAAAACTCAGAGAATTTGTAACAATATAATATAATGAATACTAATAATTGCAAACTAAATCTAGAGTAAAAGCACCTATGTGATAAATGTCTGGCATTGGCATACAGTGATTAGCAAACCAGTCAATATTATAATGCTCAATGAGAATGAAGGAATACCTCGAAGGTCCCAAACTATACATCCTTAATATATATATGTATTTTTAAATTTTTTAAAATGTTTTATTTATTTATAGNTGTGAGCAGGGGAGGGTCAGAGAGAGAGGGAGTCACAGACTGAAACAGGCTCCAGGCTCTGAGCTGGCAGTCAGCACAGAGCCCGACGCAGGGCTCGAACCCACGAACCGCGAGATCATGACCTGAGCGAAAGTTGGACGCTTAACCGACTAAGCCACCCAGGCGCCCCCCTAATATATTTTTTTTAGGCTGGTGCTGTGTAGTGTGGTAGCTCTGAGAGGTAGACCACCTGGGCTCAAATTTTAGTTCTGTTGCTTGGTAGCTCTGTAAATCTGGCGAAGTGACTTAATTTCTCTACACCGCAATCTTCTCATCTGTTGAATGGGAATAACGTACCTGAACACTCATAATGTTGCTGTACAGTTCTGGGCACTGTCAACTCTGATTGTTGTGATTGTTGATACAGATTGTACAATCTTCTATCATTCGTCTTTGTGCCTGCTATACTTCAAGATTAATTTGTAGGCTTTCTATATTCTCTGACTTCTAACACCCGAAACCTCTGGTCCTTGTCTCATCAAACACATTTATCTACTTAAAGATTTTCAAATCTAGCTCTAGAGAAATGATTCTTATTTTTGAAATTCAGGGTCCCTGAGTGAAATGGGGGTTAGAGGTTTTGGGGGACAGTCTTTCTAATATATATGGCCTCCCTGACCTCTAGACATTCCCTCCCCACCGGTTACTTGTCCCAACACCTTACCTCTTTGGTTAATTACATCTCCAGGAAGCAGGACTGCTTTTATTAGTAGATATTCATTGATCTCCAAAGGATAAATATATACATATATATGACAGGTGCAAAGACAATGGGCTAGAAAGCCTGCTTTCAGCTTCTTTGGGAAGAAAAGGATATTTGCTATTTTTCTTTTTTCTATTAAAGCCCTGGCTTGACCTATTTTTCCCCCCTCTATTCAAAGTTAAACCTGGAAATAACACACTTTATTTTGTAGTTAAAATACAAGAATAGGAAAGGGCCTCATTTAGTAATGAAGGGAATATAACCTTTATTCAATGCAAAGGGCACTCGATTCTATATTCATTCATGCGCCAAATAGCCCTCTGAGCTTTAAAAACTAATTATAGGAGGGGAGTGTGACTTTTCAGTCTTTTTGGCTCCCGCCATGCTCTATGGTACTTTACTGTGCTAAATCAAGGCTCTGTCAACGCTACCACATTGGAATATCAACAAAGGGTGTTCACTCTTACTTATCTTTGCTTTCAACTTCTAATCAGAATAGAAAATATGGCAGTTTAAGAGGAAAGAATCATAAACAAAAGATGGAACAAATTATTTTTCTATTGTTAAAGTAAATATAATTTGTTTTCAGATTACGTCTATAGGCAGAATCGCGGACAAATCTCTCAGGCACAATGTTCAGCAAAATAAACCTGATATTATGATTCAGCTTATGTAAAATTTGGGGACATTCAAAACTGATCTACGCTGATAAAAGTCAGCGTTAATAGTGCTTATCTTGAGGGTAGGCCACCCGGGTGTTGGGAAAGCTCTGTATTTCGATCTGGGAGGTGGCTCCATGGGTACAATCACATATAACATTTCACTAAATTATATACCTAAGGTTACACTTGACTTTATATATACTGACTTGATGTATATTCAGGTTTGCCAAAAAAATATTTTAAATGTATGTATAAGCGATTTTGCCTTCAAATTGAAGATGGAAAGTGATAAGATTCAGTGAAGAAAGCAGGAGTAAGAAAGTCAGGGCTCCAGTTTAGCTCTTGTAAATCAGAAGCATGGGATGGTGCACAGACAGAGCTCTTTGGACTGGCATTCTCTTTTCTGGAATAGGGCTAGAAACTCTTTCTTAAAGCTACTTAAGATACTAATAAAACTAATTGAAAATCTCTTTGGAAACATAGAAGACAATTAAGGGGTTACATAATAATAAGCTGAGGAAATAGGAAGAAGATTTACATTCATTTAAAGTAACCTGAAAAGTTGAGAAAAAATAATTTATCCTCCAGAATTGCTTCCAATAAAACTATTCAGGCTACAGATATGATTAAATGGATACACTTAAAGAGAAGGTGTGGGAATATGCTTACACAGATCTTTAAAAATCTGGCAGCAGGAAAGTGTGATGGTAATACTAAGACAGAGTGGAACCTGTGGCCTCAATTCTGTGCTAAGGTCAGTTTGATTATTCTTACTTGAGGCTCCAATTAATCAATGTCTCAATCATTCTTGACCTCTCTGGATAGAAACAACAACAACAACAACAACAACAACAAACAAACAAACAACACGAGGCTAGTCTCTGCTATTATTGCCATGGCAGTGCAATCTAAAGTAAGGGAAAGTGTATGAACCACTTGGGTGGTTCAGTCGGTTGAGCTTCTGACTTCAGCTTAGGTCCTGATCTCACAGTTTGTGAGTTCAGGGCCTGCACTGGGCTTTGTGCTGACAGCTCTGAGCCTGGAGTTTGCTTCGGATTCTGCCTCTCTCTCTCTCTGCCCTTTCCCCCACTCACTCTCTGTCTCTCTCAAAATGTTAATTTAAAAAAAAAATGAAATAAGGGGGAAAGTGCAGAGAGCAGGGAGAGGAAATAAAAATGTAAGCGTGTATCATTTATTTCAGATGCTGTGGAAAAACAGATTCAGCACAATAAAGGCTTTTGAGAAAAACAGCTCTGTGACTTCAGATTTCTAAATAACTATCCATCTATCTCTTTTTTTTTTTAATGTTTTATTTATTTCTAGGAGAGAGAGAGAGAGCGTGAGCAGGGGAGGGTCAGAGAGAGAGGGAGTCACAGACTGAAACAGGCTCCAGGCTCTGAGCTGGCAGTCAGCACAGAGCCCGACGTGGGGCTCGAACCCACGAACCGCGAGATCATGACCTAAGCGAAAGTCGGACGCTTAACCGACTAAGCCACCCAGGCGCCCCACTATCCATCTATTTCTGACAAAGGAGTTGCATCCTGATATACAAAGAATGCCTACAATCAGTATGGAAAAGATGGACAATTTAATTGAAAATAAGCAACAGATGTGAACAAATATATTACAAAAGAGCATAGTCAAATGGCTGGTAAATACATTTTAAAAAAGGGTGCTCAACCTCATCAGTCATGAGAGAAATGCATATTAAACTACAACAAGAGACCTCTACCTATACAAGAAGGCTAAAATTAAAAAAAAAAGGGGGGGGAATATCAAGTATAGACGAGATATGGAGCAACTGGAACTCTCATATACTGCTGTGAGTGTGTAAACTCTTCCCACCACTTTGGAGAACCATTTGGCAGGTGTACTAAAATTGAACATATGTAAATCCTGTGACCAAACAACTCTACTCTTAGGATATCACCAATAGAAATGTCTACATACGGCTACCAAAGTACATGTAGTAGAATATTTATAGCAGCACTATTTGAAATAGTTCCAACCAAGAAATGCCCAGGTGCCTGTTTGCAGTAGAATAAACAAATGCACACACACACACACACACACACACACAAATAATAAATAAAAAAAACCTTGTGTATTCACACAATGTAATGGATACAAAGTACAGAGTAATAAGGACTTATACACAACAATATGGAGGAATCTTGCCAACATGATGTGGAACAAAGGAAGCCAGTCACAAAAGAACATACAACTTTATGATTCCACTTATATAAAACACAAAAACAGATTAATCTATGTGTTTAGAAGTCAGATAAGGGCAACTTTTGGAGATGCAAGTCGTGACCAGCAGGAGGCAGGAGAAGGCTTGTTATTGCCATGCTTGGTTTCTTGGTGCTATTGTTCGGCCTCTCGATTTGAGTACAGGTTACACAAGGAAAAGTATGAAAATTTACCAAGGTGTGCTTTTGACATATGTTCCTATGTAATATATATATAATAAAAAATAAACTATAGGTAATGTAAACAGAGAGATGGAAACTCTAAGAAAGAATCACAAGAAAATGCGGGAAATCAAACACACCGTAACAGAAATGAATGGCATCTTCAGTAGACTGGGTGTAAACAAGGAAAGAATCAGTGAGCTTCAAGAAATGTCAATAGAAACTTCCAAATTTGAAATTCAAAGAGAAAAAAGAATGAGAAGAGAGACCAGAATACCCAAGAACTGTGGATCAACTAAAAAAATGTAATGGATGTACAGTGGAAATGCCTAAAGAGGAAAGAGAAAAAAAAAAAAAAGGAACAGAAGAAATATTTGAAGCAACAGTAACTGTGAATTTCCTAAAACCAATGGCAGACATGGAAACACAGATCCAGGAAGCTCAGAGAGCACTAAGAATGATAAGCACCAGGAAAAAAAAAAAACTACCCTAGTCATACATTATTCAAATGGCACTAATTCAAAAGCAATTCAAAGAAGCTTGAGAAAACAATTACTTGTTGAAGAACAAAGATAAAAATTACATTAGACTTCTCTTCAAAACCAACAGAAGCAGGAATAGTGAAGTGAAATATTTAAAGTATTAAAAGAAAGAAATCACCAACCTAAAATTTTGTATCCTGGAAACTTATTTTTCAAAAGCGAAGGAGAAATACTTTTTCTGAGAACAATAAGTGGAGGGAATTTGCAAGTTCCCGTCTACTTGCTAGATGGGATTGCTACCCAAAGTACAAATCACTTAATGAAGCCAATTAAAAAAACAAATGGGGGGAATTTGTCACTAGTAGACCTGCCTTACAGAAATGTTAACAGAAGTTCTCTAGGGATGCCAGGGTGGCCCAGTCAGTTAAGCGTCTGATTTCAGCCAAGGACATGACTTCATGCTCTGTGAGTTCGAGCCCCGTGTGGGGCTCTGTGCTGACAGCTCTGCTTGCCTAGGATTCTGTGTCTCCCTCTGCCCCTCCGCCACTCACAATCTGACTTTCTGTCTTTCTGAAAAATAAACAAACATTAAACAAACAAATAAATAAAAGAAGTGCTTTAGGGAAAAGGAAAATTATTTAGTTCTGAAACTTGGATCTACATTAGGTAAGGACGAGTACTAGAGAAGGAACAAATGAAGGAAAATAAAACCTTTTATTTCTTTTATTCTTAGTATATCTCCCAGGTAACAGTCTGTTCAAGAGAATAATAACAATATATACAGCGATTATCCCTTATGGGTGAATGAAATTAATGAATGACAGCAATGTCAGAAGGGATGCAAGGGACGAACAGGGAATACTTTGTTATAAGGTACTTGCACTGCCCCTTTTGTGGCAGAGTGTTATTTGAAAGTGGACCTGAGTTAGTTATAAATGTATACTGCATGCTAAGAGAGGGGGAAAAGTAGAATCATATGAAATACTCAATTAAAATCAGAAAGCAGAAAAGTACGACCCATAAAAGAAAAAAAATCAGTAAGTTGGACTTCATTAAAATGTAAAACTTCTGTTCTCAAAAGAAGCTGTGAAGAGAATGAAAAGCAAGGCACAGATTAAAGGAAAATCTTCACAAAACATGTATCATATAAAAGGCAGGGTCCAAAACATGCAAAGAACTCTTAAAACTGAACAATAAGAAAACACACTACCCAATTTAAAAAATGAACAGACACCTCAACAAAAATATATATACAAATATCAAATAAGCATATGAAAAGGGGCTCAACACTGTATGTCATTAGGGAAATACAAATCAAAACAATGAGCTATTACTCACACACCTATTAGAATGTACCAAGTCCAAAACTTAGCACCAAATGCTAAAGAGGGTGTGGGGAAACAGGCACTCTCATTCATTGCTGATATGGGAATGCAAAATAATACCACTTTGGGAAACAGTGATTATTTTTTATAAAACTAAACATACTCTTGGTGCACGATTTAGCAATCACATTCCATGGTACTTATCCAAATCAATCAAAAACTTACATCTAGGGGCACCTGGGTGGCTTAGTCGGTTAAGCGTCCGACTTTCGCTTAGGTCATGATCTCACAGTTCGTGGGTTCGAGCCCCACGTCGGGCTCTGTGCTGACTGCCAGCTCAGAGCCTGGAGCCTATTTCAGAGTCTGTGTCTCCCTCTCTCTCTGACCCTCCCCTGCTCACGCTCTCTCTCTCTCTCCTAGAAATAAATAAAACATTAAAAAAAAAAACTTACATCTATACAAAACCTATACACCAGTGTTTACAGCACCTTTACTTATAATTGCCAAAATTTGGAGGCAATCAAAATGTCCTTTATCAAGTGAATAGATAAAAACAAAAACAAAAAAAAACCAAAAGTATATCCATTCAATGGAATATTACTCCGGGATTAAAAAAAAAAAAAGAAAAGAGCTATCAAACCACAAAAAGACATGGAGGAATCTTAATTGCATACTGCTAAGCAAAAGAAGCCAATCTGAAAGGCTACATATCAACTATATGATATTCTGGAAAACTATGGAGACAGTAAAAAAAAAAAAAATCAGTGGTTGCCAGGGGTTTGGGGGAAAGGAGGGCAAGGATGGATAGGGGAGCACAGCAGAGGTTTAGGGCAGTGCAGCTATTATTCTAAAAGGTACTATAATGATAGGTACATTCATTTTCTATTTGTCTAGACTGGTAGAACACACAAGAGAGAGGGTAAACTGTAAGTAAGCTACAGACGTCAACTGATAATGTACCAATATTAGCTCATCAAGTGTAACACATGTATTGCACTAATGCAAGACGTTAAGAAGAGAGGCACGTGGGGGCAGTGGGTGAGAGCACATATGGGAACGATGTACTTTTGGCTCAACACTTTGTAAACCTAAAACTTCTCTGCTGCCCCCCACCCCACCAAATAAAGTCTATTAATGTAAAAAGAAAATTATACAGGTAGTTTTCTTATATCAATGTAAGTAGCTGATGGGTATTTCTGAGACGATATAAATAATGAAGAAGAAAACATAAATAGGAGGACTTTAGGTTACATTCCAGGTGCATTTTTGACTCTCATGATTTTGAGAAGGTTTCAAACGGCATTATAGTGAATTTTCACAATAAAAGACTGGAAAAATGTGGCACTAGCATCATGTATAACTTTGTGAGTGGTAAACACCTACTTATCTATAGCTGCAACCCACATTCTGAGAAAAAGATGAGCCCACAGTCCTATGATGAATTAGAAGTAAAATATGGGCCACTGCATCCTAGTCTTTGCTTCTTTAAGGTGCTTTTATTTTATATTCTTTATACTATTTATTCATTTACTTGGATAGGCAAAAACAGCAAGAAGAAACCTAATATTAACGTGACCAAGTATTACCTCAATTTTTTTTTTCCTACTTGACGCAGCTCTAAAGTGACAGAAGTGGATATATTCTATCATGACAAGCCAGCCATGTGAAAATGAGTAGTTTCATCAAACTAGGCCACATTAGCCATGTCATGGCTAAGTAAATAATTTAAATCGTACATAGGTAAATGTTGAGTGATGAAGTTGAAAGAGAGACCTTACTTTTTCAAAATAAGTAGGAAACAATCAGAGAGAACACAATGTATATGAATACAGTTGAGAAACCTGTTTCCAGAAAGTTCATATAACAGTTCTATGAACTGAAGAACATGCTAAGGGCAATTTTAACATACTCTGTATGGGCAAGAATTTTACATGGTTCACTGTCATGTTCCCAAGGTATGGCACGTAATGAGATCAATGCAGTTTTGCTGAATAAATACATGCATTAGTGAAGAAACTATATGCTTCCCCTGAGAGGGAAAAATGACCTACAAATTAAAAGATATTTTAGCTTGATTTAACAATTCTCCAAATTTGAGTCATATAAATCCCTTCTAAAATTTTGAGTACAAGCCAAAGTTACATGGGAAATGGGGTGTGTTACGATAGAAACAGACTTTACTAAGGTCATTTTGTTGCTGCATGCTATTTAGAATTGTCCAGAATTTCCCATAAGGAAGAGTTATTAGCTAAATAGATGTTTTTACTCCCGATGTTTAATACAATTTAGGAAAGAGATCTTTTACCTTATGAAGTCTTCTTCCTCTTCTCTCTTTGGCCTCAGCTGTTTCGGTTGAGCCATGTTAATCCAGTTTGGTAGAGATTTCAAGAGTCTGCTGATATCATCGTCTTTTGCCCAAGATGCACTGATGACAAGTTTCTCTTCTGACTGGACAATACCCCTGAACACAATCAATGGAAAAGAGACACTTGAGCACATTGCCTGGAACCCAGTTAGCCTTTTATATCTACCTCTGTTCCAGGGGAGGAAAAAAAAGTCATCTCTCTTATTAACATAATCCATTATGTGAGTTAGAGTCATGACATCCATTAACAGGTCACATTACTGGGAAACCATCTCTAGATTTCATGCTTAGTTTCTTCATTGTTGAGTAACTGCGAAAGGTAATAATAATACTAATTAGTCACCCTTATCACAGTTAATCCCTTAGGATAAATAAACATGTATAGTAGGTTTTGGCGGGGGGGGGGATCTTTCAAGAAAAATGTTGAGCAAACAAGAAGTGAGGTAACTGCTTAATATAAAATAATATTATTAAGTTAACAACATAAATGGTACTGGAAAGGGGTCGACAGTGTTACAAAAGGTTGTTCTCTGACTTCTTGGCTTAAACCACCAATTAGTTCTACTTGAAGGTACTTTTTGAACTATGGACACCCCTCTATTCAAAGTAAATCTACCATCATAGAGAAACCTTCTGCCCCTGATGTCAGGTAGAAAAAGTCTTTGATTATTGCTCTCTCCAGTGGGCTTTCACTGGTGACCTAGAGTGACAGGCTTCAAGTCCTCTAATAGGGCCCATGGGTTAGCTATTAACACTGCGCTGACCAGAATGTACCTGTAAATTCATCTTAAACGTTCAATTTCAACTTAATTAAAAAGCTTCTCCTTCTGTTCAACATTTCTGTCATTATAACTAATTTCAATGGTCTGAAAATCATCAGCAACTCTAGGTGACAGAAATGACACTTCTTTATGAACGGAGTGCTAATTAGCTGGCTACCGCCTCTCAGCGTGACCCAGACTCCGAGAGGTTTCCCTCCATCACAGGCAGGAATTTATGTTGCTCTGAGTATTATATGAGGATACATTATGTACTCCAAGATATACAACACATGTATTGTGTGTGTGCATGATAAAAACCTCCTTAACCAACAGACAATTTAATGTTTGTCAACCAAAGAAGCTGAAACCTGAAAACCTTGACTCATCACTACCTGACTCAAGGTAATACAGTTTCATGCTGTAGGGAACAATGTTCTCCTGGTTCTCTGAAAATAAGCTAGAATAAGAGAACCATAGCTGATTTCTAGAATTCTCCTAATGTGCTATAAGCAAAAGTTTTCTAAGAGTAACTTAATGGTCACTGATACAGAAATTAGACTACAAAGACCTCTTCCTTTGGGTCTCTCAAATTACTCTCACTGGTACCTTCTATTCTTTTTTTCCTTGTTATTTCCTTGCCTCTTTTCTGTGATGTTTATGAATGAATCCCACAATCTGACTTTTCTACATTCATATGTGGGGGGCTGGATACAATCTTACAGAATGGTACTATTTCACATGGGTGATGCTGTATGCCGGGTCGGCCCTCTAAGTTCTTTGATGTTCCTTTTACCTGTCTCTGGTCAACTTCCCCTCCTGCTCCCTCAACGCCTATATTTTAAACCTTTGCCCTTTATCTCCTCATTGCTTATCCACCATTCTTCCTATCTGATGTAGAAAGGATGGTTCCTAATGATATACTTTCCAACACTCCATCTCTATCCCCCAAAGAAATATCTTCAAATGTGTTTCATTCTCATTTCCTTCCAGTAATCCCTCTACCTAGGCTCTTAGGGATCCCCCCTCCCAACTCTTAAACTCCCCTTTCGCTGTATCTCTAGTATCTCTCTCATTATATTCCCCAACCCATGTTATTTCAAAAAAAAAAAAAAGAAGAAGAAAAGTTAATCAACCTCTTAATCCTGCATTTCCTTCTAGTGAAGCTCCTTCCTCCCCTTCACAGACACTGTCATCAATGAGTGGGATCCACTCAGAGCCTGACACAGGGCTTGATCTCACAGACTGTGAGATCATCACCTGAGTCCAAACCAAGAGTCGGACGTTTAATCAACTGAGCCACCTAGGCAACCTCAGGGTTGACATTTAAAAATGCTTTAAAAAAAAAAAATCAAAGGAAAAGTATTTGTGAGCTGTGAATATTATATAAATCTGTATCTAGAAAGAACTTTTGCTGGGTGGTTCAGTTCCTCTTAGATCTGTAATACAGTTGAAATTCTGTTCCAGAGTCAGAGCTCAACTCAGTTTTGCAGCGTCTAAATCTTTAAGCCCATGGATGCCCACAGTTCAGGAAACAGTTTGGGAATATAGATGTGAGGTGTTATGGTACACTTTGGGGATCCAGAATTTTTCACTTTAGCACTAGCCGGAATGAAAAAAAAAATACGTGAGTGAAAGTCTACATTAAAAGCACCCAGTGTTTACTTATATATATTTTTTAAAGACTGGTTTAATTCAATAATCAATATTTTATTACTGGCTTCACCAATATTTATAGATCCTATTTTATTAAAAAAAAACAGTAATCTAAAAGAACTAAGACGCTTACCTATATACTGCTCTCAATAATAAATGATTAATTCATACTGGAATGAAGATCAATCCCAAATGCCAAACTATTCTAATTTGAAATACTGGCAATGATTTGCAACATACAAATACCCTGAAGGGAGTTTTTAATTCAAATGGCAAAGCTTCAATCCTAACCAATTGCATTTATTAGTTTATAATTTTGTGATAAGCTGGATTGTGTGGGCTACAAAATTCTAGGACCTATCCAAATAGCCTCAAAAAAGACGAGCTAAATTTCCAACAATTATTCCACAAGAGGAGTAGGGTTAATCACCGCTACCAGAACCATAATCTACTAATTAATTCACAGCTCAATGGGCCACAGACAGAGCCATCTGTGTACCTATCTGTCCCCGATCCCAGGAGGAAGAGGAAAATAGGTATACCTCTTGGAGCAGGTGATAAGGCTGCCATGAGTAGGGTCCACCCTCTAGACACAGTTGAGTGAATTTCATTCAGAAAACATCTGCTGGTGTTGACTGGCTCTGATGTGCACTGCATCCTCTCTGGAACAGTTGGGAAGTGCAAGTGTGACTGGTCCCCGGACACAGCTGGGAGACTGAGTCTTTCATTAGGTAAACAACCAGGGGCAGGTGGGGCTAATTGGATTCTACTGTTTGGTGACAGCCGGGGCACGGGGTTTACTTTCCCAGACTGAATCTTTCAGATACTTCAGAAACGAGGAGCCACACGAGATGGATGAACTGTGGACAAAGATGGTTCAAACTGAGGTGCTGTAGTGGATTCTCAACTGCGAATGACCGGACCTGTGGCAGGCCACACCGTAATGCAATGTCCAGCGACACAGTGGTAATGACAATGAGCGATGCAAAAGGAACCGGTGGTGCCGTGCGTCTAATTGAAACAAACACAAACACAAAACCCTGAGATCCCTTAAGAGGAGATGGGGCAGAAGAAGTAGGAAAAAAGCGGAGAGACATTAGGCTATTTTTATATTACACTCAATGCTGGTCAGAGAGCTTTATAACAGCATGGATTTCTACTCAGGAATCACAACTTCAGAAACATCTGAGTACTCTGGAGACTGGCTCACGGGAAACAGAAATAGCTCAGAAAAAGGATTTGAAATTTGAGAGTTTATAGAAGGTAACTCTTGGGCATAACTGAGTAGTAACCTTTAAATAGACAAGTTCTCATAGGAAGGGTCATAACGAATATTTTAAAGGGCCAAGAAGAAAATAATTATATTGTAACAGAGGACCAAAAATTAATATAAAATGTCTCAACTGTCAGTGTTCAGATTTTTCTCATGATAAGCAAATATAAATATGAATATCCTTAAGATCTTTATGGAAAGACATTCGACCAGGCAACTGCCTAGTTCAACCCTAAATGCAGGTCATCCTATTGCATTTAGAATGAAACTCAAATTCCCTGGCCTTTAGATCCTTTGTCGATGGTCCTTAATTCTGGTGCACATTAAAACACTTGGGGTGCATTTTTAAAATATATCAATCACACTCTCAAGTGGGGCTCAGCATGGATAGCTTTGAGCTCTCACGTGATTCTAACGTGTAGCCAGAAATGACCTAAACGATCTGACCCCTGCACCTGTCCACCCCAACTCACTATTCACTTCTCTCCCCCTCTATCCCAGGGACACTAAGCTTAATGCACTTAGTCTTTAGGCCTCTTGCCATTTTCATACCTGCTCCCTCCTCTGCCTGGAATGCTCTTCCCCATGTCACCACATGGCTCCTTCTCAACCTTTAGAATTTAGCTCAGACATCAAGGTCCTTGGCAAGGTCTTTCCCTCACCCTTGTTTCTAAGAAATTTGTTGTGTTTGTTACTTGTTTGTATTCTGTGTCCTCCATGTGGGCGTAAAACCCATGAAGGCAGGACCTTGCCTGTTTTATTCACTTCTATGCTCTTAGATCCAGAATAATGCGGGCTCTAAGAGTGCTTCACAAGTAACTGTGGAATAGATAAAGCAACGGATGTATGAATGAATGAATGATACCACCAAAGGACAAAACACCAGGGAAATAATAGATGTTATAAAAATATTTTTCTTTTGCCATCTTATTAAGTGAATAATAATATTATCAGTGAATTAATTTAAAAGTCAATTACAAAAATGCCAGCAGCAATAACTGTCAGCTGACACCTGAACATTTACAGTGAACTAGGCATTCTCCTATACACTTTACATGTACCACCTCTGGGAATCCTAATAACAATCCCACGTGATAGGCACTGTGATTATTCCCATTTGAGAAATGAACTACCAAGGCCTGCTCAGGATCAAGTGTCTGGTGAGGGCAGAGCCTGAATTGGGCCAGTATCGACTGTCTCTGAACCATCTGAAACATTTCTCACTTTTCCCATTTCCTCTTTAGCTCTACTGTCTCTTCTCTGGGCTTTAGAGCCAAACAGACTTGGCTTGTAGCATATGTACAACCACCCGCACACCCTGTGACCTTAGACGAGTCCGTTTTCTTATCGGTCGGGCTGGGGGAGCCTCATCTTCAGGACTGTGGACACTCAGGAGACGAGTTAATGGTTGACAGTCCCTTACACAGTGACAGTGTCCTTTCCTGAGTAGGATTCCATTTCTGTCGAGGCCATTATTCCTTTGTAGCAAAGTTACTACAAGAGACTCCTATCTGATCATGGTCGACTGAGTTACTTGGGAGAAATTACGATTGGCTGCTTGCTCTGGGATCTGTAGGTGCCTGACTGTGTGGGCGGTATCTGTACCAGCTGATGCACACTCGGAAGGCTGAGGAAGGTCATTCACGTGATCAGGAAGCATGAGGGTGGGGCCTATATACAGACATCATGCTAAAAGTTGGAGATAATTACATGGAAAAAGACAAAATAATTTCCTTCTAGATTCTCAAACTTTAGACGAGTAAGTCCCATGAGAATCACTTTTGGGACATTAAAAAATTTTATTTTTAATGTTTATTATTTATTTTCGAGAGAGAGAGAGAGAGAGAGAGAGCGAGCGAGCGCTCGAGCGGGGGAGGGGCAGAGAGAGAAGGAGACACAAAATCCGAAGCAGAATCCGAGCTATCAGCTCAGAGCCTGATGTGGGGCTTGAACTCACCAACCATGAGATCAGGACCTGAGCCGAAGTCCCTTAACCGACTGAGCCACTCGGGTGCCCCACTTTTGGGACATTTTATACTACTCTTGCCCAGGCCCATCACTCAGGGGGCCGTACTGTGGGAAATCCAGTATGGGTGCTTTGAAATCTCCCCAAATAAGTCTGATGTGAATCCACAATGATTCTGAGACAGAAAGGCATATGCGCCAATAATTGGTCAGATAATGCGTAATAAAAAAATGTTTAAATTGCAATATAATGGGATGCCAGAATAGTTATGCATAATAAATTATAGGAGCAAATAAAAGCTCTCATTTGCTGAGTGCTCTCTATGAACCAGATAGTGTACATATTTTATAAGTGTTCTTTGTATCTCCTCAATATTTAATACAAATGAGTATATCAGGGTGACGTAAGCCAAGGGGGTGAGGCATATAACACAGTTTCAAGAGGCAAACCTGAAGACAAGCTTGCATGGAGTTTGCAGGGTTTCCTTGGCTCGTCTGAGGTTCAAAGTTAGTTTAGGTTTTCAAAACTGCCTCTTTGATCTTTAAGCCAGACAGACTTGGCTTCTAGTGCATGCGCTCTGACCCCCCACTCCCTGTGACCTTGGCCAGTTATGAACGCAGCAAGGCAAGTTCAGCCAGGCTCTAAGTCCCGCAGAACCCTGGCGTCTGGCTACACAGGAAACCCTAGGGCTTCAAGACACCCCACAGGCCCTAGTGTCTAGTTTCTGCTGTTTTGCACAATGAGGCCACTGAGATCTTAGAACACCACTTGGATCACAGAGAAGGGAGGTCATCGTCCTCACCAAAACCTACGATAGAATTCCTTCCCTTAATATGGAAAGTTTTCAGAACTCCCTATCCCGCCCATTCCTACCCCACCAAGCTATCCGCCTGCTCATTCTGACTTCTCAACCTCTCCCCCACACATCACATCCACCTATGCTACCCCAACTGCTTGCTTATCCTGTTAAGTCTGTGAGGAAGCTCCTCCTTCATTCGGCAAACATACCGAGAGCCAATCTGCTGCCGGCCCTATGCCAGACCTGGCTTCTGCCATCAGCGACTGCAAGTTTATCCCCACATCACTCTTCCTTCACGCTCTGCCGTGAGTTCTCGGTTTTCTGTATGCCCCGCGGATGGTTATACCTTCTTCTGATTAAAACATGCTTGTGCCTTATATCGACAGAGCCGCAAAGATAAGATGATATTTTATTTGTACTCTCTACCAGACCCAAACCAATGCAGAAGGGGCAAAAAAAATTTTTTTTAATGAACTGATGTTGAATTGGAACAGGCAGAAACTTAAAAAAACAAACCAACCAACCTGTGATTTCCAATCCTTAGATGACGATTTGGGGACACCTAAGCTGCTGATGGTGCTCCAGGACAAAGGATAAGCTGAGGGAGAAAGGTGCTCAGCTTGGAAATAGGAGACTAATGGACTGACTGCTTGACTGCGAATACTGCAGTGGAGAATTTACAGCTGAGTTTTCCTCCGAGCCCCAAGGGGTGTGACTAATTAAGGAGAAGACTCCTAGTCCTCATTACCCTTTTAGGAAACCTCTCTTTATCCAAAGCATGTAACATGACATCATTAGACGGTACAGTCTTTCTCTTCAGAGCGAGGTGCTCACAGAAAGGTGAGATGTCTCTGACCTTCCCTCAGATCTCTCAACTCCCAGGGGACGCTCAGGTTCTCTCGGTATACTCAGAAAACAAGCCAGCTCTCAGCAGAGGGCATTGTGGGCTTGTGGATTCGATCGTTTCTGTAAAAGATCTCTGCGAAGAAAGAATCAGATTGCCATGCTTCCCTGTTCCCTTCCTCCTTCCCCAATGTTATATCATTTTGGATCATTTGAATTGTATATGGCTTTCTATTTAAGTCAGTCATTTGCTGGCAGCAAAACTAGAACATTTCCTGTTTTTCCTCTCACTGTAATCAGGATTTGGCTGTCCAAATTAGGACTGCCCTAATTACTCCTCAGCAGGTGCCAATCGGGGGAGGGCAATAAATGGGAAGAGAGGAAGTAAGGACACTTTGCATCTTCAGAGTCACACAATAAGAAAACACTTTCTTTCTGGTTTTGAAAAACCTGATTAAGCAATAGGCAACAGGCATTGTGGGAGGATATATGGTGTGTGTGTGTGTGTGTGTGTGTGTGTGTGAAGAAGAGAGTGTGTTGTTGAGTAACAGGCATATAAATGATTTTCTATTTTTCCCCCTTCAAAGATTCACAGAATTACTATGCTCATCCCTGAGATAATTCATCACAAGCCTGTAATTCAGCAACGGTGGTAGGTCATTACAGATAATACCTTCGTATGCAAGGACCCGACTGGGACATACACCCAACTGTGTCTCCACTACACTACTTCTGGGAACACAGCTACTGCTTTTGGTTCCTGATGTGTCGTGGTCGTCAGGAGCATCTTGATTCCTTCCCCCCGGAGCCTGCCCCACTGTGGTATCCCTCCTGGCCACATGCCCTGGAATGGTGTGCTCTTTCTGGTCCTCAGAAACTGCTCTCATGACGATCCCCAATGACCTCCATGCTGCTAAATTGGTCACTCAGTCACTGCTCAGTGATGCTGACTGAATGCTGATCACTGCCCCCACCCTGCTTCTTTCCTTGGTTTCTGGGACACTCCGCTCTCTGACTTTTCCTCCTACTTCACTGAGGGCCGCTTCTCAGTTGGCTTTGCTGGTTTCTCCTCTTTTCGCAACTTCTTCAAATCCATAGTTCTCTTCCTTGTCATGTTTGCACTGGCTCCTGTCCAGGGTTTTATTTTTTTTTTTAAGTTTTTTATTTATTTTTATTTAAAAAAATTTTTTTTGATGTTTTTATTTATTTCTGAGAGAGAGAGAGAGTGACACAGTGTGAGCAGGGGAGCAGAGAGAGAGGCAGATACAGAATCTGAAGCAGGCTCCAGGCTCTGAGCTAGCTGTCAGCACAGAGCCCGACGCGGGGCTCGAACCCATGAGCCGTGAGATCATGACCTGAGCTGAAGTTGGACGCTTAACCGACTGAGCCGCCCAGGTGCCCCTGTCCAGGGTTTTAAATACCATTTATAGCTACTATTTATATGTTGAAGTCGGACGGTTAACCGACTGGGCCACCCAGGAGCCCCGAGACACCCCAAACTGAATTCCTCATCTGCTTGCTTCCGCACCTACAGGGTCCTCCTTCTCAAGAGCCGGCAACTCCATCTTTTCATCACTCAAAGAAAAAATCCTAGGAGTCATTTTTGACACCTTTCTTTCTCTCACTCTCTCCCTAATCAGCCAGCGGATCGTGCAGGCTGGCCCTCCCAAATATATACAGAAGTCAACCAGTTCTCACCGTCTCTGCTACTACCGACCAGCAGGAGACGGTCTTTGTTTCTCACCTGGATCGCCACAGCAGCCTTCCCGGGGTCCCCTGCTTCCACGCTTGGGCCCTTACAACTCATTCTCAACGCTTACATTTTACAACATAGGTCATATCATGCTGGCCCGAGACACAATTCCTGCAGCGGCTCCCCTTTCACTCACTGTTGAACTCAGCGTCCCTCCCATGGCCTACAAGGCCTTCCATGGTGTGGCCCTCTGCTCTCTTCCGGATGTCTTCCTAATATACTCCAACCACAGTGGCCTCCCTGAAAAGGGTCATGCAGAGTCCTGCCTTAGGGCCTTTGCCTTCTACCAAGGCACCCTTTTCACATACTTTATCTCACTTCCAAAATTCCTTTGAGCCTCTTCTTGAACTTCAACTTGAGCGGGCCCTCTGGAGCGCCCTATTTCAAATTACAGGCTCCTTCTCCTATGCTCTAGAACCTATTCACCCTATTTCATTCCCCCCTGACAGTACTTACTGTTTTAAAAGTCTTTGTTTATGCATTATATTTATTGTGTATCTCCTCTCTTCCATCTCCAACAGAACGTAAACCCCATGAATGCAGCATTTCGTCTCTTAGTTCACTGCTGTATCTACAAAGTCTTACAGAAGTACTCAATAAACATTTGCGGGATGCATGAAATCCTGGAAACCAACATACTGTTTTAAGGATCGAGTAGCCAACTGTGTCAAGTCACTGAAATGAAAGAATATTCTGACAGGTTTAATACATTTAGGCAAGGACCTTGGGGCACAGAAATAATTCAGAGCAGAGAATCGCAGAACCATTCCTGATAATCCTAGAGGTATCCCGGCAGACAGTGAAAAGTGCCTGAGAGCAAACGCCCTGATGTTCCTAAAACAAAAGAAGGTAAATTTCAGAGATTGGCTGAGTTTGGAGTTATAGGCGAGGTTCTAGAACAGGTTATTGAAGATGGCTTGTGAACAATTAGGAAGTGGTACTCACGAGGAGACAAGAAGACCTCACAATGTACATGTCACACTGACTTTGTTCCTCTCCTGAGTAACTCATTGACTTAAAGGAAGAAATGGTAAATTTGGCTCAAGGTCAAGAGACCTCGTTTCCAAGGGTACCCTGTAAGCTGTCCAAGACGAGGGTTCTTAACAAAGATTCAGCAGGGCAGGGACCAGTGGGTCCTGAAAGTGAAAGGCTGGGAGAGTTCCTGAACAAATACCTAGTACAGTCCTTCGTGGACTTGTACATGCCCATCAGGGGTACCAAAGCTGGGGGAGCTGCATTATAACGATTAGGACTGGAAAGACACCAGCAAGAAATCTAACAGTCTCTTATAGGGCAGATAATAAAATACAGGAGGGACTGTCATGGATAGTGATAAAGGTGATGTTTGTCATCATCAGAATCGCGGCTAATCATTTTGGGGAGAAGCTTACGATTTTGCTAAAAACATGTCTAGAAGACTAACATTTTCAAAACAACCCTATGAGGGAAGAGCTATTACTATCTCGTTTTTCTGCAGATGAGAAAAGTAAGGCACAGACAAGCTGAGTACCTGTTCAAGGTCATATAACAAGTGAAACAGTTGGCATTCCGATGTAGGTCCCAAGCCCTGTTCTTGAGGTAGAGTCTGGGTTCACAGTTTAAAAAAACACATGAACTCCTGATGCACTGAGTAATATTACATGGGAATCTCAAAGGAAGTCTCGAGAGGTATGCCCCCCGAATTCTCAACTTAGCCCTGTCCTGTTGAACGTTTTTCTAAATGGCGTACATAAAGAAACTGAAAGATTGCTCACAAAAATCAAGAATGGCATGGAATTTGGGGAAAAGCTAAGATTTTCTGATGACAGGATGAGGATTCAAAAATATCTCAAAAGTCTGAAGCGTTGGGCTAAAAATAGCATTAAATTTAATGGGTAAATGTGAGCTCTTGAATTCAAGTTAAAAAAAAATTCCCTACAAATACAGCATAGGAAAGATAAGGCTAATTTTCCCTGGTACTACTTCCTGCATTTCTCTACCCTCTACAGCTGACTGGTGGCCACAATGCTACAAATTTACCTCCTAGTTACCTCCTGATCTGTCCCTCTCCCTCCACCTCTACACTCTTGCCTTTTCAGTCCATCTTACACAAAGCTCAGAAAATCTCCTTGACCCATAGGTCTGTGCCTGGTACTCTCCATTCACCCCCCTTCAGTGGTTCCCCACTACCTAAAAGTTTACAAGGCCAAGTTCCTTGATCTTGGCATTCAACAAGATCCTTCATTTTGGCTTTCCTTTCCAAAAACCCAAACGTTCATCATTTTTTCTTTCTTTTCCAACTCTTCCCACCTCCTTGAAATTACTCTTGCTCCTCCCTTTCTTGAGCTGCTTCAGCCCAAAATCTGTCTAACTCCTCACTCTTCACAAGGCCTACTCCATACCCTTCATCGAGCTGCTCCTGTCCTCAAGTCATTTCTTCCTCCTACCGCGTGTCCGTCTGTCTTACCAAATTTTCTATCACAAATTAATGCTATGGACATTCATGCCTTTGTCTCTGACTTTCCTTTCTATCTTCTCCCAAGGTGGCAAATGCATGTAACCGGACTGACGGACTGACTTTATCCCGGCACACTCGGCTGTCTTGGATCTGATAAATGCTCCAGAAATCTCCGACCAATGCAACGACAGGATGCAGTAAGAAGCACTGTGTCCAGCCTTGGGTCCCCCACAAGGAAGGTCATGGTTTTGCCGAAATATCAGGCAACTACGTCGGTGTTTCCACCGCGTACCCGCCATGTCCTTCTTTATTCTGCCCGCCTCCCTCCATCTCCTGTCTTTCTGAGACGCAGCACACATCTCACCTGGGAAGTCTTTCCTCAGGCCAGTCCCCCCTTCTCTCTTTTTCTCTCTCACATTTCATTCCTTCTGCTCTGACAGTGTGTAGTGTGTAAGGAGTACCTGGTTATGTATTGTACTTTCCTATCTATCCCTAATTATACATCACATAAAATGTAGTATTTTATTATACATTCTTTGCTTCCCTAATTGTTTCAGGTCTTGTCAACCAGAACATAATTTGTTCCTATTATTAGCTTGTTATGGCAAGTGCTATGATCTTTTCCATGAGCTCAAAGAGATTTCTGAAGAGGGCAGAACGAAGGATTTCAAGTTCATTAACAATGGTTCTTCATTTCTGCCGATGCTGGAAGCAGGTCTAACTGTCCTTCCATGAGAGTGGGAAGGCTACAGGGTGAGCATCAGGAGAAACAGATTTAAGAACAAAGAAGAAATCACATTCTAGATTATAAAGGTTACTAAGAGTCTGAACCTGCTTTACTTTAAAGATCTCTTAGGATCCCGAGATACAAATATGATCTGGCATTTCCTTGAAGAAGGCAAATCTTACGGTTCTAGGTTTTCCTGAAAATCAAGGCCGACACTCAATGGCAGTCCTAAGTGGCTCTGTCCCTTGGTCGCTCTCCTTCCCTCTGCTGGTATGACTACACACGCATCTAGGAGACTATTTCTGCGCCACGTGCTCTCGTCTGGCCCCCTGACAAACGCAAAGACTGGTCCTTTTCTGTATCGGTGGAGAAATTAGGCTCCGAAAGCCGTATCACGCAGCACAACAACGGGCAGGTTCTGACGTGACCTTGCGTGGCTCCCACCCCGAGCTCTACCTGCAGGCCGCAGTGCACGTGTCCTTGTATTCCTGGAGCTTCACGCACACCATGTTGAGGAACTGGTCCGAGTACGCGCTCAGGTCGTGCATCAGGTTCATGAGGTCCTGCACTGTCTTCTCCACGATGATTGTGCTCTGTGAGGGGACACAGAAATTCATGAGGGNTGAAAGGAAGCAATCATTTAAGACTTGAGCCATCCTGGAAAGATGCAACCTGCGTTATAAGTATCTATTTGAAACAACCCGATCCATCTCTTCCATGGTGATGGTTTCCCAAACACCTGAGAGTGCTTTCTGTGGAAGGACACAGGACAGGGATTGACAGAGTAGTTCCAAAGACCTCTTGGCATCCACAAGACATGGCTATGGCTTTTAAGAAAGAAGATGCATATTCGGCTGGAGAATGCTTTACCTCCTCCTCCAGGGCTCTACTTTGAGATTAGGGACCTACGAAATGCAACACAAAGAAAATGCCCTCCATGACTTGTTTTCAAAGTTCCCAACCCTCAATCTATTAAGAACAACAACTTACATTTGTATTGTGCCTTACAGCTTGTAGTGTTTTCACATACACAGCATATGTTATCTCACTCGAGGCTCACATGAATCATGGGAATCATGAACACTTGTTGGGTTCTTACAAGTGGAAAGTCCAGTGCGAGGCGCCCTACATACTTTAGCTCACCTAATCTTCTCAACGTACCTACCTGTCAGGTGAGCCCCACCATCATCCCCAGTTTAAAGATGAAGAAACAGGCTTAGAAAAGGTAGTGAACGAGGGACCGGCCGCAGGCTTTGCTCTTTTAACTATCCCATTCTGTCTGAGAGCTGACCCGGAGTTCCCCTGCCTGGGGACCAACCATTTTTTTGTTAGATCAGATATTTTCTATTGTTGTTGCTGCTGCAGAAGCAGTCTGTCCAAACAGACTCAGACATTATTTTAAAAACGGAATTAAAGAACTATCCCAGAGAAACAAATAAGAAGCCCATCTTACAGCTAGATGCTGACAGTACTATGTAGCGAATCAGTGTTCTGAGAAGAGGCATATTCAATCGACTCTAAAACTCAAATTAAGAAAAGACTGAGTTGTTTAAACCATTAGTTCAGGCCTCTTTCAAAAGGAGCAGAATGACACTGGAGTAAATACTAGTCACATGCTTAGCATCTTGGAATTCTTTGGTCAATAACTGGTTTGTTGAAGATGTATTTATTTACATAGAATCATATAAGCTCTGGTTAGATTCAGGCCATAAAAATAAACACTAAAAAAAATTTTTTTCCTACTCTGATAGTGACCCGTGAAAACACTGAGGGCATTTTACTCTGCTTACATGCAGACAATGGAGTTCAGGGGTCTTGGTTAATTTTTTTTTCTTCTAAAAATTAAAAGAATGGATAAAAGTGTACAGCGTTTCTCAATACAACGGAGGATCAGCTTGAGCTACGAGCTCACGTGTGCATACTTATTCAAGATAAGTAGAGGTTTCTTTTCTTCTGGTCCTTTCTCCCAGCACCTCTCCCTCCCCAAGGTAAAATAATCAGAAGGTGAAAAGGAAGGAACAGTTATATTCTGGAAGACAAACCTCACAGGAAACCAAATTACAGTCTCTGTAGAATCCCCACAAGTTCAACTTCCTTTTCTGTATTGATTTTAAGATTAAAGCGCTGCAGCTTCACCCTGATCCATAATCCCGTTCCTCTGTATTTGTGTGTGACTGACAGGAATTGATTCTGCTTAGCTACATGTCCCCACGCTGCTCAGAAGAATCTAAAATCCTCATCCTGATTCAGAACGCAGGGTAGCCTACAACACGTAGATGGCAATTAATAAAGGAGAGTGGAGTTCAGCCATCCTAACAAAGCCCGCTTAACATGTGCAACACTGTAGGGAAGAGGGGGACTGGGGGATTGCTCGGCTTTACTGGGAGAAGGGCTTGGCTCTATTTCCAATTAAGCTATTGATAATTAACTCGGGGCAGGTTTGGGTAGCCTCTTCCTTCCTTAGGACTCAATTTAGTCTTCTAATAACCAAGGATAATTTGGTGGCTCTTCTACTGGCCTTCACCACCCGGGTATTCAATTGGTGCACGGTGCTTTTACACAGAGGAAGAGATGTAGAATTGTTTTCAGGTCATCTCAGGTGTGTTTGGTCTTCCTGACTAGAATACCAGCTTCTCAAGAGCAAGACCGGCTTTCTTCATTTCCCTTTGTTCATCTCCCATCCTAACCCTGCCCCGCTTGTTTGCAATTTCTCAGGACCTGCAGGACAATGCTACTGATAAAAGAAACAGTGTTGTTAATATTAGCACTGGTAAATAAACCTCTCTGAATGGCACAAAGAGGTAAGGGATGCCAGAAGCCGGCATCCTTGCATTCTGCAATCTTTTGCGTGGGTTCAGTGCAGTCGGTCTTTGTTTATGCGATGGTCGGAGGGGAAGGGGAAAATGCAAGCACATGGGCACGTCCCCCAGAGACAGAGGTTTTGGGGTAAATAGGAAGCACCTACAGGGAGTGATTAGAATGCCACAGTTTAATTCTAATGATTGTGCTCAACAAAGAGCCTATGTTATGCTGTATGATTACATACAATTTTCCAGCTATTTGGTTGGTTTACCTTGTCATGGTAGCACTCTGGATAATCAATCACCACATTCTTTTCAAGGAAAATGACACTGTATTTGCCAAATGATGGGTATTTTTTACAGGGGAAAAAAGTTCCCATTTTTCAAGAATTTATTACAATTTCTAAATCAGGGTGCCAGCAGATAAATGTTGAAAATATAAAAATTCTAACAAGGTCAATTCTGATTTTATTTATTGGATCTCGCTGGCATTTCAAATGATGTATTGACTTGTTGTTAATTTTGGGATTTGCCAATGTTGAATATAATGGCTTTATAATAAGTAAAACTCTGATTATATTCATTATAATTTCTACTAAACATATCACAAATGATTGATATTTGTTTAGAAACAACTCAATTCTCATTTCTTGCAACTTATTACCAGGTAATAAAGTCTGGGCATGACGTGAAAAATGAGAAAAGGAAAAAAGAAGTCCCAAGATAGGAGACGCAATAAAAAAAAACATTGCTATGAAAAATAACTGAAGTTTCTCACAGGGATACACTAACAGACTCAAACAAGAATAGGGTATATAAGGGCTAGTTCTTGAGTTCTGTGCTTTGAAAGACTTTAATGAATGAGTGATGATGATTGGACCTTTAAGACCTTGTCCATTGTTTGCCAAAATGGGGCTCTGAGGTATGATGCCAATATTAATATTATAGAAAACTGACTCTAAGTTCAAGTAACTGGAAACTACTGAGGTAAAGAGAATGGAAGTGGTTTCTTCAACTGGAGGACTCTGGAAACTTTTACTAAGCTAATTTCATTGTGAATCTTAAGGAGGCAAATGTGTGTGGTATTCAATGTTCTCCTAATTATTTAAGTAAAAAAACCCCCATTTTTTAATATTTATCTATTTTTGAGAGAGAAACAGAGCATGAGTTGGGAATGGGCAGAGACAGAGGGAGTCAGAATCCGAAGCAGGCTCCAGGTTCTGAGCTGTCAGCACACAGCCTGATGTGGGGCTCGAATTCACAAACTGTGAGATCATGACCTGAGCCGAAGTCAGATGCTTAACTGATTAAGCCACCAAGGTGCCCCCAGAAAACATTTTTCATAGCACAGCACAGATCTTTTCACATCTTCTGGAATGGTGCTTCTGGAACAAGGTTTCGGAATGACTCTTCCTAGCTCTCTGGTTATACTAACGAGGACACTATGCCCAGTGGCATACTTGAGGACCCATAAAAAGTCCAGCTAGGAAAAGGCTGAGAATCTGAGCCTCCTTCTCAGCCCATGTCCTTTCCTCCACCCCCAACCTTTGAAGCTCTGGCTCCTGCCTTCTCTAACCTTCTCTCTGGCTCCACTGAACGCGCTAACCCTGTGCTCCAACTATACTAACCTACTAGTTATTCCTTGACTGCACTAGGCTACTTCCTGCCTCTGTGCCTTTAGCTTCCTATCTCTGTGCCGGGAATGCCTTCCTAGCTCATGTCTGTAATCCCTGAAAAGTCAGCTCAAAGTCTACCTGCTCTGATTTAATGCCCCTCCTCTGTGCTACCAGGACACCAGGGCACATTAGCCTAAGCCCTAAGCCGAATGTGGCACCCACTGGTTCACTTGACTGTCTCTTCCACTAGACTATACCTTCCTTTGATCAAGACTATACCTTCGTATCTACTACCAAGTAGCAAAATATCTGGCATCTATAGGTGTTCAATAAATGTTTATTAATTAATGAAAATGCATAGTACATTCAGAATGCAATGAAAAGACAGATTTACAGGAAACTTATAATGCAAAATGGAGAGCTAGAAGCATGCTTTGTGAGATGGAGTCAGACCACAGCCTCTTTATTACTGTATTACTATACCTTAGTTCCCATGGTTCTAAAGACTCAATAGTTATTGTGACTAAAGATTTTAGATTTCTCTAAAAAACATTCCTAATTTCACTTGACTGTGTTATTTTCTGTAGTGGAAACGTAGTATGTAGACAATGAAATGTGCTGGTTTTAAAGTTTTAACAAATATAAATAAATTCACAATTCAGGAAAACAAAACCAAAACACTTCAGTTTGGAGAACGCAATCTCTGTGGGGGTGCCATTTTAGCTCTTGGAGCAGGGGTGGTTCAGAAATCTACAAAGAACCTAAGGTCCTTGAAAATTGCTTTAGGAAGAATTTGAGAGAGAACTGAGTGATTTCATCTACTGTTTCAGACACAACCCCCCCCCCGAACACACACACACACACACACACACACACACACACACACACACACACACTAGCAATTGTGGAGCGATGGGGCTTCACAAATGTTCGATGATGACAGTAATGTTTCTGTTTATTGTGGCATTTCAACTACAAGTCAGTAAAGCTTGTCATACCATATCGTCCTTCCAATTATTATCAGCTCCAAGTGATAGCTGGCCATAAACAATAACTACATTAATGACAGTAATGATGGAAGCCATTTTAAATCTATATTTTGACTTGTGTGATGTTTAGAGTGTTCTGAATGGGCTTGCTCCTTTAATAAGCTATATGGTAAAAGTCTACGCATCCAGGGAGATGGTACCTGAGGAAATGGCACTTCTCCTCTCTTCTAAATCATCCTCCACCTCACCAGCTCAAGAATTTGTTAAGTTTTGTCTCCTACAGAAACGAGGAGTCTTAAGTCCATCAAAAGACATGAACACATGGATTCAGAGCTGGTTTATTTATAATAGCCAAAAAAAGGGGGAGACTGTCATGTGCATCAGTAGTTGAATGGACAGATACAGTGGGATATACTCACACAGTGGAATACTACAGAGCAAAGAAAAAGGATGGGCCACCACTCCATGTGATAGCATGGATGGATCTCACAGACCGTGTGCTAAGTGAAAGCAGACACAAAGGAAGACAACCGCATGACTGTTATTATTGTAGTTCAGAAACAAGCAAATGTAATCTCTGGTGACAGAAGTCAGAATAGAGGCTGCCCTTGGAGGGAGTGGATCCTGACTGAGAAGGCAAGAGCCGTCTAGCTGTTGTAAATATCTTGACTGGGTGGCTGCTCTGTGAGTAAAAACATATATAAAAACTTTTCACACTTAAGATTTGTGCACTTTGCAGTCTGTAAGTTTGATGTCAAAAGAAAACATTCAAAGTGATATCTGATTGTATCTCTCACCTACTTAAAGCTCTTTAATGTGCCAGGACTCACATTCTTCGGACAACCTGCAAGGTCTTCCTGTCTACTCCTCCAGCCTCGCTGGCTACTATTTCCCCTTGCTTCTTTGAGATCCAGCTACCTGGGGCCTCTCATGTTCTTCATTCCCGTTTCAGGGCCCTGCCCCTCCCTGCAAAGTTCTGTCCCCTGTCTTCCTTTCTTCCTTTCCCCCTTACTTCCTTTCTTACTTACTCTCCTGTACTTTTCCTCATCTTTCAGAACCCAGCTAAAACCTCCCTCCTGTAGAAAAACTCTCTCCGGTCTGTGGCCATACCACCGTCAACGTGCCCAATCTCGTCTGATCTCGGAAGCTAAGCAGGGTCGGGCCTGGTTAGTAGTTGGATGGGNGTGGTTGTGGACATACATGTTAGATCTCAATTTTATTTATATATTTAAAAATTTTTTTAATGTTCATTTATTTTTGAGAGAGAGAGAGAGAGTGTGAGCAGGGGAGGAACAGTGAGACAGGGAGACACAGAATCTGAAGCAGGCTCCAGGCTCTGTGCTGATAGCCCCACGTGGGGCTCAAACCCACGAACCAAACCATGAGCTCATGACCTGAGCCGAAGTCAGATGCTTTAATCGACTGAGCCACCCAGGCACCCCCCAAATCTCAATTTTAAACAATGGTGTCCAACCATTATACAAATGGGTAGGCACCCCTTCATCAACTTGTCTGAGAGTGTGTAAGTATCCTATTATAGAGGTTTTCACTTACAGCGCATTTTTAAAATGTGAAGATGTAGCAATTTTGCTGGCAGTACTACCATAGACCACCAGACGACAGCTGTTGGGAAGGACCTGAAGCTGTTTGGGGACAGGGCAGGGAATTTAGTTAATTAAAGAGATACATGTTTATTAAGTAAATATTTTCTCTGGGCCAAAGAGGAGGCTAACAGCAGGAGATAAAAAGCTAGACGAAACGAGGTTCCCGCCCTCTGGCGGTCTTAGATATTAGTAGGAGGAGACAAGTTCACGAATAAAGACAAAAAGTCTCATAGGTACGATCCTGGGCATCTGAATGCTGCACAGCAGAGGTACAGAAAAGGAAAGTTAACTGGGCTGCGGTGGGGGTGGGGAGTGGTGGGAAAGAGGAAGTTATAACTGAAGTGACTTCCAAAGGAGAGGGACTTACAGACTGACAAAAATGGGGGAAAAATTACTTCCGGTAGACAGGGCAGCACGAATGTGAAGCGGTGTAGGTTTCAGGGATCTGCAGGTTGTTCTTCATGGCTGTGCTGAAGGGGCTGTGTGTGTGTGTGTGTGTGTGTGTGTGTGTGTGTGTGTGTGTGTGTGTGTGTGTGTGTAGATCAGGAAAGCCGTGAGGGGAAGTCAAAGCCAGATGGTGGGGGTCTTTGTATAACATACATACTTAATACCTAAATATTCTGAATATCCCTTTTACCCTTTCCAGCAAGAAAGTACAACAAATTAATCCTGTCTGATGTCACTTATCATTAGATGATCCCTTCCAAGGGTAGGAAGATAATTTCGAAAGGTTCTACTCTTGAGAAAAGACAAACTTCTACAACCAACAGGGAAATTCATTCCGTTTGGCAGGCTGAAGAGAAGTATAATTTATAAATAGGCTTAAATGAGGAAAATATGAGGTCAAATTTGGGGCAACGAGAAACACTATATCCCTTCAGAATTCACACAAGTGATTATAAAATTTATCTGCCAGTGAATAGCTCAGAAAAATATATCTGATGTAAATTACTAATAATATTTTCTCAACATTTTGGCTAACGGATCGCTTATGGTTGAATGAAATCTGTGCCTAACATACCTTATTAGCACAGCTGGCTCTTTACGAGGTTTACTTAGGGGTTTGTGATTTCATATCCAAAACAAAACCATGTAGCAGAAACGGGGAAAGGAGTATATACAAAAGTGGTGCTTAATTCCACGGTGAGATCTGAGGGCACATCTTTGGTTCCTTACATGCTTCAAATCAATATGACTCTGTGTCCAGTTTATCAACTCCCCTTGCTACGTCATGGAACCCGGAGAACGAAAATATATCAATGGATAGGTGAACATTAGCACTTATATGAAATATCCTTACCTCCAGCACCACCCCCCCCACAACACACACACACACACACACACACACACACACAACTTTAAAAGCACCTTAGGGTTGTTATTCTGCAAAAGACACAGTGCTACATGTTAGGGGGGGACACAGAAGTATAACATTAGTGGCTAGAGTACTTTTTTTGTGCCAGGCAATATGCTTGATATAAAGCATGGTCTTATTTTCCAGGGGGTGCTAATAATCTAGTCGGGATAACATCATTTAGAACAAGACACAAGTGATATTCCAAGATGCCAGTTAAGCACAAAAGATACTGTAGGGGAATAGCCGTAAAAAGGTGGCAGAGACGGAAATGGGATCCAGAAGATGGAAGAAGTCTAGAGGAAGAGAGGAAGAAGCAATGCATGTCAGGCCGGGGAAAAAGCTGGTCTTGTGTAGCCGACAGGAGACAACAGTGGCTGGAGTAGGAGATTCAGGTTGAGGAACTGGAGGAGAAAAAGTAGACTGGACAGAGTAGACGGTGGAAGGCCTGGACACAGGCTGAGGGCTTCTTCCTCGCAGGGGCAGAAGCAGGCAGTGTATGAGGTGGTAGAGCTCAGATTCCAAATCCTAGAGCCGAAAGCAACCCCTGCTATCCACGGTCCAATTCTCTGGCTTAAAAAAAAAAAAAAACAAAAACAAAACAAAACAAAAAAAACAACAACTCACCAAAACAAATATTAAAGGGCCTGTCAAAGACGCACCGCTAGCTTATGATACTTCAAAAATCTAGAATCCAAGTCTCTGAGCTGTCTCTGGCCAAAGCTGATGAGTAGGGCATCAAATAGAATAAATTATTGCAGTTGATTATTTTTATTGAAAACCATGAAAAATCAATGCAGAGAGAAAGTCAGGGGAAAAAAACCCCTCATTTGTCATCATTTGAGGTGACTATTAAATCAAATTCTCCTTTGAAAACTTATAAAGAGAAAGAAGTATGCATTTACTCTGTCTTTCAAATAGCAACTATATCTATTTCAGGATTACCAAATAGGGAAAGGCTCTACTTTTAATGAAGAATGCCAACTAGGAAACGTCGAAGGAATAACGGAATTAGAAAATCATTTCTGCAGCCTCTAATAAAACAACTGATTTGGGTAAAGATTATCAATTGGTAGGTACTAAAACAAAGAGACGAAAGTTGACAGGGAAAATAAACATTTTTGTAGTGCCAAACAGACACCACACACACAGATTACTTTCTGGGCGCACGAGGAAAACCATACCTCGTGCCCAATGGATGGACCAGATGGTCGCAACTCTCACCCAGGGGTGAGATGTTCGCATCACTAACGTTAGGAAGCTGGCTCTTAAAGGTCTGTGGATGTGATGGAATGTGAAACCTAGCATCATCTATGATTCATCCCTACTAAAAACATTTAACCCCAATCTAATCATACTTTTAGACTGAACTTCTAATAACAGGAAACAGAAGAAGCTATCAGACAAAAACAGAACATGGGATATTGTCCAGCACAGGTGATGTTAAACATATCAGCCCTGGGAAAAAAGTGGCTGGTGTAGATGAAAAGAGACCTAAGCCACATGACAACTTTGACTCTATATGGAATCGTAGTTTGGACAAACCAGTTATAAAGAGTATTTTTGCAAAATGTGGGACATTTCAAGTTTCTAAGTATTAGAAGACATTAAGAACTTACTGCTCATGCTAATAACTGTGATAACATGATTGTGATCATGAAGAAAATGCTCCTGTTTTGTAGAGAAGTAACATTGAAGGGTTTTGGCATGAAATAGCTTCAAGTCTTGCTTTAAACGTGAGAAAACCAGATGATGGGGAGCCTAGGTGACTTGGTACATGGAATGTGTGGCTCTTGATCTTTGGGTTGTGGGTTCGAGCCCCACACTGGGTGTACAGATTATTAAGAATAAAATCTTAAAAACGATAACAAGAAGAAGAAAACCAGTTGATATATATGAGGCATCAATTCTCAGACAATGGAGAAGAAAAGTACATGAGGTGAGCCCCGCGAATGCTGCGACTGGAGTTTCCAGGCCACTGTGCAGGAAAAGGGGGGCCCACACAGACTTTTCTGAGATGGGGAGCAGAATCTGGAGCTTTGGAAGGTTAAGGCGAGTAGAGCTTTGTGGAATGAAACATTGGAGAGGAGGGGGCTCACAGAGAGAGGGAGGAAAGGAGAAAGAGAGATCGAGATCTTTCTGGAGATCTTTAGAAGAGCCCCCTCAAATCTTGGGCTGAGTACTGATCTGCGCCTGTGGGGCAGAAACTACTAATGCTGGCAAAAGAACTACCTGACAAGAGCAGGTAGAATTCCCAGACTTCACTCACACAGGGCCAGGAATGGTTCACGTTCCCATTAGCTAGTATGGAAGAGTCACCTCATAGATACGGCATCTGGTACAGTCCTCAGAAAGGTATGGCACCTGAGGCGGCGAGGTCAAATTAGCCTTAGACTAAATGTTGCCCTGGACACGTCTAACAAAGCCCTTGTTCAAAGCAAACCTTGAAATGATCAATGTAATTCTATCACTGAAATGTGTCCTAAGACAAAGTTCTGGAATATTTAAAGCACCACAATAAAATCCAGTAGCCAACAATATATGAAAACAAGTCACCATGTCCAGCATCTAATGAAAAATTACCTGGCATGCAAAGAAGTGGGAAAATCAGTTAAGCAAAAACAGTCCCAGGAATGACACAGATAATAGAATTAGTAGACAAAGAGGTTAGGACAGCCATTATCAATATTCTCCTGTGTTCAAGAACATACAGCAAAATGTGAACATGACAAGAAGAAAAATGGAAGACACAGCAATAGAAACTATCCAAAACGAAACAGACAGGAAAGAAATGAAAATGACGAAGCCGAGTCCATGAACTGTCCGCGGGATACACTCAGGCAACCTAATATATGTAACTAAAGTTCCCGAAGGAGATGGGGGGCAGAAAAAAATATAAGGGCTGAACACTTAACAAATCTAATGAAATCTATATGCTCACAGATTCAAGAAGCTCAAAAACCTCACACAGAAGATGACAAAGACTACAGCAACACACATTATCATCGAATTGTTGAAAACCAGTGAGATTAATAGAAAAATCTTCACAGCAGCAAGAAAAAAAGGAAAGGAGATCTGAAAGGAAAACGGAAGAATTCAGTCCCTCTGACTCCCACTTCCATGCTCCGTCTAGCGGTTCACGCCGTGCCTGGTCCTGGGGAAGGTGGGCCAGGCTGATGCGCAGAGGTGGTTCAGAGGCGTGGGACTCCATGACAAGGAGGCTCCTCCCCCACCCCCGAGTCTAAGGTGGCTTGGACAACGGTGACAGAAGGAGAAGATGATCCAAGAAAGAAAAGAAGAGCTGGGACAAAGATAAAGTGAGGAAAACAAAGTATGCAAAGAACCAAGAAAGAAGAGTTTCAAGGAAGAGAGGTAGTAAGAGCATCCGATGTTTATGAAGCAAACCACCCACTCACAAAACCCTCCCATGGAGAAAGAAAAACCTGCACAGGAAGATGGACTCCATGTAAAAGTGTGCCCTGGAATTTTATTTCCCAGCTATATACTTCTAAATGTTCTCTTTCTGCTTAGAGGGCCCATATCATTCCATGCTCTACTGTTTAGGTATATACACATTAAAAAAAAAAGTCCCTCATCCTTTTCCTTAACCCAAGTTCACTCAGAACACATACCTAGGGCAAAAGCATTGGACTGTCCATTATAAGATTGCCACACAGGCTCAGGCTAATAATCCAACCTATCTTAAAGTTATCTTTCTGAAATTATGTTTTTGCATAATTTTCCAAGCCCTGCTAACAACATCACCATAGCGCTTTCTGACACCCTTCTTCCTGAGAACTCAGAGTACTTCGCAAATATCTCAATCAATATCCCAACAGATTGTGAGAAAGTAGAGCAGTCATTATCATCCCTATTTTTTAGCAAGTCTAACACTTAAAGTAGTTTCAAGGAACAAGTATAACACTTAGAGAGACGTTTTTAAAGAACTCTCGAACATCAAGCTGCCACCAAAGGTGGTCTTAAACGCTTGCATCTCTTTATATTTCTCGAATTCTCATTCCGCTCTGACTGGTTTCTGTCATGTCGCAAAGCATCTGTATTCACAGAAATCCTTCTCTTGATGTAGCAGGTATTATTCAAGCATTTTCTGTGATTGTTTTGTCCTTTTAAAGATTTCATGTCCTTGGCCACTCCATTTAGTCCCAACAAACAAACAAACCTGGAGACTCACAGAGCGGGACCTTTATATTTCTTCTTTCTGCTAGCAAAGGCAAGGTCTCTTCAGTAGGAGATTCGATGGCCCACCACGGGGCATGATTCATTAGGGATGAGTTACAACTATATAAATCACCATGTCAGAGGAGGAAGTCCGGCTGGACCCAGTGGGAGATGGATCCTATACGCACATTTGTTCCGCACTGTGTGGGCTCACCTGCCTTTGGTGGCTCATTCCATATAATAATCAATTATGCTGACAAGTTTCCCTACACATTGTTTCAGCCTCAGTTACTTGTGTACCTCAGAGGTGAGATCCGGAGCCCTCTTAGGAGAAGAATGAGCAGGGAGCTTGGCTTCCAGGAAAACAGAACATATGGAACTGTTTGGGAAGAGAGCGTTCGAGCAAGCGTGCAAGCGTGCACACACAAGGGAAAATTTGTTCAAGGGTAGGGATACAATTCAGATATACTGCAGACTGGGTAAGGCCACACAATCTGTGAAGAGCTAATGCATTTTGAAAAGGAGGTTTGTTTCTGAAGAAACTGGATGTTGCAAACCCGGCATTCTAGCCCATTCTAGGAAGAAAGTTAACTGCTCTACAGGATCTCTGAAGATTGAGCAAAACAGTATGTGCCACTGGGCAAAAGTCAGGTGGCTGGTCCAGAGGAGACCTGGGCTCTGAATATGGCTTTAACGCTAACTTTGAGATGTTGAACAAGGTACTCTCCCTTCCTTCATTCACAGGAAGTGGGGGTGTAATATTTTTTGTGAACCACCGTGACACCTCCAGCCTGCCCACCGTAATGTCCACTTGGCTTTTGACTTATTCTCCCAGGTTGAGGAGGTGAGTCATTCATATTTATCCTTCCTAGATCTTAGTTATCAAAGCCCATGAGTTATGAAGAGAGAGGCCTACATGAGATTAGGGATGACCACAATGCATCCTGATGAACTAAATCAACAGCATCCCGCCAAAGTTTGTGTGGCAGGAACAGTAACAGAACCACCCACAGACGGCCCAGGGAAGCGGCTTTACTCCTGACTCCCAGAACGGTTAGTGGTTAAAAAAATCCGAATATTGAAGCTCTGATGTATTTCCTTCTCAGACAACCTCTTCGCACAGCAAACACCCACGCCACCGGGGAGGACATAGCCAACACATGTACAATAATTTCCAGACTTCAAGCTTTCACCAACCAGGAAAAATAAATGAACTAACACAGATTCCCACTTTTGATTTTGCCAAGTGATGATGCTTAAAATAAAACAAAACAAAAACAGAGCACTTACAATACCACTGTTTTTATAAAAGTATGATAAAAACAGGAATGTTTTAACACCAAGAAAATGGAGGAAAATATCAGAAAAAAGTCCTTCCCAAGAAAGTCAACTGGAAAACACACACACACACACACACACACACACACCACTACACTGACCTTAATTAACACATTTCCTGTGCATCCCATGTTAGACTGGCTGGCTCAGGATGGCCTGGACAGGGGACCTGTGCAGTAGGTGTTAGGTATCACCAACAGAGTACATGCTTACAGGTCACCATGCCCGATGAGACCCAAATGCCAAACGGCAATGTTCAACTCTTGTGATTGTTTTCAGCCTTGGGGTGGGGTGGGAAGGGTTTTTACATGGGAAGTCATCATTCCACCAAACCAGGGCTCCATATTTATTCTAGAGTCTCTTCTGAGACCGGAGATGAGAACGTGAAATAGGCTCATAGTTTGTAAAAGCAGAAGAAATTAAATACACAAAGATTCAGTTGTCACAATGTTATCTTTGGATTTTAAGTATAAATTTGTTTAAAATATAAAATTAATAAAACTCAGAAGTACTAAATGGAATAATAAAATTGCTCAATGGTCTCCTCCTGTGGGTAATGTAGAAGGCACTTTAAGAGCACACATATAATTTGGAAAGAAAACTCTAATGATTCATAAAATTACCACAGTTCCCGTGTAACAGAAAACAATAGACCCTACTGCAAAATACAGACAGAACATTCAATTCATTTTAACGGCTTCTCATTTTTTTCTTTTAAACTCTCTGCTCCTTTTTATCACTAAGATTTTTTTTTAAATGAAAAGTAGAATGTCCCTGCTGCCCATTTTCTTCTTGTATTGTTTTCCTTTTGTTCTAAAAATGAGGGTAAAATTAAGTGCTTAGATCACTAGAGATTTCCAGATGGTCAGACAAATGAGTCCTGAGGCTCCTGGGCTTGTGCTGTTCATAGACACGGACAGACATCTTTCACTCGGTCTCCATGGCTCTAGCTCAATACAAATTTGTTTTAACCTAAGTACCTTCAGCGTGTGACAGCCACATTCCTGCCTAGAATGAGGATCCAAATGGGCTTAATTACTTAAATCAAAATGGGAATATTCTAAGTATTGCTAAAGTACCCCTTTAGTTTCCTGGAATATATATTGGCAATAAAATATAAAAGATTTATATTAACATACATTCTAATCTTTGCAGGGTTATTCTGAAATGCAGCTATTTTTCCTCTTATTTATTTTCTCCCTTCCTGATCTTGACCCCTCCTCTGGTTGATTTTGTTAACCTTTTTCCTGGTTCCCTAGAGCTACTGGTCCTATGTCACAAACCCAGGCCATGCCTTCTCTTCCTTATTTTCACGTGTTTCTTTGCTATTCTAGAATGAAGAACATGAACTCTCCACCACATAGCAAGTCTGCAGGTAGGTGCTGGGTGACAACTGGAAGTGTGTATTTTATTAAATAAGTAGGCATAGATGGGGCACCTGCATGGCTCAGTGGGTTAAGCATCTGACTTTGGCTCAGGTCATGATCTCACAGTTCAGGAGTTCGAGCCCCATGTTGGGCTCTATGCTAATAGCTCAGAGCCTGGAGCCTGCTTTGGATTCTGTGTCTCCCTTGCTCTCTGCCCTTCCCCCGCTTGTGCTCTTTCTCTCTCTCTCAAAAATAAACATTAAAAACACGTTAAAAAATAAGTAAGTATGCATATATTGCTTACTATGCATTATTCTAGGTGCTTATAAACTATTAACTCACTTATTTATGAGGTAGATATTATTATGATCTCTGCCTGACAGATGACAAAACTGAGGGCTAAAATGCTCAGTAACAAGCCTCAGGTACCACAATACAGACGCTGGTACAATCTGAGGAAAAGCCAGTCAGTCTGGCTCCAGAATCCTTGCTTTTAATAAGAATAAGGAGAAGGAGGAAGGAGAAGGGAGGGGAGGTAGAAAACAGAGGGAGAAGGAAAGAAATTGATGACTGATTCACTGAGGGTGAGAGGGATGATGGGAAGGGCAGCCTAGGAGTAGCCATGGGTCCATTATAAAAGTCTGTACTTGGTGGTCACTAGGGCTCTGGGTAAAGAAATATGAGGCGGGCATGGCCACACCGGAGGAAGAGTTTTGTCACCTTGAAGACAGATGTAACTGATGTGGCTAAAAATCACTAGTGACTGTAATATTTGCAGAAGTAGAAGAGAATCACATGACTGGCAATGTGCTGGGAACTGTGTGACAGCTGGCTCTCCGGGGAGATGTGGGAGTCCCGATTCCCAGCGTCTGCCCGTTTCCACGCGTGGACGCTTCCACCGTGGCTGATTTCACTGCCAGTGTGACGTCACTGAACTCAGGACTGCAAAGAGATGCCCAGTTCACACCCAGGTAGTGATTCTGGCATTACTCACAACAGATGCAAAAACCCAAGGGCCTAGATAATAGTAAACGGTGGTAAAATAATCAAGAAAGTGATGAGTTCAAGCATTTCTTGCCTTTGTTTTCAGTCTTTCATAACTTACTTTTAAAAAATGGCTATATTTAGTTAGCCAGCTCGCAAAATTTGTGAAAATTTCACAACCAGGCCTTAGAAGCTTGGAGGAGCCAGCAACCACAAACCACTGAGTGTGACTACCAAATACATCTACCCTCAAATAAATGGATGGACAGGGGTCTGGAGACTTGAACTTCATCAAGTGCCAAACTCACCACAATGAGGAAATAAGCACAGGAAGAGGGAGACAAACAAAAATGACAGAGCTTACGAAAACCAGAAATATCCCCTCTAATTTGATGAAGAAAGAGCTCAAGTGTGAAAGAGAGAGTTTGAGAAGGTACGTTCAGAGAAGGCCTGGGTCTGCGTTCTCTAAGAAACTACAGACCATGTGTGGTAAAGCACAGAATGCCACAGAATCCTGCTACCTCCACGCTCCCCAAGTGAGGTCTCACATGGGTGTTCTCAGTTCTATGTAGCCTCTTTATTTATGGGCAACAAATGGATGTCAAGCAGGAATTAGAAGACACTTCATAAACTGGCAAGCTTTAGCTGAACGATGATAAATTGTGCAAAAAGAACATGAGATCAGGAATTTAGCAAATACTGTCTGCACATATGTCTAGATACGGCACAGAGAAAAATGTGTGTGGAAAGCTCTGAAACAGAGAGAAGGAAAGATCAAATACCACAGGGAATTAGCAATCTTTGGAGAAAGCCAGTCTGTTTCACTCACCAAGGTTTCCCCAGAGTTAAGCACCGAGTCTACTGCAATCATATTCAGTAAGTATATTTTTCACTAAATGAATTTCCATTATATCTGTTCCAGGAGGTAACTGTCTTTGAAATTCTTGTCACTTGAATACAAAGGGACACTGTGTACTGAACACCATTTTTATGGAAAACTTTCTGCCTTCTTCTTTGTTGCTCAAGATTCTAGGAATATTTGAAAATTTGTGAGCTCACAAAGGAAAGCACATTTAAAATTTCTGACCCCCAGCTCTTCATATATCCTTACTAGGTACAGCACAATATAGAATTTTATGTATACGGCTCTCATCAAATGCTCGTTGAATTGAAAGATTAGCGCAAGATTCATCTCATTACTCCAAACTGCCAAAGAATGGGCTATTTTGCTAATTGACACCTGAACATATAATTATAACTGGCAAGCCTACACAGCAGAGCAACTTGGGTCAAAAAATCAGCTAGCTGCCAGATCCCAAGTGGCAGAGTGTGGGCTGAACTGGAAGTTAGTTAACATAGTTTGCACTTTTATAATTGCAAAGGGGAAACACAGCTGCAAGCCCCAGGTTGGCTTTGGTAAAACCGATACTGAGACTGAGATCCTCTCGGTGTTATTGAGTATTGTGTTTCTGCTCCCCTGGTGCCCCTTACTTATGCGGTAAGGATTTCCTTCCATAAAATTCTGGTGGATGTGGTACGACTTGGATACAGACAAGTATAATGTCTAATGAATAATCCTGATCAACTTCTTCTTCCAGAGCAATCATTTAGGGAATGTTCCTAAGCCTCTACTGCAAGGTAAAGGCTGTGCTCAGGAAATGTGAAAACAGAAGTGAGGGGAGGGGGGTGGGGTGGGGAAGTAACCTTGATTAAATATCTTCTGTTTGCCAGGGATTATGCTACGCAGTACCGCATGCATCATCTCATTCCGTCCTCACATAACTCATGCTACAGAGAAAACAGGGAGCTTCAGAAAGGTTAGGTTTCCTGTGCCGGGTAACAGAGTAAGTGGTGGGGCCCAGGGCTACCCTCAGTCTGATCCTACTCCAAACCTGTGATCTTTCCACCCTTCCCTTTGGCAACTTAAATCCCCGATTCTCAGGCAAGGCTTGGCATGAGGGAGACTAGTCTAGTTTTAGTCTACTCGGGGAGGACAGAAAAGGAAGATAGGCAGGAAGTGAGCTACCCACGTGAGGTATATACGAGTGTTTTTCATCATGGCCTGAGATACTCTTGAAGGTTGTATAGACAAGTCACAAGCTGAGTTGGGCCTTCAGGGAAGGCACGTAGAAAAGATGGACCTGATGGGTACAGGGAGATAGAAAAGAAAGGGGACAGGTATTCCATATTCCTCTAGTTCCCAGAGAGGAGAGGCAGGGCAGGGCCTTCTGAGGAAAGACACTGGTACCAGGAGTGGGAACGATGCCCCTAGAGGAGAATTTACTTCTGGGTAAGGAAACATGCATCTATTCTCTCTCACTCCCCAAGTTGCTGAAGTGACAGTAAAGAGATGAGTTTTGTCCAAGACATAAAGCTCTAAGGATTAGGAAGAACAGGAGGGGAGAAGACAAAAGTAACACAATTTTGGAAGCTGGAAGGCCATCAGAGTGATAAATGTCTCCAATAGGCTCAAGAAAAGTACAATCCTATATCAGAAAGTGGAAAGCTGAAAAGCAAATCAATCTTTATGGGGAATTTCCAACATCTGGTACATGTGGATGTGGTAGAATAGGGAAAGAGTGGTTACAGTAAGGATTAGTTGAAAGTCTATTTAGCAGGTAGTCAGATTCCCCAGATCCCTTCCCCCGACTGGGAAACAGGATAGTTTCTCCTCCACCCTGGGAAAAACTTGAAGGTTTATTCTCTGGAAAACAGAGGATCTCTGGATTAGGAGACAGAATAAACAATTAAGAATGGCGAGCGGGGGGTGTGTGTGTGGAGGAGCCCAACAACAAACAGGAGAGCTGAGTGAATTTATGCATATCGGATACCAAGAATCCCTGGCCCTTTCCTCTTCCTCGTCCCATTTGTTTTTCTGGATGCTGGCAGGAAGGCCTTCAATCACCAGAGAGCAGATTAGAGAATCCTTGTCTGTGGAGTCTGGCCCAAGAATGACCTAAAGATACCGACATTGGAGGTTTCCCAAACAAATGGCCCAATCAAATCTTCATGGCTCCATGACCCCAGCTGGAGCCAGGAAATAAGATCAGAAGAATAAATAAAAGTTAAAGAGCTCTTGCCCTTAATACTTGAAATATAGCATCTCTCTGAATCAAACTCTATATAGAATTATTACGAAAGATACAGGCACCTGGGTGGCTCAGTCAGTTAAGCATCCAACTTCGGCTCAGGTCATGATATCACAGTTTGTGAGTGTGAGTCCCCTGTTGGACTCTGTGCTGACAGCTTAGAGCCTGGAGCCTCCTTCAGATTCTGTGTCTCCCCCTCTCTCTGGCCCTCCCATGCTCATGCTCTCTCTGTCTCTCAATAATAAATAAAAACATTAAAAAATACAAAAAAAGAATTATCATGAAAGATGGTTTTAAAATACTGTAATTTACTTACAAGAGAAAATTCCTGTTTTTCACCTTCTATGTCCTTGGCAATTATTTAATTACCAAATTGATGCAATAACCTCACATTCATGCTGGTTTAAATGAGAAGGCCATTAGCACACATGCTTTAAAGATCCCTTGGAATCATATAGTTAGATAACTCACAGAGCACCGTGCACAAGCTGTAATCTTCCTTTAATTAAGTTAATCGATACACATTTGCTCAGGGTTCTAGCAAGAGGCCCTGGTCTCTTTCAGTACACACACCTACCTCTGACGCTTCTACAAATTAGTCTTTGGGAGCTGTAAGTAAGTGATTAGAGTCTTCCACGGCTACCGTACAGGTCATCCTGTGTATCTCATTTAAGTGGATACGGCAGGATAATCTTCTCAGAGCCTAAATTTTGGTCTATCACAGGAAATGCAGGAGGGCAGGTGTGAGGGGGTGATGGGCTCCAAAAAGATGCTTCTCCTTCCCTGCTCCCCTGCGCAAAAAAAAAAACCCCAAATATTTGGTTCCCCAGGAAAGGATGAAGCACTTCCCTTTGCTTCCAGGAGCTCCCCACAAGAAAATCCACCATCTAGGTCTCTGAGAGAGAAAACTGGGCTACCTGACTGAGAAGGGGCAGAAGGTCCGCAGGCTTCAAGAGGGTGACAGTGATGGTGGCGGTACCACCACCAAGACTTTCCTGAGTGCTGTCTCCCGTGTTGGGAAGTGTGCATATTAATATGTACGTTAGAAACTGCCTGGGTCATTTACTTAATCCTCTGCAACAACCCTGGGAAGAAGGTACTGGTATTGCCGCTTTATACGCGTGATAATGCTTCGTGGTTCACCTTCATTTTTTAGACCAGGATTTCTCAAATAAAATCCCAATTCCTAACAGGTGGCTCCCCATTTCAAAATAAGATTCAATAAAACAAAATTCCAGTGCAACCATACACGTTGGATAGTTTCTTATACTCCCACCTCAGATGACTTTTGTAAAATATTCAATATGAAAAAAAAGTGAATAGAGACACAAACTTTCACCTAACACATAAATCCACTCAAAAAAGTTCAAATACCTACGTGTCAGTGCAATACTTTAAAAATCCTATTAAAAACATAGAAGAAAATCGACATCAATTTTGGGTTGTGATTGACAGACAACTTCAAAAGCTCAAACCCTGATAAAAATAATAATGTGGAGGGGCACCTGGGTGGCTCAGTCGGTTAAGCATCCGACTTCAGCTCAGGTCATGATCTCACAGTTTGTGGGTTGAAGCCCCACGTCGGGCTCTGTGCTGATAGCTAGCTCAGAACCTGGAGCCTGTCTTTGGATTCTCTGTTTCCCCCTCTCTCTGATCCTCCCCTGCTCACGCTGTCTCTATCAAAAATAAATAAAAAAAAACATAAAAATATTAAAAAAACAACGTGGAGTTCATGAGGTCTCCCCATCTGCAACAACATGGATGAACTTAATGGGAATTACGCTGAGTGAAGTCAGTCAGAGAAAGACAAATACCATACGATTTCACTCACATATGGAACCTAGAGAGCAAAAAAAAGGGCACCTGGCTGGCTTAGTTGATTAAGCGTTGGACTCTTGATTTTGGCTCAGGTCTTGATCTCATGGTTCATGAGTTCGAGCCCCACACTGGGCTCTGCTCTCACAGTGCAGTGCCTGTTTGGGATTCTCTCTCTCCCTCTCTTTCTGCCACTCCCCTGCTTGCTCGCTCTCTCTCAAAAAGTGAAAAAACTAATTTTTTTAAACAAAATAAAAAAATAAAAAGAACAGAGACAGACCCCTAAACAGAGAAAACTGGTAGTTGCTAGAGGAGAGGCTGGTTGGGGGATTGGGCAAAACGGGTGATGAAGGGGAGTTGACATACAGGCTTCCAGTCAAGGGATGGATAAGTCATAGGGATGAAAGATAGAGCATAGAGAAGATAGTCAATGATACTGTAATAGCGCTGTACGGTGGCAGATGGTAGCCACATGGTGAACACAGCACAACATGTAGACTTGTTGAATTACTATGCTGTACACCTGAGAGTAGCGTAACATTGTGCGGCAACTATACTTCAATAAAAAGTGAGAAAATGAGTAAAATAAGTTCATACTTCCCTGCCTATTGGAGGTAGAATCCATAAGTCTTAGTGTAAACTCATAATGACTCATTATAAATTAATGATTCACCATGATTATCAACCTTTCTGTTTGGCAATAAACCATGCCCTCAAAGGCCATCACGGCAGGTAGAGCAGTTTGCAACCCACTTAAATGGCTCCAAACCAGTATGTCATTTTATGATTTTATATGGTTTTTCTTATAGACACTAGCAGCTATTAATTCTCAGTGCTTTAAATAAAAAGTAGCAGTAGACTCTTACTGTTGTCAGTTTCTGCAACTGCTAATTTGCTGCTTAAAATATTGTGAAACAGAAAACCAGACACACTTTTTTGGAATAGGCTTTGACTTAAGGGTCTGTGGATAAAGCCTATGGGCTCTGGTATATAGGTTTATTAGGATCACTATTCATGTAACTCAGAAGCTTTCAATTTTGCTCATGCTAATTAACTTTTGGCACTTATTTCCTTGATCAATCAGGTACTTAGAGGAAGTAAAATCGAAGGACATCTTTATTCTCTCCCACAACCAGGTGTGCAAAAGCCAGGTGTACAGAAACTACTATGAATACCTGGATGAATGAGAGAGAATTCATGATAGAGACATATTTTTCAAATCCTTGTGTTAAACTTTAAGTTTCTTTTAAGTTTCTCAAGATTCATATATGAGTGGAAATATATGATATCTGTCTTAACAGAAGACATGGGGGAAGGGAAGGGGAAAAAATAGTTACAAACAGAGAGGGAGGGAGGCAAACCATAAGAGAATTTTTTTTTAAAATTTATTTCTGAGACAGAGGAAAGAGAGAGAGAGAGCATGAGCAGGGAGGGTCAGAGAGAGAGGAAGAGACAGAATGTGAAGCAGGTTCCAGGCTCTGAGCTAGCTGTCAGCACAGAGCCTGTCACGGGGCTTGAACCCACGAACTGTGAGATCGTGACCTGAGCCGAAGTTGGACGCTTAACCGACTGAGCCACCCAGGTGCCCCAAGAGACTCTGAAATACAGAGAACAAAGTGAGGGTTGATGTGGGTTGGGGAAGAGGGGAAAGTGGGTGATGGGCACTGAGGAAAGCATTTGCTGGGATGTGCACTGGGTGTTGTATGGAAGCAAATGTGACAATAAATCATACTAAAAAATGGAAATTTCTTGAAAGCAAAGCTGTCGTACTCATTTCTGTGTATCCCAGAGCACCTAATTTGTGCCCTATCCAGTGTTGGCTATCGATTATTATTTATTTCTTGAAATAACCACTGCCTTATGAAAGAGGTGACAGTTGTGCCGGTAATATTTAGATATTTGAAGATGGGTGGAAAGGCATCCCAGTAGAGAAAACTGAAGAAGAACATGAAAGAATGCTCTCAGCACATCAAGGGAACAGGGAATAGCTGAGTTTGGCTGAGGTGCCTGAATTATTTCTAGTGATACAGAGAAAAAAACATATATATACATGTTGACACCATGGATGGCAATGCCTAAGATGCATTTGGGTAGATAATGAGATTATGTACGTAGGTGGAAGCTCTTTTAAAAGTTTAAAGTGCTTGTACAGGGTATTAGTACTCTTGCAGGACCTAAAGAATTTAAATGTCATGCCTAAATCACGGAGACACAGAGGAAAAAGAGAAATAACGTCCGTTAAGCATTTATATGCATTGACTCTATACTAGGTACTTTACTATTTGATCTTCAATTCACTAACATTTCTCTGAAATACTGTTTTCCTTAGTACGCAACCCAAACTGTTAGACATTAAGATGTCTGCCCAGGGTCACACACAGCAGCTCTGGGGGAGGGGGGAGTTTCGCTTTGAATCTGTCTTGCGTGGTTCCTTCTTCCCTCTCACAAATGGCCAAATGCCTCCCCGGAGACCCCAGAAGTAAGGTTTCCCATTGTAAGAGGGGCTTTGTAGGAATGAGGAATTGCTGGCTCGCTTCCTTTCTTCCTCCGAACTTCTAGTTCGATGGGCTCTCGCGCTCGGTGAGCCTGACTGCAGGGAGCAGAAGCGCCAGGGAAAACGAGGCTTAGCGAGGGGACGTGAGCTGGCCGCCGCTCGCCAGTCCGCGTGACCAGCTGTTCCCATAACGCTGCAATTCGGAGGCCTATTTCTGACTCCCACAGTTTACCGCTTAGAATTGGGCTCCTCTCAAGGACATATGGGCACTGGCCTGCAGGCTTTGGAGTTTTTCAAAGAGGAAAAACCGATCTACGGTGCGGCTGGCCTTCAGAATTCTATCTAAAAAGCCAGCACAGTGTAGCCTGGACTACATGAACTTGCCAGAATTTGACCTTGCTGGACCTCCGATGTTGTAACTCAGATGCACTGCAGACATTTTCTAAGGAATTTCTAGTCCGCTTCTGGCTCTGCTTTCTGGATCATAATGCAACCGCTTGTTACAAAATTTCCTGCAGTTTAAAAAGCTTCAGCACACAAAACAATGACGACTACACTTAAGAGTGCTCAGAGCAATGTTCATCCTGCACGTTAGTTAATCTTGAGGATCCGGGACTTTGAACACACACGAAAATTCCCTGCTTTTTCAACTTTTACAATTCAGAGATGAACCTCTTATGTTAGGTCATTTGTTCTGGCTCCGGAAGGATTTTGTGACTTCACTCTCTAAAACAACAACAACAACAACAGCAACAGCTACAACAACTGGGGGCACCGGGGTGGCTCAGTGGGTTAAGTGTCTGACTGTGGTTCAGGTCATGATCTCATGGTTCCTGGGTTCGAACCCGGAGTCGGGCTGTCAGCACGAAGCCCGCTTTGGATCCTCTGTCCCCTCCCCCTGCACCCCCCCCCTCCAAAATAAACGTTAACAAACAACAACCAAACAGTCCTAACCGATCAAGGATGACATGAAAGCAGCTCTCTGGTCCTTGTCTTCAATATGATTTCCTTCCAGTGCTAATGACTGTAAGCCACTACCCTGTGAATAAACCCATTTAGGTCTCCTCACGCCAGCTGCAAGTAGGAAATTAAAGTAAATGGAAAGGCAGGCACTGCAGCAGTCGGGCGTGGGTACCCGGATCCAAGAGACACTCATCCATTAACCAAACAGCAGCTCTTGCAAACCCAGCAGGAACCCGCGGCTCCCCGCTGAGAAACAGAAATTAACTTTGTGAGGAGATAATTTGTCTTTAGATGCTTGTCATATTCGGAAAAGCTCTCTCAGGATGAGGCCGGTGGGAAGAAGGAAGGGAAGCTCTTGACAATAGAGCCACATATAAAACAAAAGCTTATCGGGGAGCCAGGTGGCACTGAAGAGATGGACGTTCCTCGCGCTACCTCTGGGACGGGGCGTGAAATGGAGCAGGAATGGAGGTGCCGTGCACTTCTAACGGCTGCTTGGAAAAACGAACACTGCACAGACCACGCTTGTGTAGGTTTAACTCAGCCGGGAAGGATCAATGAGACGAGTGGACGGAGGTCTCTGAAGACCAAACTGGTGCCAATGGGGGCGGTTTTGCAAGGTTTGGGGGAGGAGAGTCAAGTAGCCACAAAGTAGCAGAGACTGCTGGAGTGGAGACCTGTGGCCAAATAGGCCATCAGAAGCGGAAGTGCACCCTGGGATCGGACAGCAAGAGGCACCAAGATGCCACTTGCTGCTCAAAACACATGAAGCAGAAGACATGCCGAAGAAGGTGCCACTATTTTGATTTCTTTGGAAATAATTTAATACTACAGGGTTTAGATTAACTATGGGGTAAAAGCACAGGAAAACGCTGACGTTTGTGAACAGAAGACCCTTTAATCTCAGAATCAACATTTCTTGAGCACCTGCAAAATGCCAAATCCCACCACCCCCCTCAAGGAGTAGGATTCCAAAAGGCGCTTGGGAGTGTCTTTATCAGAGAGCCACTTGCCAAATGAAAGATGTCTCTTTAGTCTCAGGGTATTAGAAGGCAATCATCCAGGTGGAGCAAGTGGAGGTATTACTTTTAAAAAAAATGTTCTACTTCTCCATCACATTTCTGACTTTAGATAAGAACCTACCAAGCAGGGAACTTGAATCAAGAGGCCTGGAGATACAGCATGGGGTTACATACAAGCTACCTGAATTGGCCATTGCCCTACCAATCCTAATTGATGGTTATCTTTATAAATGACAGTGGTACTGGGGCACCTGGGTGGCTCAGTTAAGCGTCCAACTCTTGGTTTTGGTTCAGCTCATGATCTCACAGGTTTGTGAGATCAAGCCTCGCATAGGCTCTGTGCTGTCAGGGCAGAGCCTGCTTGGGATTCTGCCTCTCCCTGGCTCTCTGCCCCTCCCAAACTTGTGCACACACACTCCCGCTCAAATCAATAAACATTTTTTAAAAACATAAGAAATGAAAGTGATACCTATGAGGTGCTATAGTATAAAAGGATTAGCAGATAAAAAGTGATGTATTTGGTTATTCAACAGACTTTTTCTGAGCACCTACTATACGTTAGATATTCCACTAGGAGATGCGCACACAGTGAGAATACAGTCTCTCGATCCTCAAGTAATTGACACACTTGTGGGTGACAGAGAAGAAAATAAGCAATTACAAAAGAGGGGATGCCACACGCTGGTAACGGGCAATGCCAGCCTGGGCAGTATGTCCCAGGTGCTCAACCAGCTCCAAGGCGCTATGGCATCACACATATATTTTCTCGATTATGATAGCATAGAACTTGCCTTCATCATGTATTCTCTTATGCATTACTTATTAATCCCCACACTGATGCTGTAAGGGTCCAATTACTATTATTGGTGATCCTTGAACAGTATGGGTTTGAACTACATGGATCCACTTATACATAGATCTTTTTTCAATATGGTATAGTACTGTAAATGTATTTTCTCTTCTATGACTTTCTTAGCATTTTTTTTCCTCTAGCTTATTTTATCATAAGAATACAGTACATAGTACATACAACATGCGAAATACGTTAATCAGCTGTTTATGTTACCTGTAAGGCTTCCAGTCAACAGTAGGCTATTAGTAGTTACATTTTCGGGGAGTCAAAAGTTTATGTGGATTTGCTGCATGGAGGGGTTAGGTCAGCGATCCCTAACCCCTACATTGTTCATGGGTCAAATGTATATAGCCTCTAGGAAGTCAGGCTTCCTGGGGGAGGTCAAGCAGCCAGTTGAGTAGCAGGGCTTGGATCTGTCCCATGTCTAATATCAAAGGCCATGCTCTTTTTTAACTATATACAGGCCAGCTTTTTAATATCAATAGTCATGTAGGGTTTCACTTTATGTGCTTTTACGTGTTCTAGGTCATTTAATCTTCCGGACAAGGCTGTAATGTAAGTATCTTGGATTACAGGTAAGGGAATTGAGGCTCAGATCTGTGAAGGGATGGTATCCATTTATATGACTCAATAGTGGTAAAGCTAAAGGCTTACCACCAGGTGCCAGACTCTAAATCGAAGCTTCTCCCACTACAGTCTACTTATGTAATAACCATTTGCCAACGTTCTCAAGTGTGAAGGGGAATGCAGGGTTAACAGACTTTGACTCACAGATAAAATGCAGAAGCTGACTTGATGTCTGCTTCCTAACACTCGTTGCTTCTACCCTCTCCCCCAAGACAAAGGTAGACACCCTGCTTTTCAGAACCGTTCATCATTCTATGTTACCAAGGACTATTCCATCACCAATTGGGTGCTTAGCCCAGAGAAGGTTAATTTGCAGATTTGAAGGTTACAGGCTTCAATACAGATCTCAGGGCCTTACACTCAAAGCCACGTATCTCCAAACACAATTGTGCTGGGGTCTTGGGAACACAGAAGAAATCCATGCTGCTCAGCAAGTGGAGGACATACAGATGTGGGTGTTCTTATATCTTCTCTTCGTATCACAGTGGGCAGGAGAAATCTTTTCACTATAGCACAGAGTGGCCACGAAAATTCACAGGTGAGACTAAGCTGGCTTTTGGGTTCAGATTAATAGATCATTCCTGGAAGGCTGGTGCTTTGAGAGGGGTTGAGAAAGGAGGTATAAAGTGGCAAGATTACTCTCTACCAATAATGCCTGGGAAAAGCTGTACATGAGAAGCAACTGTCCAGTTCTCTGGGCAGCTAAAAACAGCTGATCTGGCGGTACCCTAGGGACAGGAGGGGAGCCATTTACAACACCCTGGTCAGCCAGAGGGCAGTTCTGTGTTATCTACTTCCTGCAAGTAATAAAAAAGACATGGGGCCGTTAGTGGCTTAGAAGAAGCAGGGGTCACAGACCACACAAGTCTGTAGCTGATGGTCCAGATGACATAGCTCCTTCTTTCCTTAATTAATGCCAAAAGGCAAGTTCTTTTTTTTTTTTTTTTAATTGGTTTCCAGGGAGTAAAGGAAAGAGGTAGTCAGGAGGATACACCCCTAGAAGAAGTGGCCAAGAAGGACTATTTGCAGGTAGGGATAGGGTGAGAGTTAGGAGGCTCCGAAGTTTAAAGTGCTTCAGGGCCCCACGTAGTCTCTCAATTTTGCTGATGGCTGCACTTGTGTTTTAAAAATAAAATATCTGCTGAGTGGATTAAAAGAGGGAATTGAATTCCCGAGGCTCCGATTACCTTTCTCTTTGCCAGTTTTTATCAGCAATGATCAGTAAGACTGTCAGGTCTGATGTAAACTTCTTCCCTCTTGCCCTCTGTTTAGCTTCAGAGCATATGAAGTGCAGTATTAATTTTTGTTTCTCTTTTGAACAGTTGAGCCCAGGAGGAGAATGAGCTGGAAAAATAATCCAGGAACCAGGCTACCAATAAGAGAGGGCGCACATGTGTGAGGGGATGCCAGCCTCAAGAGTCTTCAGGGCACTTCCCTCCACCTGTGCCCAGGCCCCCTCACGTCCTGCTGACTCACCCTGAGAAGCAGGGGGATGGGCCGTGTAAAATGACACTGCTGGTCTGTCACCATAAGTCCTCTCCCCAGAGCCAAGAGGGATGGACCATTTCACACATACCTCCTCCCAGGAGCACTGCCTCTCTCTGATGAGGCCACTGCCTATCAGCTCCCCGTGAGGGCTGTTTCACCTGTGCACAGCCCGTCTTGAGGGCTCAACACTCTACCTCCATAGGGCAAAGGTAAACGCGGTGTATCCCCCAGGGACTGTGAACTGCTAATGAGTGTTCCATGCTCACAGACAGGCCAGGGAAAGAACCCACCTGCAAGGGAGCTCTCTTTGGGGAGCTAGGAGCAAAGCCTGGGGGTAGGGAACGGTGTAATACAGAGAGTGCTCAGCTGACGCTTTTGGTCAAACCTAACCAGAAGGAGGGGGAAGGACCTCGAGAACAAGATCCCTGTGCCCCCAGGGATGAATATGAACACGAGCACACGGTAAGGGCTCAAGAAACACTCGCTGAACCGGGCCGGACCGATTCAGAACATCTAAGTGGCAACATTTGTCAAAGGTTTGCTGGGCATCCAGTGAGCCCAAGCCTGATAGTAAGCAACTCAGATGTTAAGGCAGAGAAACGTTTTCTTTTCCCAGAAAATAAAGGTGATGAGTGTCAAAACAAGAGGGGAGGTCTTGCCTGTAACAAGGTTAAGAAGATGTGGATGGCAACAGAATCCAGCTAGCTGTCGGAAGCAGGTGTTCCTGCTGGTGATGGAAGCACATAGTGAGCTTCGTGTAATGCTAACGAATGGCACTGTTCCAAGAAGCCTGAACCTACCTTGACTGTCTAACCCACAGCCGAATTGCACTTAACCTCTGGCTAGAATCACTTACTGGATTCTGAACATTAGGAACGAAAAGACAGTTAATTGACTAAATCTAGCGTCAAGGAACTTAGCCCATCTCAGATCTCCGAGGCCTATAAGGTACACTTCAGAGCCACGATACCCCTGATTGTCTTGTATTTACTTGTTGTAATGTCTTGTGTTTTTAACAAATTATTGGCTCCTAGGTCACTGTGACAGGGCTCAATACGTATAAGCTTGTTCTGTGCGAATCCATGTGAGGCATAGATTTTAAGTGACACAGATGTGGCTACTTCTTTCTCTTAGAAAACAATGCTTTTATCAAAGATGACTCCATGAGTTTTGCTTACTCCTTAATCTCCATCCTGACTGGAGTCAGGAATATGCTGTACTTATTTTTTTTAATGGGAAAGAATGCATTTTAGAAGCAATTGATTAAATTATTTTAGTTGAATAAATTTAAATAATCTCTTGAGTTATGAACATTTAGAAAAGGAAATGTGATCTAAGAGCTATCTTATATTCATGAGGGTGTTATGTGAATTTTCTTATAGGATTGATAGACTGATATAGTTCTTCAGTAATCTTGAGGGCTAGCTTTATGGTAAAAACATGGGGTGGGTGACAGCTCATGGAGTCAAGCCTTAGCAGGCAGTTGAGAAGCTATATACTAAGGGGCACCTGGGTGGCTCAGTCAGTTCAGCAGTCAACTTGTCAAGGTCCAGTTGATTCGGCCCAGGTCAAGATATCACAGTTCTTCGTGAGTTTGAGCCCCGCATCAGGCTCTGAGCTCATTGTGAGGGAGCCTGCTTTGGATCCTGTCTCTCTCTTTCTGGCCCTCTCCCACTCGTGCACTCTCTCTCTCTCTCTCAAAAATAAATGAACTAAAAAAATAAATAAATAAAAATAAAAAAAGGCTAAATACCTAAGAAACATTTAATGGAGTCTTTAAACCTGAAGGGATATTCACAAAAGTCTGTAGTGCCTTGGAAATAACCTGTACAACAGTTTATAGATAATTTTGAATAAAGACATAAGAGATTTATTAAACTAAAAAAAACCCAGAATGCTGAGAATACAATTTGTATATAATGCTATTTGTATTGATGATAAAGTCAGGGTTCAATGTTATCCCAATAAGCAAGAAACCAAAATTATGTAATTTAAGAGCAACAACAAATATCTTCCCCTTAAGTTCCCAATTACTGGCTTTGTCAAGAGCATTAAAAAGAAAAAAGCCTGGAGATTTTAATCAATAGAATCAGAATTTGATCAGGTTCTTGGAAAAAATAACCAGAACAACCAAAAATTCCAGGCTGAACAGCAGTACAATGTCCTATCAAGTGTAGATCACTATACTATCGATGGAGATCACATGACCTGGAATTACCCTTTAGAAGTTAATTTTATTCTCTGCTTTGCTCACTATGCTCTACTGTCCCATGTGGTCCTTCTTTCTGGTGACCGCCCTACCCACAGATGCTCACTCTTGGTTCCTTTATATCGTTTGAGAATAGTTCAAACATCATCTCTTGAGAGTCCTTCCCTCACCACTGATTTAAAACAAGCCACTTCCTTTCTAAACACTTTCCAGTGGAACAGACATTCTGGTTTTACTGCCTGTGTAACATTTTGACTACTTGACACCATCTTCTTTATTTGCTTATTTTCTGGTGGGTTTTTCTGCTACTAAATTATAAGCTCTATTGCCGGCTGTTTTCCCACTGCCTACAATGGTGCCCAAAGTGGATAGTGGCTGCAGAACTACTTGTTGACTGAAAAGTTAAACATTTGTCCCTTTCAGACCGCAGTAGACTGTGTTCAATTTTAGGTATCTCCTTTTGAGAGAGACATTAGATATTATCCAGAGGGGAGTGATCAGGGTGAGGAGCTTCCTCACATGAGGAAGAGACGAGTAAACTGGACACGTTCCCTTTAAAGGAGAGAAGGCTACTGGGAAACATGATCTTTGTCTTGAAGAAAAGGAAGCAAAGCTGTTTTGCCAATGTTTCAGGTGGCAAAGCTGGAAGTAATGGATAAGGTGCAGGGAGACAGATTTTTGGTTCAATCATAAGGAAGAACTTTGTTTCAGAAAAAAAAAAAAAAAAAAAAAGACAAGAGTCCAGTGATGGAGAGTGGACTGCCTTGGGAGTAGACGGTCCCCTGATAAGGTGGGTATTCAGCAAAGGCTGGATGGCCATCTGGCAGAGGTGATGTAAAATGGGTTCTGACAGGTGGGGGAGTGGGGAGGTGACCAAGGTAACCTTTAAGGCCTTTCAGCTCTAAACATTACATGTAAGTCTCTTCGCATATGAGTATAGTACCTCTCAGAACATGAGGTCCTTGTGATACGCTGGTAAAAAGAAATTCACTGGGAAACAGTGTATACTGGGTCCACTTCTGGAATGTGCTACTACTGTAAAATTACCTGTGGGAGAGATATTCTGTTTTCCTTAAAATACCTTAAAGTGCAAAGGATGTCAGCATTTCTAACTCTGCTCAGTGACAAAGTTCTGGGCTGAAAACGGGGAAGTTGAGCAGCACCCAGAGAAAAGTTTTAAATGTTTGCAATTTTATACGGACAAGTAATCTGCATATCACAGGAATTGGTAGTGTTTTGTTGGTTTAGAAGAACACAAACAGATCAAAGAAATTGGCGAATCGTTCCTGAACATATTTATATTATAGGAGTTGTTTCTTTGAACACTATGCCCATGAATAACCCACAAGATCTTTAGTTGCAAGATATTGAAAACATTAATATTTCATATGCTGAAGTGCTGAGAGATGAACATTCATAGTAAGTATATTGTCAAAGCTGACCCAAAGCAAGAACATAAAATGTAGTTTTTAGGGAAAGCAACTCTCATCTTTTGTTTCTTTTTTTTTTATAGTTTATTTTTGAGACAGAGCATGAGTTGGGGAGGGGCAGAGAGAGAGGGAGACACAGGATACGAAACAGGCTCCCAGGCTCTGAGCTGTCAGCACAGAGCCTGACGCGGGGCTTGAACCCACGAACCGTGAGATCGTGACCTGAGCTGAAGTCGGATGCTTAGCCAACTGAGCCACCCAGGGACCCCTCTCATCTTTTGTTTCACAGTGACATTAATTTGGGGGGAATGCAAAGGATTGAAATGATTCATTCAGTCAACAAATACCTGAGTACCACACGTGTTAGGCATCAGCGGTGCAAGGGTGAGCAAACTGAGACACTGTGCATGCTTTCAAGAAGCTCATTATTTAGAAAAGGAGGCAAACAATTAAATTAGCCATTGTAACACACTGTGGTAAGAAGAGTGATGAGCTGGGATGGCTCCTATTGAGCAAACGGCTCCATTTTTAAGACTGGTGAACCAGTGGCATTATTAGACACACATGCATTATTATTACTATTATTATTACCCATTCTCTTGAGGTTATTTGCATCTATTGTATCCAGACAGTGTAAATTCTACACAACAGGGTGCTACTGTGCACTCCTCAGGACCGCACTCAGCACCACGCTGGTAGATTAAAATTGGCCGTGGGAGGAGTGGCTATTCCACAGAGGTTTGCAAATGCCACAAACCAGGGCTTGATTTACTGACCTCCCCAAACCCCTGTTTTTTATTCCCCAGATAGCGGGCTGTTGAAAATTTACCAGAACCCCACTGGATTAAACACTACTCTCAGGTCCTTAAGCTTCGGGTTAAAATAGAGGAGACTTTCACTGAAAGATTAAAGTATCCTGGACTTCTTGGCTTCTGAAAGACTCTCCCATGTTAAAAAAAAATGTATTTACTTTTGCCTAAACATGTTTTCACTCAAGGAACATGTATTAAACATCATGTGCAAGACATTAATGGGTGAAGAAAATGTCATGTTATGCTTTTGAAGACAGTGCTCGGACCAATTAGAAACCGAGTTATACAGAACACATCATTCTATCTAAGATACAATTATCATTGCTGTCCTTTATGAAACATGCGTACAATCCAGCATCCCTGGGGTTAAAAATATGGAAAGCGGGAAAGTTTCAGTATGATGTCCCTTGAGTATATCAAGTCTTTCCAGGCAAGTTTAACATGTTCACACAAAAAACACTTAGATGGGAAGGAGACCATCCATATTACCGACCCCGCTGTTGACAGCCAATGTTGATGGAAAACGTATCATAGACCAGAGACCACATGCACATCATCTCTCTTCTCCTGTAAGATCTTCCTGCAGCTGTGTACTTGCGTGTACTTGGGCAAAAAGAGCCATTTCTTTGCTTTGCTATGCGACACGTTGTTAGGATTTCAAATTGGAATCCTATGTGTATGGACCCTCCCAGAACAGTCCATCTCCCACTGTGGGGCTCTCTCGAGTTCTAAGACACTCTGATATGGTTGTGGGAAATCAGAAGTGAATAGTAAGCCTTTTACTCCTCCAGAAAAACTGCCCTTGCTGCTGTTAATATACGTATGAGGAAAAAAGGCTGTGTATGTAGTTCTTCATAGTAAGTCTTATTCACCTACATTATCCCATTTAACTTTCTAAAGGAGGCATGACAAGTGCTGGTACTATAAATTTTATGAATAAATACAGAAATGAAGACACTCACTTAAGACCACACTGGGCTGATATGGGTTTTAAAGGTCATGTGAAAATCCAGCTCAAAACCCAGCAGTCTGGCCACTATATCTGGGGTCGATGGTCTCAGCTACGGTCTGTGGGCCAAATATGCCTGCTACCTGTTTTTGTAAACAAAGTTCGACTGGAACAGTCACATGCGTTCATTTATGCGCCTTTCCACTACAAAGGCAGAGCTGGACGGTTACAAAAGAGACCGTATGACCCGCGAAGGCTAAAATATTTCCCAGCTGGCAGTTTCCAGAAAAAGTTTGCTGACCCCCGCCCTACGGCTAGGTGGTCCTAAATTTCCGGCAGCAACAGCATGGACTCTTTCAGCCCAATACATAATGGGGGCATCTACAGTACTGCAAGGGGGGCTCGCTAGGCCCTCACTACCACCGGGGAGATGCACATCACCCCCTCAAAACCACACCTCAGCAAAGGGTGGTCCAACGGCTGTGCTTACAAGGTACTTGGCGAACTTCGGGTTGACGGCCTATGATTTCTGTTATCAGCATTTTGAGGTTTACGACAAACTGAAGGGAAAAAAAAATGAAGAGAAGGACGGAACTAGAGACTTTAAAGATGAAATGAAAGCCTAAGGTAATGAAGAAAGCAGCTGACGGGCCTAGAGATGGATTTTATGAAATTCTAGTCTCAGCTCGCCTCTTGCATGGTCTTTCCTCCAATTTCCTTTCAGTTTATCCCCTATTCCTTTGCTTGACTAAAGCTCAACTACGTAGAAATAAAATCAGAATCATGTTTTACTATTTTTTGCTATAAATTACAATTTTCCCCAGTGTGTGTGTGTGTGTGTGTGTGTGTGCGCGCGCGCGCACTCGCGTGTCTATATGTGGTGGGGGAGTGAGGATGGAGAGCGCTTATCAGAGAACTCACTGCGAAGTCTCTTGGTTTATTACGGTGAACACACGCCTGCCTTTTATGTTCTTTTAAATCCTAGAAGACCGACAAGTTTAGCCAGTCAACAGGGGACACTTCATTTCCCCCTGCCCCCTAAACAAGAGTGTGCCGTCAGCACTCTGACACCATTGCAGCAAAGACCGGAGTGCTGTGACTTGTGCTCATGACGTGATTGTACAGTGAACCTCTGGCCAGTTCAAGTAAGCGGTACCTCCTCTACCCCACTGTACAGCAAGAGGAAGTGCAGAGTTTTGTTTCAGTCAAGCTCCTGATGTGTCAAGAAAGATGTGATTTCCTGGAGGAGAGGGGAGAATGGCGTGGCTGGGATATGGGGCAGGAGTTGTGTGCTGGAGAGCGGCCATACGTGAAGTGCTTCTGTCGGGGAGAAAGCCCACTGAGCCCCCATGAAAGGGTTTTTTGACTTTCCAGGAGATGCAGATTCCAGATAGTTCGGGAGGAGTCTGACCCGCAGATGTCTCAGCCAGCACAATAGGCAGAGGCTCTGTTCCTAAGCCCGCCATCTCAGCTGCATGGCCATCCCGCTGCTCTTTGGCCACACTCAATGCATTTCAACTGAATGGAATGTTCCCTGTCCCCTCTAGTAAGATGGCCCAGGACACAGGATGCGCACGGACATCACGGCTGAGGCTCTTGCACTAGGACAACACCACAAAGCGTGTGCCTGCCTTGTCAGAGTCTGCCTCCCTATCATCCTTCTAGACAGGTAACAGCTTATGTGCTCAGGTTCACATAGAGAAAACATGCGGCCTTAAAAACCAAAGTTCCCACGAAGGGGAGGCTCCTTATGCATACCAGGCTTAATTTCAAGACGTCAACTTTGGATTTTCAGGTTTGAATTAAGGAAAGGCCCTTTGAAATTAAAAATGACAAAATCCATATGAGAAAGATCAAAATCGATCACAGTCCAAGTAGAAAACTCAGTGTGGTTTTAATGTAAACACAGATATTTTCAGAAGACTTCCTTTTTAGTCAGGAACGGCCTCCTGAAAGGGATTTTAAGTTTGGTTATAAAAATGGAGTGGAATCTGGGGCGCCTGTGTGGCTCAGTTGGTTAAGCATCCGACTTCCACTCAGGTCATGATCTTGTGGTTCAGGAGTTCGAGTTCCCTGTCGGCTCGAAGGCTGGAGCCTGCTTTGGATTCTGCGTCTCCCCTCACTGCCCCTCCTCCACTTGCACTCTGTCTCTCAAAAATAAACATTAAAAAATAGGGTGGAATCTGAAGAAAAGGATAAAGCAATGCTGTCCCTCTAATGGAAGCATGGCGGAAAGGTGTGGCCAAGGACAGGGAAAGGAAAGTGAGCAGCAAGGACAGTATAGGCCAAACTGGTAAGAACGGAATGTGTGGTGTAGTTAACACTCTGAAATTTAATTGGGTAAAAAAGTAAAATAGAATATGTATCCTTGGAGCTGATTGCTGTAATTCATGAGCCTGTGACGGCAACTGAGTGATTTTCTTGATAAGACTGTGGGGGGAGTCAAGGTGATTTATATACTCATCTGAAGAAGCAGGTATCAATAATGACCTTTCGGCAGAATAAGAATGGGCCCAATAGGAGAGAGAGCAGAAAAGGCCAAACCCAGTATGGATACAATGTTCCTGGTCCCAACAGGTGCCATCTTTCTAGTCGACGAATTAAAAACCTGAGATCATGACAGACCTGGCTATCCGTACCCACCTGCATCAGTGGTCATCTAACTCTACGGCCCGATCCCTTTCTCGACTACTATTCCATTTCCTACTGCCTATTTCAGAGTTTTTCTTTCTAAGAAACCTCTTTTATTGTGAAATAAGACACATATGTTTCACAGTAACAGATACATATGAAGGTTTATGATAACGTATGTTCATGTTAACCAGTAAGCAAACACCCAATGGAATCCCAAACATGGTAAAGAAACAGAACTTTCCAGTATCCCAAGTACTCCCCGTCGAAACCTTTTCTCTCGCCACCTGTGGTAACCTTTATAGAATCCTTCTTCTGCTGTTCTTTATGATTTTACCACTTGGATATGTATCCCTAAACTGTATAGTATAATTTTGCTTCTTATGAATGGAATCATATTTTACATATTCTTTTGTGTCTTGCTTCTCTTTTTGAACATAATTTTGTTAGATTCATCCAGACTCTGTACAACACTAACACGCTGTTCATGCATTTCCACTGCTGTGCATAGGTATAGAAGACATGATAGGTATAGAAGACAATGTATCTCTTTCTCTTCTTGTGCTATGCTATTCCATGCCTCTCTATTTTGTTAATGTCTTTTCTGCTACTTTGAATATGCCCCACCTTTCTGGATTCAGCTTAAGTACCACCTCCTTTATGAATTCTTGAATGACCACTCCCCTTCCTGAACTCCTAACGTGCCAGGTACAAATGTAGATCGTGGTAGGTCTAACACCGATTTGCTGGCTGCCACTCTCTCCTAAACAATACACTTGACAGCACTCTCTGGGCCTTTTCACCTCTATAGTTCCCTATCTCATACTGCACTATGTGCTGAGTACACATAGAATATATGCCGGCTAAACACATGCAAGGAGACTTAGAGAACTTCCAGGTGTAACACTTGAAGCTTCAGAGAAATAAAGCACACGTGACCCACATCAACAGACAGATATAAAAGCTGAGACTGGTACACTGGCCTAAGGTTCAAAAGTCTGGATTTTCATCTTCCCATAAGGTACTTGTCATTGTAAGATTTGGGTACAGCCCCAAGTCCCCCACGGCTGATATCCTAAAGCTCACTAGTCCTCTTAAACGATGGCCAGCTTTGGTCTTCATTCTTTGTTGACTGCCAACCAACTCATCTGCCCATGTCTCTGCTACCGGCAGACAGGCCAATGCTAAACAACCTTGCCGAGGAAAAGACAGTAAAAATGAATTTATTGAGAGTGTACTTTTTTCACCAGAGCACAATCTTCAAAGCAACATGCTGCACTGTCATTATCTCATTACGGTAATTTCAACACTTGCTCCTGTTAACTTATTAAAAAACATTTTAAATCATTTTCTTCTTTGCAGGCACAACAAACCATCTCATTACCCAAATATGGATTGGTGCCAAGTGATATGGCAAGGGATGTGACGGAAGAAAGGAACACAGGTAGGCAAAAGTCAGGCTCTGAGAGAGGCATGCCCATAACAGTGGACTGACTGTAACCACTGCTTGCCAGACAGGAAGTGAGTTTTCAAAATGTTGCCACATTGGGCCACAACAGCGCTAAAACAAGATGCTTCTTGCCTTCTTCGAAGTCCTCTAGAGAGAAAAGATACCTTGTTTATTGGCCTAAATTTCTTTTTCTTGCGTAATACCTTGGTAGAGCACAAATTCTCTTCTACCCGCTTTATATATGTGCCTAACATTGTAAGACCATTCCTTGAAAACATTTGGATGGGAACCCTCAAGTTTAAAAAACACATTTATCATTTCAAAGACATTGTCTAAAGCAGGGGTTGGCAAACTGTGGCCGCAAGCCAAATCCAGCTGCTACATTTTTTTTGTCATTAAAGTTTTATCGGAACACAGCCACACTTGTTTACTGACACATTGTCCATGGTTGCTTTCATACTACAACGGCCCAATTGTTCAAATAGAGACCATATGGCTTACATGGCTGCACGGAAATATTTGCTATCTGGCCCATTACAGAAAAAGCTTATTGACCCCTCATGTACAGCCTTCTACTCAAAGTACATCTCACAGACCAGCAGCTTCAGGGTTACTTGAGTGCTGGTTTGAAATGTAGAACCTCAGGGATCGACCAGACTGAATCAGAGAGAGAGGATGAGTCAGGGAGGGGCAGCGAGGAAGAGAGAGAATCCCAAGCTTTCATGCTTAGCGTGGAGCTCGACATGGGGCTTGATCTCACAACCGTGAGATCGCGACCTGAGCCTGTATCAAGAGTTGGCTGCTTAACCAACTGGACCACCCAGGCGTCCTGTGACTGACTGAATCAGAATGTGCATTTTAAAAGGATCCTCCTGGTGGCTAAAATGAATACTAAATTTTAGAATCACTGGTCTAAGGAACACAGCCCGAAAGATAAATAAAACGACAAGAAAGATGAAGGTCTATTACTAGACTGACAATATTTTATTATCAGACAATACAGAAGAGGGCTGCTTGCAAAGATCTGGATACAGATGAAGAGGAAAAAAGAGGTAGGTTGAAAATTCTGGAGAGCATTAAGATTGTACATGGGGGGGAAGGTTTCTGGCATCCACTTACACGCCCAGAGTGGATAGGATGTGCACAAATGACTTTACCCCGGATGGTTAGGGTTTTTTGTAAAAGAACCATCACTCCTAAAAGCAGGTCCAGTATCGGTCTCCCCAGAGCAAAAACAACAAGTAAATAAGGAACAAATTTGCCAATTTCAACCAAGTCCATTTGGTTGTCATTTTCATTTCCTTCTTAAATACTCCATTTTCCCTGTGTAATAAGAAAATTGTTTTCCCAATAAGACAAATGGGTTATGATTTGTTCCCTGAAATAAACATGCTATAAAATCCACTTTAAATCTCTATTTTATTATGTGTTATTTGTGTTCCATTTGTAACCGGCTGTGTGCTGTCATTTTGGGTTTGCTTTATCCAACACTGTAAGGATCTGACAGAGATGAGTACCATTTCTCCTCAAAGTTACAGAGCCTGATCTATTATTATGTTTATATTTCGCATCTTTACATTTTCTAAGTTCTTGGGTTGGCAAGTTTCACTGTATCCAAACTAGATGCCTGCAAAGAGAAGAATAACAACATATAAAGGAGCACAAGAGCCATTTTTCGAAGTTCCTTCCAACCAATGGGACAGTGCAACTCAGGCTTGTGAAAAACACGTTAGGATCCAAATTCTCACTGGAAAAGAACAGCTTTGTGAGATGGAAAAAGGGTGTCAGGCAGTAATTTGGAAGGAAAAGTTATTGCTGCCCCTTTGATAACAACCTGCAGTGGTTCAGAGATGATCACCTTCTGCTCCCAAAATGCACCATGGTTTGGGCATGCCGGACTCACCCGGCAGAAAATACATTTGCCAAGAAAAGGCACTCCTTTGTTTAAGAGCTTTCAGACTGGACCGTCTCCGACTTCAGAGGTGACAAACTGACTTCTGCCACAGAGAATGTATACTTTTTGCCACCCCCTGCTCTTCGAATTCGATCTGACAACGAGGGACTCTGGCTGGTACCCGATAGTCTTCTTCCAGACGCCATGGAATGTGACAGCTGGAAGGACATTCTGGAGAGGACCAGTGTCCTCTGTTTTGAGATGACAAAGGCAAGCCCAGAGAGGTTAAGTATCTGCCCAAAGCTGCATCACAAGTGGGTAACAGGTCACCAAGATAGACCATCCCGGGGGGCACTTTTCTCTCTTCTTTTAAATTCTGCACTTCTCAGTGCTCCGTCCAGTGCCTGGTGCACGGCAGGCATTCCGGACTTGTTTGTTCAGTGGCTGCAGCCCGAAGTTTTCTCCGTTGCCCCAGGCTTGTTCATGTTTAACAATGGATTTGCCTCTTATCTTCCTAAAGAATCAGAAGTCATATTTCAAATTATGCCTCCACACAGGTATAATTAAATCTTTAAAAGGTGGGATGGCAAAGAAATTAGAGGCTAGAGCATAACAGACGTTTTACAGCCTGCAGATGCCAAAAGCAGGCAGCCCACCTTGCTCCGCCCTCCCTTCCCCCATAGTGTAGCGGCAATTATATTCCAGGGTGAATAATGTAATTATCTAAATGAAACCAGGAAGGAAGAAAAAAAAAAAAGAAAAGAAAAAGGATGCAACATAAAAGGATTAGCTGCTCAAGGATTTGTGGTTGGGGGTGGGGGGGTGGGGGGAAGGAGGATGGATCCAGGCTGACAATTTCATAAAGTAGCCATCAATTATTTAAATCACTGTGACTTTTCAGACAGCGTTATGGACAGCAAGGGAAAAAAACAGTCTAAAATTTTGAAAACCACAAATTACGAGAGAGATGCTTGTTATTTGGTTTTGGAATGCAACGTGTTCTGCCTTTAGAGAAAGGAGCAAAAAGAAAAAAGCAAAGTTACCCTAAATAGGAGCTGGTGCAAGATACTCATTTTCTGGAAGTTCAGAAGACCAGGAGAGTTCCCTTCTAGTACAAGTGTTGGTGCTGCTAAAATCCACTGTAAATAGGGGCTCCTGGGTGGCTCAGTCGGTTGAGCGTCCGACTTGGGCTCAGGTCATGATCTCACAGTTTGTGGGTTCGAGGCCCGCGTCGGGCTCTGTGCTGACAGCTAGCTCAGAGACTGGAGCCTGCTTCAGATTATGTGTCTCCCTCTCTCTGACCTTCCCCTGCTCACGTCTCTCTCTCTCTCTCTCTCTCTCAGGAAATAAATAAAAAAACATTTAAAAAAGATTTAAAATCCACTGTACATAAATCACTCAGTCCAGGAAAGGGGGAGAAGGTTTTCAACAAGACTAGAACGAGAATTGGGTCAGCAAAAGAGGGGCCTGGATTCCACTACTGGAGATGTCATTTATCAGATTTGTCACCTTAGACAAGACACTTAGGTAGTTAAGCTTGGGATTCTAGCTCTGAAATTCTTTGGGAGTCCCGTCTTATCGTGGTAGAAACTATCAATGCTAACTGGGGAAAATGTATACTACAGGCTAACCACATACAATCAGACTTAGGACTCACACAGAATATGCGTTGCATGTGTGTAAGTTCGGTTACCACATTCCTTGTCTGCTAAGCTGTCTTTCTATACATACGAGACAAACCAGCATGTACCTCTATGTCTAGGACCTGAAAGAAGTGAGGGGGGAGAATGAAACTAAACCTAAAATTTTGCCACGACTTGACGTATTTGCATTTGCTAAGCTAGCTCTATAGCAATTGGTTGTTGGGACCCGGATACAAAACTTGCAGGTGGATTAGTCCGCAGGAGGTCAATCTGGCCAGTAGTGCCAGGAGCCAATGAACTTGGTTTTCCCTAGATATGGTTAGCTGGGAAAAAAAGCAAAAATAGCTTCCAGTCCAGTCACTTATGATTATTTCTGTAAAACTACTCCATAAAAAAAAAGCAGACATTATAAATATATAACTAGTCATATAAATATTTAACTAACGCATTTTAGCCAAATACATGAACCATAGCCAAGATTTTTAAAAATATAGTTACCCAGGGATTAATTAAAAACATTCACCCACTAAACTGGGACATTAGAAGTTACAACTTGTATCTGAATTCTTTTGCTTTTCACTTAAAGAGAAATCTTTAATTTTCTCATATTTATGTTCTGTGCATCAAAATGTTTCTGATCCCTTGCAGCTTATTAAGTTTCTTGTCACGCTGGGTGTTGGAGAAAGTTCTCTCTGTACGTACAGTCTGGCCCCTCTGTCTACACTCCTTCCACCCTATTAATCTCTCTACACACAAAAAGGACCTGCTAACTGAATCGAGCCTCTGAGCTTGTGCTGTATTTTATGAACACGCAGGTCATGGCACATACCACTGCTTGTCCATTCTACTGCCCAGGCTGTCAACACACACATTTTTTTCTTCTCTCTCTATTCCGTCTTCTTCACTGCTGATTGGCATACAAATCAGGCTTCAATGGGCCCATGTGACCCCCTCATCTAACATTCAAAGGTGTGCAAACAGAAAGCAAGAGGTCCCTTAACAGACCCCTGGCCTCTCTTCCTCAAAGTTTAACACAAAAGCTCTTCTTAAAAGACATAAGCTTAGCTCTTGACAAAGCAAGGATTCATTCCCATATGGCTGGTTCCATGGGGTTCAGCTCCTTCTGTAAGTCCCCGATCCACATTCAGGGGCTTCTTATAGAAGGAGATAAACCATAAGAGAACTCTTAAATACTGAGAAAAAACTGTGGGTTGATGGGGGTTAGGGAGAGGGGAAAATGGGTGATGGGCATGGAGGAGGGCACTTGTTGGGATGAGCACTGGGTGCTCATATGGAAACATATGGAAACCAACTTGACAATAAACTATATTAAAAAAAAAAAAGTCATCCCTGGAGGAGGAACCCCAAGTCCCAGAATAAATGTACTTATTGTTAGCACTGAATGACTTGGTAAAATAATTTTATTTGTTTTTTTGGCCTATTAATTCCATGTTTCCAGAGAGTGAAAAGTCCCTATGCCTTTCTCCACGCTTCTAATGGGCAAGAGAAGTTTTTTATTTTATCTTTTTACCCTTACATGGAATTTCTCTCCTATTTCAGTTGGAAGAAGAAAAATCATTAAGTTATGAAGGTGTCTGTCACCAGTAAAATTCCCAGGGCTATCTTTTCAGACAGAAAATTTTTGTGCCACCTGACTCATGGTCACCTGACTCACGGTCACCTGACTCACGGTCACTAGACTCATAGTCACCAGACTCACGGTCACCTGACTCACGGCCTTTACTGTGGTTGTAGCTGCAGGTCTTCAGCAAGTTGGTGTTTTGAGGAAAGGGGCCTGGGGGAAAGGAAGAGTTGGACAGAGAGTGTTTTTTCTGGAAATGAATGTTAAGTAATTAAAAAAAAATAGATTCCCTAAGAATAAGTTCTAAAACAGCAACTAAGAGTAAATTTAAGTATTTTTACTTTTGCCTTTTTCTTATATGCAAGTTTACTCATCGTGCTCATACTTTCATGAAAGCACTTACCACCATGATGGATTTGTTTAATTTTAGGTCTGTCCTCACCACCATTGCAACCCCATTCTTCCTCACAATTTCTATAAACAGCTAAAAACAATATCCAACTGATTTGAAAACTTATGGTCATAAAAACCGTACAAGGTCGATGTCTATGGCAGCTTTACTCATAATCACCCTCAACTGAGCAACGAAGACGTCTTGTAACAGGTAAATGGATAACCAAACTGGTACATCCATACCATGTCCATAATCCGTATCATGGAGTAGTATTCAGTGACGGAAAGAAATGAGCTGCGAAGCCATGAAAAGCCATGAATGAATCTTACACATATTGCTAACTGGAAGAAGCCCGTCTGAAAAAGCTAAGTACTGTATGATTCCAATTACATGAATTCTGGAAAAGGCAAAGCTGTAGTGACAGTAAAAAGATCAGTGATTGCCAGACAAGTAGGGAAAGGGGAGATGGGTTGGAAAGATGAAGTAGAGGGATGTTTTGGGGGGAAGAGGGGCAGGGAAAACCATTTTGTACAATGGTATAACAGCAGATATATGACGTTAATGCGTTTGTCGAAACTCATACAACTTTAGAGCACGAAGAATATGAACTTTAATGTATGCCAATTAAAAAATCATTTAGGAGGTTAAGGATGCCAGGATGAAGTGCAGAACGTGACAAAACCATCTAGTTGCATTACAAATATATAAAACGACCTTCTTGAAAGGAGTAGGAGGAGAAGGTGCTGACCGAAGCACTTTCAGAAAGTAGTAGGGATATAAAACTAAAGGCAAAAGAAATTGTGCCTAAGAAGTAGGCCCTAGCTGATAAAGCTGCTTGCCGCAGGACATGGGTTAATCATTCTGATACCACTGTACAGGTTTGCTAGGCTTGAACAGTTAAGCAGATGGATGGTGGATGCGGGGGGCAGGTTTTTTGTTTGTTTTACTGCTGGAGAAGGAGGTTACAGATAAGTAAGGTAAGAGGAGGAGACTAGAATGATCCATACAGTCATGCATTCAAGTTGGAGACATCAATAAGAATCCATTTTTAGTTAAAATATAGATTTTAGTAGCTACGTGTAGAAATATGTATAGGTAAGAATATATACATAATATAATAATATAAGCCATATATTTAATTTTCTCTACCAGCTGAGAGGATCTAGAAGTAATGATGCTCAAGTAGCAACAATCATATCAAGCCCCCAGATATTGATTGCCAATTCTATTCTCTAGTAACAGAAGCTGCGGGTCCATAGGAAAATGGCTGATTCTAGGACTGGGGGAGAAAATATGCAAAGGGAGCTTGGAGCATCTTATAGTGCTTGTTTCCTCCAAGTGTAGAAAACAAGAAATGTTAAAAAAAATCACAAAGGTAGGGACACAGGAGGAACGGGTACCAACTGGAAGAGCTCCAGTGGTCAAGGCTGGAACAACGTGAGCAATAAAAATAAAGCAGTATTGTGTTATAACCCACCATATACAATAAAGATCCATGAGTCCGTATAACACAAGTACGCGGTTAAATACATACAAAAATAGGAAAGAAGAGACAAATCTCTCATGCAGAAGCTCTCCATATAATTTATGCAAATACTCTGCCCTCGAGGAAGTGGAGCATAACCGCCTACTCCCCGAGCGTGGGCTGCACGGTGACTTTCTTCGGCAGAGTAGACTATGGAGAGGAGGGGGAAAGAGTAACTCTCTAGAGGAGAAACCTGACAAACCCTGCCTCAGCCAGGTGCTCAAGGTTAACATTGACAGAGATAAGTCTTGTTGATGGCACTGATGGCATGCCTATCTGATACGATGTGAGAGTGGCGCTTTACCTCTGTGGTCTTCCTCCCCAAAGCACGCACCTCTTATCGAGTCATAAGAAAAACATCAGACAGACCCACAGGGCAGGCCTTTTTACAATGTCTCTAACCCACTGTCAAGGCCATTCAAAAAAGAGAACGTCTCAGAAACATCCAAGAAGAACTGAAGAAGTCAAGCCCACCGACCGTCATGTGGTGTCCTGGACGGGATACTGGAGCAGAAAAAGATGTCAGGGAAAAGTCAAGGCAATCAGAATAATGTAAGGATTTTAATAAGAATGTATTAACATTAGCTGGGCAAACGCACCAAATGCACCATACTAAAATAAGATGCTAGTAACAGGGGAAATGAGGTACAGAGTGAAAGAGACCTCTCTGAACTGTCTTTGCAACTGTAAACCTCAGACTTGTTGAAATAAAAAGCTTATTAAAAAGAAATACTTAATGCTACCTTCCTTGGCAAACGACAAAGGTTGGCTTTTACACACCATATCCCTAACTGTGTAAGCCAGAGGCCACCCTTTAATGCAACTGTTGGCAATTTCTATTTTATTCACTCACCAAATGAGTGCCTACTATGTGTCAAGAGATTTCCTTTTTTTTTTTTCAAATTTTTTAATGTTTTATTTATTTTAGAGAGAGTGATAGAGACAGCATGAGCAGGGGAGGGTCAGAGAGGGAGTCACAGAATCCGAAGACAGGCTCCAGGCTCTGAGCTGGCTGTCAGCACAGAGCCCGATGCGGGGCTCGAACGCAGGAACCATGATACCATGACCTGAGCCGAAGTCGGACGCTTAACCGACTGAGCCACCCAGGCGCCCCATCAAGAGATTTCTTTTGGCTCGAAAGCAAAACTCTGATAGCACAGAAGAAAAGGAGATACTTCCTGTTTGAGAGGCAGGAAATTAACTGACAGGTCAGCCCTCTCTACACGGGCAGGCTGCTCATTTTGGCAAAGCTGGGAAGCCATGGGCAAACGCAGCACGCAAGGTCACCAGAACACTTCTGCGAGCACCTGATTAGCCAGCTTTGACCTTGGAAGGACCAAGGGGAGGCCAAATGAAAACACACTTTGTAGAATAAAAAGGAAGAAGTAATTAAGCTCCTGTGGTTGAAACGGGGCAAGAAGAAGTCACATATGTCCAATGAAGAGAGGTACAGAAAGAGTTTCATTTAAGTGCAGCTATCTGAATTTGACTTTGTAGCTATTTGCAAGTGAATATACTCAGGGTATTCTGGACTCCAAAGATATGACCATCCATCATGGGAATAGCTGTAACTATGGAGGGAAAAGAAGCAGATAAAAATGAGGAAGAAAAAGAAAGGGAAACCAGAAGCCTAGATGGATTTCTTTTTTTTCCTTCTCAAAAGACTCTCTTTCCAATATGCACAATCCAAACAGGACATAATGACACAGATAACCTATTAATGAGCTAGCTGCGTGTTGCCTTTTCCCCAAAGCAGGACTTTAATTGACAGAAGTCCTGTGTGTCTAAAAGGGTAATAGGTGAGGATATACAGCTTAATCTTTAAATACATGAACATGCTGTAACCAATGGATGCTCCTGTGGACAGAGGTGATGAAGAACCCATCACCTGTGAGGGCTCACAATACCTGTCCCAGAAAGTCAGCCTGTTTGACCAATTATGACGATCAATCAAAAGAACGACTTCAAATGCTGAGCTGAGCAAAATGTGGGGGCTCGCCAAACCTCAGGCAGCCAGGAAGGTCACTACCTGAAGCTTCAGGCCAGAGAAAACACTCACAGGAAACTTTACTGTCTTCACTCACTTCTAAGGTGGAATACTGGATCCCTGCCGTGGATGGCCTCCCTGATGCCAGGCTCCCTTGCTACCTTCTAATTCTATCTGTGAACTGCCAAAGCCCACTCTCCCTTAAAAGCTCATCCACCCTTTAGGCAAGATCAAATCAGAGAGGAGCCAATGAGCCTCTTCCACTAGGACTTTTCATGACAGTGCCTCTTCCTACTTTATTATTTGTTTTAATGTTTGTTTGTTTTTGAGAGATAGCGAATGGGAGAGGGGCAGAGAGAGAGGGAGACAGAGAATCCCGATTGAGCAGGGCTTGAACTCAAGAACCAGGAGATCATGGCCTGAGCCCAAATCAAGACTCAGATGCTTAGTCAACCACACTTAACCGACTGACCCACTCAGGTGCCCCCTCTTCCCACTTTAAAAGTGGGCTGTTCTTTTTGAAGTTTAAGACCTGCATACAAAGTTTTGTGCCCCTTGCGAACCTCATTTCTCACCCCCCATTCCTCCCTTCGCTCAGGTAGTGTTACTAACCTCAACCGTCTCATGAACACACCCTTTGAGTCTCTACCAATGTTCTGCCCTTCGTTCGGGTTACCTTCTCCTCTGCCATCTCCATCTCTACATGGCCTGCGATGCCCTGTTTGGGACCCACAGCTTGCCTCACATCTCTCGAACCTTCTAGTTCTCAGTGTCCTCAACTCCCAAACCGCAAATCCTCTGGAATAGTAGCGCGTTCAGTGCTAGTGACAAACTCTCTTCTGTGCTGGTTTGTAGGCATGAGGAATTCTATTCCCTAACTGTAAGCCCCTGTGAAATGGGAGCCACCCTTTATGTGGCCCCACATTTCTTTTCTAGTGACAGCGCCAAGCAGGTGTTTAATCAAGATTTCCCATTTAGTTTTACCTAGAATCACAACAGTAGAAATTACCCCACTGAGCTGCGGGGCTGTCTTCCACTCGTTCTACTAGACGTATCCGATTTTCACCAGCCCATCTTACGGCGTCTACACTAACGTAAATACATGCGAGTTGATGACTGGGGAAGGATCCTTGAACAGCCAGAGCAAGAACAGGTGCTTTGTTTGAACAGTTACTCTTGAAGGGCCAATTAACTTTCAAGCTGAAATACTCCGGTTTCTGCCTTTCCATTTTCTCACTAGAACATCTCTAAGCCAGAGCTGCAGTGCTCAGACAGGGCAAAAATTACTTAGGATAAGAACCTCAAAAATTCCCCAAGAACAGCAGTTCTCTGTCTCTACTCATTTGGGTCCTACCAGTAATCTCGCCAGATCAGCAATTCTGCAGCTCCCAAGAATAATAACTATCATTTCCTTAGGCTGTTGAGCCAGCCTTTTCTCTCTTGGTATCTTTTGATGGGATGTTCCTCCCCTTCTCTAGCATTTAAGGAAAAGAAATAAATCTGAAGATGCCTTTGTTAGCAAGTAAAGTCAAATATACCTCGGGCAAAGGCAGCTCTCTACGGATCTGAGCGACAGAGTGTTAATGTAGCTCGGTCCCTGTCAGCAGACCTGTCATAAGTCATTACCTTCTCTCCTGCTTATCCACCAGGAGTGGGCCGCGGCAAGATCAAAGCAGACAGCAGCCAATCCACGTTCCAAACACCCCAGACGAGCCCTGTTTCATAGAACAGTCCAAGTGACAACTAAGACGGCCATCAGTGGGCCTACCCTGACTTAGAAAATAAGTTCAGAAGCGTTGTTTAAAATCCAGGGCTTATCCCTATATTGATGTCACTCTGAAGCCGCCTAGTGCTCAGACAAGTTTCTTAGTACCAAGCTAAGCTGGTAAACAAGTGTCACTAACTGTAATTACTTTCTCATTCAGCAGTCCCTCGTGACTCCTCTAGCCATGTGGATAAAGCTTTCCAGCTTGCTCTTTTCAAACTGACCTCCTAACCCAGATATAATAAATTCTTGAAAAGTTGCATCTAAATTAAAATCTGTTCCAAACACATTATGAGGGACGATGGATTGTTGAAGAAAACATCTGTAATTACAACTGACTTGAAAAAACAAACTTTGAAATCATTAATAATTTGTAGAGGGCTGGTTGCGAAGATTTTCTATACACACACACACACCCTCTCTCTCTCTCTCTCTCTTGATTTTTAGTCCCTCTGGGCATGCATGTGTGCTCTCTCTATCTCTCTCTCTCTCTTATTTCCCCCCTCTCTTTGCTTTGCAGACAGCTACTTACAGAAGTCTAGTTAAGGAGGAACTTTCTAACAAAATTATCTCATGCAGAGAGAAGACTATAAAGATGTCTGTAAAAATTGACCATATTGCGTGCTTACTGTCTGCATATAAAATCACTTCTTGTCTGCTCACTTCGGTCTTTTTCATCAGTAGTTACGAGGACAAGTTCCTATCAATAAAGGCAGTACTTAAGATTAATCACAAGCATAAGCTGGTCAATGTACAGTTCCATGACACTATTTAAAGGAAACCGTTGGGTGAGTACTTCTAGAAATTGAACAAAGCAACTACTTTCCCACTTCATTTATTTCCCTTCATGTTCTGACCTTCTAAGATATTAAAAACCTGTGAACACCACCATGGGAAAGTCCTTAGGGAATGGCTGGGAACTCACTTCTCAGGCAGCTGAAGAATTAAAACCACCAGGTCTGGTCATGCTGTGAAACAAATACAGCATAAAATGTTAACTGTAGAATCTGGATGGTGAGTGTGGGGTGGGTGTTCCCTGAACAATTTTTGCAGCCTTTTTAGGATTTTACAATATTCATGATAAACTGTGGAAAACATATTGCCAGGTACTTACACGGGCTGTCTGGTCATGTATACCACACTGTCGGTAAAAACAAGGAGAGCTTTTCATTTCCTAGGAAACATTTCTCATTCCTGTAGGTGTCTTCTTAGCACCATTCCCTTTAATGTTAATGGATTTTTCTGAATGGGGTGATCAGGTGGGCTTGTGGAATAACAGTATTAAGTTAAAAACCAACAATTCAGCATGTAGAGCAGTTCACAGAGCCCTGCTGAATACCTAAGCCCATATGGACTTTATTTTTTTTTTTTTATATTGTTACGTCTTTATTTTGAGAGAGAGACAGAGAACGACTGGGGGAGGGGCAGAGAGAGAGAAAGAGAAAGAGACACAGAATCTGAGGCAGACTCCAGGCTTTGAGCTGTTAGCACAGAGCCCGACGCAGGGCTCAAACCCACGGACTGTGAGATCATGACCGGAGCCAAAGTCGATGCTCAACTGACTGAACCACTAAGGCGGCCCCCCCATATGGACTTTTCAATGTAGTCTTAGGAGATAGCTTGAGTATCAGTCCCCTTCGACAGATGAGGGAATGGAGGGTTGTCAAGGAAGACAAGTGGCTTGGGCTCATCTAACGTTGCTGAGCTGAGAGGCAGATGAGATCCACATTTTAGGCACTCTTCCCACAAGCCATGATAGAATTTACATTAGTTACTTTCCCAGAAGACCATGAGGCATTGCAACAAAAATTCCACAAAAACAAAGTGTATTAAATCAGTAAACAGAATTCATACTACAGAAAGAAAAACACAGGTAAGACAATTTGAAGACACCAATGAATGTTTTAAGATCCCTTATGTCCCCATTAGTAATGAAAGACTTAATTTGCTCAGCTGTCTCAGAGTGAACAGGTGAGTGTTGAAAGGCCCAGTGATGATATAAACAACCAAAGATGAGAATAAAGGCATCTTCTACTCCATTGTCCAGGATAAAGCCTGATGCAGCCGCTAGTGGGTGATTTATTTGAGGCCCCCACTTGTCATAAAGAGACCAAACAATATTGCTAGTGAATAAGATAAGAGTAAAATTCAAAGAAAATTCAAATTACAAATGATGGAAAATTTATATTTCTCTTGGTAAAGATAAGACACTGAAGAATCAGATTGCCCCAAGGCATTTTAGTTCTAAGGCTTATCTTGGCACATTGGGACCATGAACACCACCTCTCACAGCATACCGGGGGCAAAAATCAACCGATCGGCTCTTTTTCAACTTTATGATTTTCATGATAACTTCCAGCAGACCTTAAAAGGGACTCGTCTATTTACACTGATAAAAACTGAACTGTGTTATGGACCACAGAGTAGAATGGCAGCGCTTGGCGGCGAGATGCAAATACCACTCAAAAGCAACATTGCTCATATTAACACAATTTGAGATGATGAAGATATTGCTTCTGGCTACACTTTGTTGGGAAACCAGCAAGGGGCTACTGGCAGCACCACGGCTTTGGGTGTCAGTGTAATTATGTCTAGCAAATCATTATACACAGTCCAGGCAGCCATGTCTATCAACCTTCGACGAGACTTAGTAAGAGTTCCAGCAATCACTCAACCTACTGCAAACTTTCATTTGGAACCCTGATGACCCCAGAATCTAGACCATCCTGGCCCTATTGCCTGAATAGCAATACTTCTATACTGCTTCCTGCCAGAAGGTTTTCAAGGAAAATAGAGCAAATTAAATACACTGCATTCGATATAACTTGCTTCCAATTATCAGCGATAGTGGGGGAATGCTGTTCAACCCCACACACAACCTCAGAATGTGATTTCACTTGAAAATAGGGTCTTTGCAAATATAATTACAGTAAGGACTGTATTACGGTGGGCCAGGGTGGGCCCTAAATCTAATGAGATTGTCCTTTTAAGAGCCAGAAAAGGACACACGGAGACACAGGGAAGAAGTCCATGTCAAGACGGAGGCAGAGATCGCAATTATGTTGCCAGAAGCCAAGAAGCCCTAGGACCACCAAAAGCTGGAAGAGGCGAAGGGGGGTCCTTCTCTAGAGCCTTTGGGGGGAATATGGCCCCTGGCCCCCAGAAATGTGACAAATATGTTTCTGTTGTTTTAAGACACTCAAGTTTATGGTAATTTGTCACGGTAGCTGTAGGAAATAGATACACTGGCTTTGATGGTCATCAACACTGCGTGCTACTTCTGCTCCTGATAAACAATCAGGGGACAAACTCCAGGAAAAAAGAGAAAGGGGTCAAACAGTACCATCTCTTGCTGTCACACTAGGATAGGGGGAGGCAGGAAACAGAGGTTACTAGGTGGGTGCTGGAGCCCAAAGGGCGGGAGCAGGTAAATACAAATTGGTGAGGAGAACAGATGCCGAGTGAAACCTAGACATGAGTCAGAAGTCTTGCCTGTAAAGGCAAGAGAGAGGGAGCAGGCAGGTGACGTGTGTCAGGGCAGTCCATGCTGAAACCCGCACACATGTGACATGGGTATGGGAAGAGACACGTCTTACAAACACTACTCTACGTAATCATGAGAAATAATTCCTCTGTTCCTATGACACTTATTTCACTATTCTTGTTTTCTACAGGAGGAAAGCTAGGTACAGAGATGTTAGCAATTGGGTCCCGGCCACAAAGTTACCAGCTGAAATGGCTGGGATGTAAATCCTTTTGTATCTGACTGCAAGGCTTATGTGCCAAGATGGGCTCAAATAGCAAAGACCACCTTCCCTCATAAGCCTGACTGAATTAAAGAGTGTCTTAACTATAATTTTTTATATACTTCTTCTCAGGGCCATAATTGAGTCTATAGAAAGATCCAGAGAAATGGCTCTAATTCTGGCTGCATGCTGGGATCACTGAGCATCGTATAAAACACTTGGCCCTACCCCTTATTAACTGAATTGAATCTCTGGGACGGGATCTTGGCAGTGCTGTTTGCAGAAAGCCCCCGGGTAAGTCTTTTTATTTGTTTAATTTAATTTATTTTTGAGACAGACACAAAGGGGAGAGGGAGGGGCAGAGAGAGAGCGGGACAGATGGCACTCTATGCTGTCAGTGCCTGATGTGGGACTCGAACTCACAAACCATGAGATGATGACAAGGTCCATTGCTCAACAGACTGAGCCCTCCAGGCGACCCCCCCCCCCCCCCCCCCGCNCTAATGGGTGCCATTGCTGAGACCCTGCTCTACGCTCCACAGGTAGCAGTGGGAGGTGCAGCTGACCGAGGAAGAGAAGGGTGTGTGGTGCTAGCAGGCAGCTCTAGCCACTTCACATCTCAGAAGAACTCTGACAAATACTGGGGCAGCCAGAAGCATGAAAATACGCTCATTAAATGCTTCATTCTTACTTGCATGGCTTCTGCTCATTTCCTCCGGTGATGTGGGAATCTGAGCCGGAGCATTAGGAAAGTTGCCTCTTCCTCTCGTTGTCTGACATGAGCCAGAAAACAGGCTCATCCTGTGTTGGGAAAGTACTTTGCAAAATTCAGCAACGTGCTAGACTAGGAAGCAGCTTCTGCTGCCGCTGCAAATATTGTTTTTACAGTTTCTGGGCCTGTATGAAACGAAGCCGGATAGTTGTGGTTTCTTTTAGGTTTTTGTTTTTTAAGCGACCACTGCTGTTCACTGCAGTGCTGAGCGCCCACAGTGTTAGATCCCATTTCTGGACCTCCAGCTGGGCATGACATAGTGATACTTCTAAAACTTCTGTCTCTATCATCAATACAGGAGGCGGGGGGGCCGGGGGGGGGGGCGCAGCTGGTTAGACCAAGATTCCTGCAGGAATTTGAATTTCTCACCAGCTCAGGTGTCGCCGACCCTGACAGTCCACGGACCAACTGGCACAAAGTCCCAAACTCTAACTGTGCCTGCAGATCACATCTGATGCCTTATAAATGCAGACTGATGTAGAGGGCTGATGTTCTTTTCCACAGCCACTCTCTATGTAGCAACAGTATACAGCATATTACCCGGGGTGGGGAGGGGAGAATGTTTACTTGCACCTGTCTTCACATAGTTAAATGCCCATTCAGCAGCTGACCAGGTAAAAAGATAAAAACCCGAGCATTAGCCTCCTAGCCCTTTTCAAAAATTTGGATGGAGATGCTAAAGAAGAAAAACATGAAGAAACATCTCCAAATCAATGATAGACAGTTGGAGTGGGTGTTTCCTCGTGTCTAAGGAATGAAAACTTTGTAGACGTCTACAGATGTAAAACGTAATGAAAGGATGTTCACTTCAACGGACTGTTTCCATTCTCCATGCCCAGAATGCCCATTTCTCTGGCTTAGGAGACATGAGGAATTACTCCTAAGAGATTTCCTTCATCTGAATCAGCGTGCTTTGTCTTGCAACAGGTGGAAGCCATTTTGAAAAAAAAAAAAGAAAGAAAGAAAAGAAAAAAGGATGGCAAGAGAGGAAGAGAGGAAGTAGACAATAAGATCATGAAGTGTATTCAATCCTGTGTTCATGTGGATAGCATCGGAGGAATAAGAACTGCAACATTTTAATGTAAGTATTGTCAACAATCTTAAACCTGTGACCATGAATCTTGGGGAGAAAACATGTACACACATGCCTTTGTCCTAAGGAAGGCATCGTTAATTAATCCATCCACTTGCAATCACTCAACCACGCAGCGATTTATTAAATACTGAGTGCCTCTTCTAGATCAGAGACTGTTCTAGGAGCTGAGGATTTAGGAGAGAGCCCCCTGTAAAAAATATTTAAGCTACTCCATCCATTGGAAACCACCTTGGGCACCAAGGTGAGAGATGATTGGTTCTGTGCTTTTACTTCTTACTCTCAAAGTGAGTAAGAAATTTAGCACAGTGTGTCCCTCACTATGGTGAGAGCACAGCCCGCCCCCCCCAATCTGTTGTAGATTGATACCTTTATAAAATACAACAGAAATCGATTAATGAAAATTTTTTAACCACAAAGATCTACAAAACACAAATCCTCCTCATTTTTGTTATTAGTTTCAACAGGCAATGTCAAATTCCTTTGGAAGGAGGGAGGGCATCTAAACGCTTCCTCTCCAATTCTGCATGTCTCACTGCAGACTGCTAACGAATAGCTTGCAGACAAGCATACTCCTCGGGCCACATTTTGAGTAGAACTCATTTAGATACTGGGCTCTAGGGTCAGGTTGCCTGGGTTTGAATTATAGTTCTACTACTTGCTAGCTATGTGACCATGGGCAAGTTATTTACTTTCACTATGTCTGTTTCCTCCCCATAATAGGAGGAAAAGCTCACAAAGCTTTTGCCAATTCATGTAAGACACATGTCAATACACATAAACAATCAGAATAGTACGTGGCTCATGGTAAATGCTATTACAAGTGTTAGCTGCTATCATTACTACTATCTACTATTACGAATGCATTTGTTACTATTATTATTACCAGGATTATGCTACTGGATCATGGGCCAATACTTGCACAGCTGTTTCAGCTATAAGATGGTGCTGGTCAACTCCTCTTTTCTATTTCCTTCTCTTCTATGAATTCTGTGCCCAGACAATGAAATTATGGATTCAAAAAGCCTGTTATCACCCATGGAGACACCCCCTCATAACAGATCATCTATACTGCCCAGATGCCATTTCAGAGAGGTAGGTACAAAGGTCCTGGGGTTCAGGGCATGTGGCTGCCATCAAACAAATGAAATCAGCCCTGACACAGCTGTCCTCTCACTGCCCCCTGGGAATACAGCTGTGTCCTGCTGTGTGACACCGGCAGCTGCCTCAGGGCACAGGTGCGGTCCTTTCTTCTCTGAGACCAAAGGACTGTGGAGCAGAGGGAGTGACTTTGCAGGACATTTTTAAACTTCGAGTAATTGACTCCTTAACCTATCATATCTTCTACACATATGTGTATTTCTCCAAGCACCCTTCTTAACAGTTGTTTTGGATTCTCAGCAAAAATGTTTGAGAATTATTTATTTTACTTCTGATTAATCACTTACAATTAGCTGGGAATGAAAATGTCAAGGTGACACAGAAACACATTTAAGGAACACTGAACCTTGACCATGGAAACTTACATTCGAAAACAATTTACAATGATTATAAAAGTGAGAGGATGCCTCAAGATGGGAAAGGAAAATAACCATCTCATTTACTTTTTAAATCTCATTACTCTGAGAATATTAAACAAATTTATTGATATGGCCTAACTAATTTGTATTCTCAGAAAATAAAATTTTTATGAAGAAAGAAAGGGCAGCAAAATAACTAAATATGAGAGCAGGTGTCTGGGGTTCTGACAACAAACTTGGAGATTAATTGGGTGAATGATCTTAGTTTAAAGATGTACTCGCATATATAGAATTCTATGTGGACTCAGGCAAGGAGAGAACGGGTGAAGGCGGGGTTCTCAGAATGGAGTAATTGATTTAAAAAACAAGAGGCACACTAACACTATGGCTGGTGACAAGGTTGGGTGTGACTTACTAAGACAGCAGTAGACCCCTGAGATGTCACTTTGCTGCAAAGTGTGGCCCTGACACGGCCCAGATTGTAGTCAGCCAGTTATTAGTTTTAATGTGGTTTTGCTACTCAAGCTGAAAATGATAATGTATAATAAGCTACCATCTTTAGGACACCGATCCTCTCTGTCATATGTTGTTGCCTTTGTTTTCTTTTAAATTCAGTACACCAAAGCATGTGAAAGTTGCTCTGTGCTGTACAGACTGACACTGCAGGGACATAAATACTGAGTGGTTTTCTGAAAGAGAGGAAGCTCATGATATGGACAGAAGCTAGATAAAGACAGAGTTTTGGCACTCTCTAATTCTCATCTTCCATCTCTGACTGCAGTTATTTCTGACTCTCAAAACTTATCCAACTGGGTCTATCCATCCATCCATCTATCCATGCATGTATGCATTCGTTCAATAAATTGCGTATCGAGCCCTTTCCTGCTGTCTGGTACCATACTATGCTTTTGGATCTTACGTTCTATCGGGAAAAGACAAAATAAACAAGCTGGAAAATCAGTGAACTAATCATTATGGTAGTTGTGTTAAGATGGGAAAAAATCAAGGGGTTAAAATAGTGACTAACTGAGGAGATCTATTCAGGATCTTGAGAAAAAAGAGAACTTCATGCAGATGATCGAATGAAGAAAGACTAGTGAAGAGATGAATTACAGAGGTATGGGCAGCGCTGAAGCAGCAGCGAGGGATGGCAAGGCGCCTGGAGTCTAATGATAGCAGAAAGTTTGGCATCAAGGGGCAAGGAGAAGAGCTGGTGTTCCCAGAGCCCAGTGAGAGCTGCAGCTATGGGTCAGGTGTCACCTAACAGGACCTCTGGAATATGAAGGATGCACCTATGGCCAGAACAGTGATCCAAAGTGGAGAGGAAGGAGATCAGAAACAACCCCAATCTCTCTCGCCTCTTCCCTCTTCCAATCTGCTGCTGGTGCTTCCTATGGGCAGAACCAGATCTTAAGTCACCTGGCAAAGAAGTTTTGGTGATAGAGTCCATGGAGTTCAGCTTCAGTGCTAGAATGGACTGGGGCGTCAGAGGGAGGGAAGAATGTAAAATAACCAGGGAAGGGGACCTACTCAGGTAGGACAGTCAGGAAAAGCTGTCACCCCATGGAGGTAACATCTGAACTGAGACTGTGAGAGAACAAGGTCCCTGCCACGCAAAGAGCCAGAGGAAGAGTAATCCAGCAGGGGGAGAAGCTAGCACATGCCTCCGCCACTCTCCCATCTCTGCCCCCCCGACTTAGTACAGATCCCTCACGGGGAACGCATCTCACACAGACCCAGATGATCTGAATGAACCCTTTCCTAGGTGTGATGCTATAACTCAAGTTTCGGGAGAAGCAAATGCCTCTACTCTATTTTCTCAATACCACAAGAGAGTTTTCTCATCAAATAGAATGCTCATGGGGCGCCTGGGTGGCTCAGTCAGTTAAGCGCCTGACTCTTGATTTCGGCTCAGGTCAAGATTTCACGATTTGTGAGTTTGAGACCTGCACTGGGCACTGCACTGACAGCACAGAGCCGGCTTGGGATTCTGTCTCCTGTCTCTCTCTCTCGTTCTCTCTGCCCCTCCCCTATTCTCTCTCTCTCAAAAATAAATAAGCTTTAAAGAATGCTCATAACTAGAACATTTGCCTATGAAAGGTCCAGGGTTTCTATTAATTCTGATGCACAAAGAAGGAAAAACCAAGGAACATATACATAAAGGCAGGTAAGGGCAAGCAGCTGAAGCAGCTGGAATTCCTTTCCATTTATACAACTTTTCTTTGAAAGAGCTCAAGCCTTCCATACGTTGAGATATCCTTGTCTCGTGCAACTATTAAAAAAAAATGCTATCGTGCCCATCATTCTCTCAAATGAAGAAACACTAAAAGATACAATAAGCATGTAATAATAGTTAATGCACGTATACATTTTAAACTCATACTAACGTTCTTTTGGTTTTATATTTACCCCCAAGTCACTGACTAAAATGGATACAAAATCAATGCCTGAAGCCTATAAATCCAAATATCTACTGACAACTTATTTTCGGTTGCCTAGAAACCATTTCTTTATATAGTCTATGTAAAATCTTCAGTATTAAAAAGATCATGACTTGAATTAAATGATCTGACTTTTAAAAGTCAGTTTGCTGGTGGGTTCAAATTCACTGTGAGCGAGCTGAGGTCAGAGCAGGCCTGCCCTGGAAAGGGTACCCAGGGTTTTCTGTTAGTGGGTGGTTGAGGTGAGGCATGGAAGTTTCCTCCCCTTAAGTCCTGAACACTCCTGACACATTTGCCAGAGGAGAAAGAATTCCTCTCAAGGACAAGTTCCAGGCAAATAATGAGGAACTGCCTGCATATTAATGAGATTCACCACCTTCCATATTCAATGGCCAGCCACTTTTTTCTTATAAAAGATCTTAAGGAATTTCCATTATCTCCATATTAGTTCTAAATTCCCCTAGGGCCTGTCTAATTTATTTCCTTTTGTTTTGTCTCTAATGAATATGGAAACAGATGGTGATTCTTCTTCTTTTTGTAATTTGTGTCTCTTGCCAAGTCAGTGAAAAGCGCTGATAAAGACAGTTAAGTATATTATCACCTGTAAGAGAGGACGCTGCACCCCCATCACCTTCATGGTGTCCGCATTAGCGAGGATCTTCAAGGGGTCGGATGTTTTCGTGACTCCTTCAATCTCCTTGTTGATCTCTGCCAGGACCTGATTCAGGAAGATGTTTTTGATGTACATGGTGAGAAAGTCTCGAAGTGGACACTGTTTGGCTGGGCCAAGTCCCAAGGCGTGCTCGATCTCCTGAATAAATCTGGAAGACAGCAGAAGAAAATGGTTGTTAAATATATCAGAAGAATAGTTCTAGAAATATCACCAAGCACATATGGGTATTTCTAGACTTTGGCATCTCTTTCTATCTATGGAGAGATGAGAGGGAATTCCCAGAATTCCTAACACGAACATGCCATTACTTTATTATTTGTCTGTACAAGAGCTTTTTTATTTTCCTAAGTTATTGTTTCACTAATTGAATAGACATAGGACAAAATAGAAAACATGACTTCTAAACTAAGGGGAAAAAAGGGGTGACACCAGAAACTATTTGTATTATTTCAAGAAGGAAATAAGAATACAAAAAGCAAAGGCAGGTATGATAACAGAAAATAAATTACAATGCAAATTTAAAAGCATACCCCCAAATACTGCATATTTCTCATGAGATCCTTACATGTGTAGATAGTAAAATTTTTTTTAATTTAAAAATTTTTTAATTTAAATATTTCCCTGATGATTAGATGTTGAGCATCTTTTCATGTGTCTGTTAGTTATTTGTAAGTCTTCTTTAGGGACATGTCTATTCAGGTCATCTGCCCATTTAGTAGGATTTTTTTTTTTTTTTTTTGGTGCTGAGTTACGTAAATTCTTTATATATTTTGGATACTAACTCTTTATCAGATATGTCATGTGCAAATATCTTCTCCCATTCAGTAGACTGTTTTTTTGTTTTCTTGATGGTTTCATTTGCTGTGCAAAAGCTTTTGATTTTTATATGATCCCAATAGTTTATTTTTGCCTTTGTTTACCTTGCTTGCCTCAGGAGACAGATCTAGAAAAATGTTTCTATGGCTGGTGTCAGAGGAATTATTGTCTATGTTCTCTTGTGGGGTTTTTATGCTTTCGGGTCTCATGTTTAGGTCTTTAATCTATTTAGAATTTAATTTTGTGTATGGTGTTAGAAAGTAGTCCAGTTGCATTCTTTTACATGAAGCCACATGAGATATCACCTCACACCTGTCGGAATGGCTAAAATCAAGAAGAAAAGAAATAACTAGTATTGGTGAGAATGTGGAAAAAAAGGAACCCTGGTGCGTGGCCGGTGGAATGTAAATTGTACAGCAACTCTGGAAAACAGTATGGAGTTTCCTCACATAATTAAAAAAAAACATATGATCTAATAATCTCTCTACTGGGTATTTACCTGGAGAAAATGAAAGCACTAACTCAAAATAATATATGCACCCCTATGTTTACTGAAACATTATTTATGAGAATCAAGACATGGAAGCAACCTAAGCATTCATCAATAGATGGATGGCTAAAGAAAATGTGAGATACATACACACACACACACACATACACACACAAATGGGATATTACACAGCCATTAAAAAAGGATGAGATCATGCCATTTGAGACAACATGCATGGACCTAGAAGGTATTACATTAAGTGAAGTAAATCAGACTGAGAAAGACAAATATCGTAGGATCCACTCATAAATGGAATCTAAAAAAGATGACTAAGCAAACAAAAAGTAGAATCTGAACTATAAATATAGAGAACCAATGGAGGGTTGCTGGGGGTGGGATGGGGGAGGTTGGGCAAAATAGGTGAAGGGGACAAGGAGATACATGCCTCCAGGTATGCAATGAGTAAGTCACAGGGAATAAAAAGCAGAGCGTAAGGAATACAGTCAATGATATCACCACAGTGATGTGATGGGGCAGATGGTAGCTATACTCATGGTGAGCACAACATAATGTATAAACTTGTCAATGTCACTAAGTTGTACACCTGAAACTAATGTAACATTGTGTGTCAACACTCAAAAAAAAAAAAGGTGGAGGGAAAATAAATGATACTCTTTTAATGCATGACGATATGTAAGTTGGGAGGTTATGAAAGGGAACAGGAAGGGGGTGTGGACAAAAGAGTACTTCAATCTTATCTGGAATGATCTGCTTCCTTTATTAAAAACACTTAAAGCAAAGGGGTGCCTGGATGCCTCCGTCACTTGAGTGTCCGATTCTTGATTTTGGCTCAGATCATGATCCCAGGATTATGGGATCGACTCCCACATTGGGCTCTGTGTGGAGCGTAGAACCTGCTTAAGATTCTCCCTCCTCCCCTGCCCCTACTCATACTCTCTCTCTAAAATAAAAGAAATAATTAAAAAAATACATAAAGCATAGACAGAATGAGTATGTAGATATTTGTTGGGTTATTCTTTGTACCTGCTTTGCATGGTTTTGATATACAAAAACTTAAGTTACTACCACCCAGTTAATAACACCACTCTCCCCAAAAACAAGGTTTAAATTCTAGTTACGACAGTTTATTAACTGTGAGTAATGGCATAAAATGAAAACTTTGCTGCTACCTCTTCAGTACAGAAATCTCTAGGTACATAATTGATATTCACCATGATCAATGGGTCAATCATGTCCCTTCTTTCAAAGTCTATCAGTGATGGATAACTGCACATCTGTCATTCATGTTCAGGCAGCAAAGCGTGTAGTCGTGTCGTCTCCTTGTCTCCCACTGATAAACTCATGGGACATTTTACAAAAATGGAGATTTAAAAGAGGGAACTGGCCAAAAAAGACAGAAGTACAGAAAAACACTAACAGTGATAACACTGGGAGTGAATTTGAGTGGACTGTATATGGATTTACAGAAGAAATAGTTAGGATTGTTGACATCACCTCCATCTGAGAAGGGAACACACCTAGAGGGAAGGAGCATTTATTCACCTCACCAAGGAGAAAGCCTTTGTGGCAAAAGGGATGAAGACATCCCAGAGGAAGTGGTGTGGCCCAAACTGCATATGGTAAAGGAGCTCTTGAAGGTGTTTCATGACATTGAAAACCAAAAAATAAAATGCTGGCAGAGCCAGATACCAGTAGGTATGGCATTTCACCAACACCTAGAAAAGGTGTTCACTGTGTATTGTGAAGTACAAGGATGAACAGAAGGTGTTCAAACTATTCGGATAAGAGTTTAACAAAGAAATGAACTACTTTACACAACAGTTTTCTTATTTCTTTTTCATTTTTGTACAAATTTATAACCGACAGCAAGGGACTTTTTCCTGTTTTGGCAAAAACTTCCTACAGTCGAGAAACAATTGTGACTAAGATTGCCTTGCACGGCGATTTTTATAGTTCTACAATGTTATGCAAAGTAAGGACTGTGTGGTATTTTAAATTTTCTTCCAAAAAACTGTAGAAGGGAAATGAAGTGAAATCAAATCAAATGAAATAAAGAGAAAAACGGAATGATTAACTGGGAAGATATATTTTCAACTTCTATCACAGATGAGTTAGGGGAAAAAAAAACAAAAACAAACCGAACAACTTAGTGCAGAAATGACCAAAAGACAGGAAAAGAGAGTTTACAGTAAAAGAAATACAGTGGTCACTAAACATCAGAAAAAATTCTTAACCTTGATCCTAATGAAAAGAAAACGAGAAGTAAACTATACTGAGATGCCATTTTTTTAATAACCAAATCCCCAAAATTTGAAAACGTCTTCTTTTGGCGTACGTGTGGAAAGTGGCATTCTTTGCTGAGAACAAACTGAGGGCTGATGGGGGTGGGGGGGAGGGGAAGGGGGTGATGGGCATGGAGGACGGCACTTGTGGGGATGAGCACTGGGTGTTATATGGAAACCAACTTGACAATAAACTATTTAAGGAAAAAAAAACAAGAAAGAGGCATTCTCATGTATTGTTGATGGGAATGAAAAACAGTGCAACCCTTATGAAGGGCAAGTTGGAATCATTCAAAATTACAAAAGCACTTCCTTTTGACCCAGAAAGCCCACTTCTGGGAAATTCTTCTGACAGCTATTTCTAAATATGATCACACAGATCAGTGTAGCATTGTTTTTATGGCAAAGGACCAAAAAATCCATCATTTAAGGATTAATCAAATAAACTGTGGTGTATCTGCAGTAAGCTCAACCCCCAAACGTGGAAGCTTCTGATGCACTAATGTGAAAAGATCTCCAAGATAAATTGTTCAGCGAGAAATGCAAGCTGCAGATCAATATGTATTTAGTAGTATCATTACACCGACTTTCCTGTAAAAATTATATATCCTCATTTGCTGATTTTATTATAAAGACACCCTGGGAAGATTCACAAAAATTTAATCAAAGGAATGCCTGTAGGAAGCAGGGATGGGACGGGGTCTGAAAGAGAAGGAGGAATAAGACTTTTCAATTATAACTTTTAATAATTGCTTGAGTTTTTTAAAGATCAAGTTGGCTTTATTCAACAATTTATGAATCAGACAGCATCTCATCAAGTAAACAGAAAAGAGCTCTTATAATCATTGCATTTTTAAAGACCGTGAATGTATTAGTTACTCAAATAAAATTAAATTAGAAAATTAAAAAAAATTACCTATATATACCCAAGACTGTACTTCATAAATTTCTAATTTCTTTCTTGTTAGGCCACATTTGAAGTTTGGTGGGGGTGCCCGGGTGGCTCAGTTAAGTGTCCAACTTTTGCTCAGGTCAAGATCTCAGGGTTTGTGGGTTCAAGCCCCGTGTTGGGCTCTGTGCTGACAGCTCAGAGCCTGAAGCCTACTTAGGCTTGAACCCCTGTGTAGCTCCCTCTCTCTGCCCCTCCCCCTTTTGTACTTTGCCCCTCTTTCAAAAATAAATAAACATTAAAAAAATTATAAAAAAAAAGTTTGGTGTAGAAATGTTCTTTAAGTTTAGCTGTTTGATCTAATAAAGTGTTTCCTTTACTTAACACATAAATACATCATGGTTAATCTTGCATATTGCCAGTTTAACATTCTATTAACCTGTGTGTGTGTGAGTGTGTGTGTGTGTGTGTGTGTGTGCGCGCGCGCGCACGCGTATGCAAGCACACAGTAGTTGGGGGGAAGTTAGAACTTACACATACAGGATCATCACAGTGATAGAGGAACCCAAAGAATGTAGGGGAAAAAGCTGAAATTGAAAAGCCATAGGAAACACCAATGAGGCTTCTTAATTGATTTTATCAACACAGAAAGGGAAGTAAAAGCATGACTATCAAACAAGATATAAAGATACATCTTTAAGAAGGGAGTGAGGGAAAGACAGTGGGGGAAAATGAAGAAACAAAGGTAGATATTTAACCATAATTAAAACTCTCCAAATCCCACATCCTGCCACGTTAATTGCTTCTGACTCCTCTAACCCTAAGAGAAGCACCCATCCCCCACCAGCCCGGGTGTATCTTGCTCTCCTTGGTCTGCCTCTAAAAGAAAATCACTGTTTTGAATTTTCTTGTGAGTAACCACACCAAAGCCCTTTTTATTTTATTTTCTAATATTATGGGATTCAATCATCAGAATCTCTCCTTATTCTTTTCAACGGGACTTAGGAAAAGGTGTCTGAGAGGCACTTCCTACAATTTCAAAGTCTTTACTGTGTGTTAAAAGGAAATTTTTACTAGTGGGCAACTGGGTGTTTCAGTCGGTTAAGCATCCAACTCTTGATTTCCGCTCACATCATGATCTCATGGTTCATGAGTTCGAGCCCCATGGTGAGCTCCATGCTGACAGTGTGGAGCCTGCTTGGGATTCTCTTTCTCTCTCTTCTCTGCCCTTCTCCCCCTTTCTCTCTCAAAATCAATAAGTAAAACTTAAATAAAAAAAATTTTTTTTAGTAGTTAGCCTGCTCCTAAATAGTGACAGAAGGCTCTAAATTATCCACATTTTCTTTTTTTCTAGTCTGCTATTTGCTTTTGGTGTTTCCCAAATGTGAAGTTACTCTGAGCCGCACTGATGGAGGGGCAGGGCTCCTACCACCTTTAGCTGACGGATTTCTTCCAAATACAAGTCACTCATTCCCCACAGCACACATGTCAGTCTAAAAGGACACATCCAAGTTGTCACCTAAACCTCAAGGGGACCCATTCGACATGTGTCCAAATCTGCCTTCAGAGCTGTACAGGCCCTCACTGCGCAGAAAGCATGAAACATGATGTGCGAGGGGAGAGGAAAAACCTGGCTGTCTGATCAGCCTGTTTTGATCCCCGTGAACAAGGGGAAGTGAGTACATGAGGTGGGCAAACCACCCTTTCCCGGGCAGGAAGGCCATGGAAAAGGAACTCCCTGAGGCAGCCAGGAGGCAAACCAGACTCTTGGTCGCTGCAGAGGACTGACTGAGGGGAGTGGAGTGGCCATGGCAGAACAATCACGGAAGGCATTCCTGAGACTGAATTTTGAAGGTACAGGTTACTCAGCCCCTCCTCATTTTTCTGCTGTATTCTATAAACCAGATGCAATAATATACAGGATTGTTTTGGGGCGCCTGGGTGGCTCAGTTGGTTAAGCGTCCAACTTCGGCTCAGGTCATGATCTCGCGGTTCGTGGGTTGGAGCCCCGCGTCGGGCTCTGTGCTGACGGCCAGCTCAGAGCCTGGAGCCTGTTTCAGATTCTGTGTCTCCCTCTCTCTCTGACCCTTCCCTGCTCACGCTCTTTCTCTCTCTCAGAAATAAATAAAACATTAAAAAAATTAATATACAGGATTGTTTGGATGATTAAAGGAGGAAATCAAAGTCAAGCACCCGGCACTGAGGTCGGCACACAGCAACTGCTGAGCAAGTGGTAGCTACTATTTTTGTGATTTTTACCAGGTACATGAGCCGTGATGGGGTCGTGGAGGAAAGGGGTACACGCGTGATGGGTTTTTTTTACCTCACTCCTTCATTTTCCTTTGCTTGCTCATAATTTGCAATGTGGACCAGCAGATTAATACTTCGACTCTTTCAGGAACAGACTGATGAGGAAGGACCAAAGCCCCATGTGGTTAGGGGTCAAGGGTAAATCGCTACTTTGGTATCCTCAGCGCTCAGTACGACTTCCACTATGGCCAGCACATAGTAGACTCTCAGGAATATTTGGGGAACGGAGTGCTGAATGAACTTCAACCCACAGTTCCTGAAACTGAGGTGTGACCTCTCTGGAAAATAATGTACTCCTCCCAAGAATCTGGACTAGAGGCCTCAGTAAATACTTAAAAAGAACAAAGAGCATCCCATCTCTCCACCACCCCAGTGTTAACAGTTGCCTCTTCCTGAAAGAATGTTCTGTAGTCCTTGACCACATTCTCAATGTTGTTTTCTCACTCTGTATAATATAGTTATTCACACAACTTTATATTCTCTTCTTCTGCAGAGTATTATAAACTCATTCCATGACACTAATGAACACAGCATTATTAAAGCAAAGATCTATTAGGGGATATTAATGCTGTCTCCTGGTTTTATTAGAGATAATCCTACAGTGAACATCCTCATTTGGCTTCTGTTGAATTATTCCCACAACCTCCTGGGAGTAGCTCCTCATGATTTTTCATGGGCGACTCTGCATTTTATCTCTCCCGCCCTCCACCCCCCCCACCCCCCCNCTCCTGCATGGCTCCTTCTCCCTCAGAAGGAAGTACTTTAAAATTGATCTGGTGAATGGGAAGACAGGAGAGAGAGTCAAGGGTGTGGAGGCGAATCATCAAAAGGCCCAGTTTTTCCAACAATGCTCCTAATCAGCTCTATGGAAGTAAGAGAGCCTGAATTTTTTTTAACAGTGAAAAGAATCTCATTAGGAAAGAAAACACTTCACTTCAAAGTTGAGACGGAACACAGACGGAACCTTGTCAAAAGGGTATTATCTAATCTGGTGAAGTGCTTTCACACTAGGGATTCCTATCCTGTAAATGATGAGATGGCCCAGGTATGGCTGTGTATATGGAAACAAGGAGAATGAGACTCAAAAGAAAAGGATCTACATATTGCTACATGCAGAGCATCTAATCACAGGATTTTGAGGTACCTTATTCAGAGCAGCCTCCTAAACCTAAGGTTATAAAAGAGGATAAACCAAAAAACAAATGAAACTAGGCAACAGATTCTCCTGGCATTTGAATGTCTAAAGCATAGATCGCATTTCCTAAATTCTAATATTGCTGTTGGTAAATATTTAACCAAAGGTTTTCTTTTTAGAATATCATCAACTAGCGGGACCTCCTAAAATATGTACATACGCATTACGTATATTTCAAGTTTGCTCTTTCCGACAGCAAGTGTGTGGCCTTTGGAATGCATACATGAGCACACACTACCTATATTTGACCTGGTATTTTTAAAATTTTTAGCTTGATTTGATTTCTATCCAGAGACATCATAATCTAATTAAAATTTCATTCAAGCTTCCCCAGCTCCTTGGTTAATCGCGGTCTCCTCACCACAAATTCTGCTTCATTGTAAAGCTCCATTTCTTCCACTTTATGTCAGCCAAGAATTCCAGCTATTATCAGCTGAAGATACCCTTGAACATGGAGGGTCTATATTCTATTTTGGAAGCTGCAATGGGAGCAATAGGTATTCATCTGAATAAAAGTAGTTACTCATAGGAAATATGTATTCCTAACATTCACATCCTAATAAATTTTTAAAATTCTATGGCCAACCTTATCAGCGATGGGACAGGCCGATATGTACCTCCTAATAAGACATAGAACATCATTTCTCCGATGTTCTTGCCAAAAATGCATAATGTGAACCCAGTCATGGGGAAACATGATTTTGCAAAACACAAAATCAAAGGGGCAGATTTCAGAAAATTCAAATTCATCTGGATTTTGGAGCACAAGAAATTCATTCATGTCTCTCCCATAAACACTGTGTCAGTTTATTGCTAATTACATTTTTAATGTATACATTTGCATATAATCTATATCATGCAATATACAATATATTAATTCTTTCCACTTTGAGATTTCCTAACCTTGTTATATATTATCACACGTATGTTTTGATATTTTAGGCTGCATAATGTACACAAAACATTTGTCTGAAAGGCTTGAGGATTTTTCTCCTCGTCCCATGCATTGGAACCAGTAGAAATGTGCAGAGGGATTTATCCCTCTGACTACCTACATTCTTTAGCTTCTCCTTCATTGTCAGTTCCACTAATGTACCTTCCAATCTAGACTCTGCAGAGATGTACCATGCTTATCTCCACCAAGAAGCTCTGAATCCTTTCCACTATATAATAGCTTTAAAGATGTTTTTAAAAATCTGAACTATCTTCTTTCCTTCATTTTAGTTCAAGGTCTTTATGTGCACAGTTGCATCATATTCACAGGCCTGCAAAAGCTCTGCTTAAGTAGTCAAGCATACTCAAAGGTAAGTTCCCATGGCACCCTCCTCACTGAGCAGTACCCTATTGTTGCATTTAATATCTGTTCATTTAATAATGCCATATGACACAGATATTTATAAATGCCCACATTAAAAGGTTAGTTAACAATCAACAGTGATGCACTGTTTTTTTGTTTTTGTTTTAATTTAAATCTAAGATATAACATATAAGTTAACATATAGTATAGTAATGACTTCAGGAATAAGATTTAGTGATTCATCACTTACATATAACACCCAGTGTTCATCTCAACAAGTTCTCCTTAAGGCCCCTCATCCAGTCCCTCCATCCCCCCACTCAACACCCCTCCATCAACCCTCAGTTTTGTTTTTTGTATTTAGGAGTCTCTTACAGTTTGTCTCCCTCCCTGTTTTTATGTTATTTTTGCTTCCCTTCCCTTATGTTCACCTGTTTCTTAAATTCCACATATGAGTGAATTATATAATATTCATCTTTTTCTGACTTTTTTCGCTTAGCATAATACACTCTAGTTCCATGCACATTGTTGCAAATGGCAAAATTTCATTCTTTTCGATTGCCAAATAATATTCCTTTGTGTATATGTATGTATATGTATACACACACACACCCCACGTCTTCTTTATCAATTTACCAGTTGATGGACATATGGGCTCTTTCTATACTTTGGCTATTGTCGGCTGCTATAAACATTGCGGTGCATGTGCCCCTTCGAATCAGCACTCTTGTATCCTTTGGATAAATACCTAGTAGTAGTGATGTACTGTTTGTGACAGAGACATGAATGAATGACTTGTGCTTTAAAAGCCAAAATTCTGAATCTGAATTTTCTGAAATCTGTTCCTTTGATTTTGTGTTTTGTTTTTGCGGCACGAATATATATAATAGAAGTAACAGTGACCCTATAGTGTGAATGATACAGGCATTGCAAAGAGAAAACCAAATTACATTTCCCACCAAATCCAGTAAATAGAAACGATCTTCAGACACACAGAGAATGGAACACTGAGTGTCCAATGCAGAACTATTCTGCAGAAATATGGGCCCATGGGAAATGATGTCAAGCAGCGCTGATAATAGAGTCCTGAATGCTGATGACACTTTTCTGCACTTCACCCTAAGAGAAATAGTAGACTTTTATGAAGGCACAGTAGACTCAAAATTCCCACCATGCTTGATTTGTATGAAAAAAACGGCAATCTATAACCCATAATAAAATCTATTCCCAGACACGAGCCTATCCTTGCACAAAGAAACTATAACCAGTTAGATGGAGTACTAAGGTAGATGGGCCTTTGCAGTCAAACCCAAGTGAGGCCACGCAAAAGGCCAGAAACAGTTCAGTGTGCACCAAGAAGCTGGCCGGCAAGCATGGCTCCTTTAAGACGTGGTTCTTATGCACTCACTTATTCTCAGATCTGACATTTATGGCGCAAAGCAAACTAAAACAACTTGAGCAAAAAAAAACCGAGAAAGAAACCTCACAGGAATTGATTGGAGATATTCAACTTACTTGGATTATCTAACTCAAAAAAAGATCATTTAGAAATGATTTACAAGGGACTCACTCAGAAACAGCAAGCAACAGGCATATTTCAGACCATAAATAAGTGGAACATGAAAACTGAAGAAAAATCCATAAAGGTTAATGCACTTTGGAGCACATTTGCCTCTTAATTCATGGGAGTAAGTCATCGGCACATCAGGAAGAGGCCCCCCCAACAGTCTGTAATTGTTCACGCTGAGTGTAACTACTCTCTGTGCCTTTTGTATATAAAGATTTTCTGGGTAAAAGTGCAAAATAAGCTCATCATCGCAGAGCCCAATCATGTCCTCAGTCCACACCCCTAGGAGACCATTTGCTGAACTAATGAAATAAAAAGGGTTTTGGGTGCTCTTGTTTGTAATGAGTAAAATTCATGCCTAGCGCTAGAGGAAAAAAGAGGTACAAATCATTAAGTAAAGGGAGAAAAGAATATTACTGACAAAATTTGAGCTCCACAGGCTTGTAAACAGATTTAACTTTAAAAAATCTTACCATGAGTATACCGCAAGTGGTTTGTGACTGCATTTAAGTGTTCCCTCCAGACTGAAAAGCACTTTAGGTAAAATGAAGTAAGCCTCTTCACAATGACAGCTGCTTAAATTCTTAAGCATATTATTTGGAAATTGAAGTAATTCAAACTATAACCCTTAATATCAAGCAATCTTCTTTTAATGAAAAAATCCATATAAACAAATTAATCAATAAGGGATATTGATATCAAACTCTGAGACAAAATGATAATCCTCCTTTTCCAATAGGCCGGGAATTGTTTTCATCCTTCCCACTTATTTATAGTCAAAGTAATAGTAACCTCTTTTGTATTTTTTTTTTTCCTGTGTGTGTGTGTGTTTTTTTTTTTAACCAAAGATAAGGCTGCCTGAATTCTTCAAGAGAAATAACAACTTATTACAAAATGCCTATCATATCACCTGGAAACTTACATGTTATGTATTAAACATATTATATTTTGGGGGTTCCGTATCTGTTGGCTTCAGATATTCTAATGCAAGACACGGGAATCTGGCAAATCTTCTACCTGTTGTCGTCAGTAGGAGCTCTATAAATAATTGCTTACATCCAGTCAGCTCTTACCATGTCCTGATTGAAGAGCCTGATGTGGATTCTTTTATGCAATTCTCACAATAACTCCATGAGGGCTGCACTACTGCTATCTGCTGTACAATGAAACTGAGTAAGTGAAAAAATTACAGTACCATTCATAGCTGACAGTTACATTGTACTTAGAATATGCCAGAACTGTTTTTACGTAGCCACCATGCTTTCCTTCACTTATTCCTTACAACACTATGAAGAGTACTTTTGTAAGTGCTATTTGGAAGGCAGCTATGCTCACCACTATACCACCGACGCTATAATTGCTATTTGGAAGAAGAAATGAAGGCACAGAAAGATTAAGTACTTTCCCAAGGTCCTATAGCTGCTAAGTGAGAGGGCCAAAATTCAAACCTGGGTGATGCCGGACTGAACCATCACTCTGTACAATGTATTCTTCTAACACTGTTGCCTCTGAAATGTTCACCCTTTTTTTTTTTTTAAAAAAAATTGTTAATGTTTTTATTTATTTCTAGGAGAGAGAGAGAGAGACAGCGTGAGCAGGGGAGGGTCAGAGAGAGAGGGAGTCACAGACTGAAACAGGCTCCAGGCTCCGAGCTGGCAGTCAGCACAGAGCCCGACGCGGGGCTCGAACCCACGAACCAAGAGATCATGACCTAAGCGAAAGTCGGACGCTTAACTGACTAAGCCATCCAGGCACCCCTAAAATGTTCACCCTTAAGGTTAGGACTCACGAAGGGAGCTGGTAAGGAAAGGGCAATCAACAGAAGTCCATGTGAAAAAGCCCTTGAATGTGGAAGCTTGCATGGATTGAGAAGACCATAAGGTTGCTAACTACAAATATTTGTGTATACATACCAAAGACTGAATTATTTCTCTTGAAATAGAAGACGTCTTATGTCAAGCCCTGTTCCGACTTTCTTCCCCCCTCCCTAAGATCCTGATCTGTACTTTTGATCATCTGTTAGATATTTTCAACTGCATGTTCTTTTGACAATTCAAATGATCGTTAAAATGGAACTTTTCAGGGATGCTTGGGTGGTTCAGTCAGTTAAGTGCCCGACTCTTGGTTTCTGCTTGGGTCGTGACCTCATGGTCACGGGTGCATGGGTTCATGCCCCGTGTCAGACTCTGCTGCTGACAGCACGGAGCCTGCTTGGGATTCTCTCTCTCCCTGTCTCTCTCTGCCCCTCGTCTTCTCTCTCTCTCAAAAAATAAACTTAAAATTTTTTTAATAAATAAAATGGCACTTTTCGTGGCTGCCCTCCAATTATTTCAATTCTCTCCTTCTACATTCCCTATTTTGTACCATCCTCATTCCAGTTACCCTTGCTCAAACTTAATCATCTTTCACTTCATTCTTATTTTCATCCTTGCTACTCATGCAAGCGGCTACGTGTCCAGACATAGACATTCTCTTTATATTATCTCTTATGTTCATGCATTTATTCATGTGTTCATTCCTTCATTCACTTAAGCAAGTATTTATGGAGCATCTACCTTATGCCATGTATTGGTCTAGGTGCTAAAGCATTCACCGGGAAAGAATCGCGCCCCAAGGACTATCACTGACATAGCTATGACAGGCATGGTGCCACCTCAAGTAGTTTCATGCTGGGGCCTGAAGAGGCATTCCTGTGCTTCCATTTGTAACATCCAGCACCACAATTCAGGCTTTTATTGAATTAGATGATGGAGATGGACGGACAGAACATAATATTAGGCAATTTCTTCCCAGACCTTCCTAAAACAACTTCCCAACTGATGTTTCCGTCTTTAATCCCTCCTTCCTCCAATTTACCTTACATTAGCCTCATGAAGGCACAGAATATCTACCCCCTTCCAGCTTCATCAGGGTGTCCTACTCACTCCTGCCTGCAGGTCTTTGCACGTGACGGTCCATCTGCTAGAATAGTCCCCTCCATACCTTTTTTTCCAACAATCCCTTGCCCTATAGCCACGAGCTCAAATACTACTTCTTCCAGGAGGCTTTGCCCCCTTGAGTCGTGGTTGAATGCCCTTTTACTTTGGCCCCACAGAACCATAGGTCCACAGAACATTCCTGTTGAGGTGTCTGTATTTCCTGCTAATTTCTAGCATCTTTAAAAAAATTTTTTTTAATGTTTATTTAATTTTGAGAGAAAGTGACAGAACAGCAGTGGGGGAGGAGCAGAGAGAGAGAAGACACAGACTCTGAAGCAGGCCCCAGGCTCTGAGCTGTCAGCATAGAGCCCGATGCAGACCCCGAACGCATAAACCGCGAGATCACAAGCTGAGGTGAAGGCGGATGCTTAACCAACTGAGCCACCCAGGCGCACCCAGTTTTCTAACATCTTGAGGAGAGGGAATGTGTCTAGTCAGTGCTTGGTACCTAGCAAGAATCAAGACAAAAGTCTAATATATTTTCACTTCTACTCACCAGCAAACTTTGCTTTCTGGATATTCTCAGCATTAAAAAATATCCCCATACTTTTTCTCATGATGTCTATGTGGTCTACTTCTACCCTATCCATTTTCTAAATTGTGATCTATCAGCTAAGGTGGAAACTTGAAAAGCTGCCATTCTCACTACAACCTTCCTTCAAGGACCAGTTCAAAGCTCGCTCACTCATAAAGTTTTCCCTGGTCTCTTTATTTATTATTTTTTTAAAAGTAATCGCTATGCCCAGTGTGGGACTTGAACTCAGAATACCACCATCAAGAGTCACATGCTCTACTGACTGAGCCAGCCAGAGGCCTCCTCCTGATCTCTTTCAACTACGTTATTAATTTGAAATACTTTACTTCATTACATAGTATTAGTTACTTTCTCTCTATTTATTTTCTCTCTACTATTAGAATTAAGCTCCTTCAGAGTAGCAACTCTGATGTCCTTTGCACATCTTTGAGCATACTTGAAGCACTTAACGCTATGTCAAGTGCAGTGGACACAGTTCAGGGTTTAAGAAATGGTAATATTATGTCTCTATCACAACTTACCTGGGTCTGTCTTGAAAGGCCAGTACTTTTTGAAAGAACTACAATGCACAAATAATTATAAGGCTATGTTTGGGGGGAATAAATATGGCTGGCCAAAAAAGATTAAGAAAAAAAGAAAGAAAGGAAAAAAAACCAGAGATGAGTAAAAGAAAAAAGACAAAGTTGTGAACTTAAATGATGCAAGTATTATGTTAAATTATCAATTTTTTAGGCATTTTAAGGCAAACTATCAGCAAATCAAAACCTGCTCACCCTCCTGGTAACATGAAATTTAGTGAAGACTGCTTGGACATCGATGACAGAAGTCAGAGACTAAAAGTCTTTTTCTTTCATGTGTCAAAAACATGAATTGTTTAAGTCTGCTGGGTAAAATTACACTCTGTGTTTGCCAGGAGACAGGCTGGCCACTTGGTTCTCTCCTCCACTATTCCTGAAAAGGATAGATTTCATTACATTTAATAAATGAATGCTTTGGAGAACTCAGTTTGAATTATCTCTAATGAGCCTATTTGGCAGCGAAGCTTGTTCCTGAACTTAGCTTATGATGATTTCTTATCCTGCTCTTACGTTTATTATCACTTGATTAACTGCCACCCTCAATGCTAAGTACTCTAAGAAAAAGTACCTGGAAAACAGTGAATGGTCCCCTAGTCAACGATTAGGAAATATACGAGTCAGAGACACCTCCTGTCCCCTAAACTTTTCCACTTTTATCTCCTTTATTCACATACTTGATTATTTGAAATAAGCCAGGATGGTCTTCGCATTTCACTGTCAGATCCCCCACTGCGTCCACACTGTCCCAGACTAGGATCTATAATGATCTTACAGCAATACTCACAAAGCGATTTTCCATAATGGCTTAAAGTTCTCCTCAAGCTTACCTCCTGCAGAACTCTTTCCTATTTGGGAGAGATTATCTGCTTTCTGGAGTCTCCTCTTGGCCATCTCTTGTCATGTCACACCCTCAAGAGGGTTTCAAAATCACAAAATGGGTTCATGGAACAGCAACTTACTACTCATTGTTTTTAAGGTGTCTCAGCTGCCATTCTGTTACTGTTCTACTTTCCTTCCAGAAGCCTCACAGTCATTTCCTTCTTTATAGTTAATTTCATAAATAGGTCCACTTAACAGACAGGAATTAAAGACTTTATAATTCCTTTCGTTCTGTTTTATTCAAGTTTTTATATTCTCTGGAAGGCTAAATCAGTGTTTAAAATTCTGCAACACATCTGAGCAGTATAAAACTAGGATTGCATCTGTATATGGAATAATGCAGCAAAATGGCCTCCTGTCTAGCTGATTACTCGTAGGTGAATATCAAACAAATAGGCCTTAAGATGATGGCATATGCAACATTTCCAAAGAAAACTAGACATTCTTGAGGAATTTTGATTACAATATAGCTGATATACCTCTGGGTTATGTTGATGACAAAAATCAAAGCTAAAACTGTCCACCAGTCAGGGTCTGCAGTCAGGTTACACTCTGCTCAGTGAGTTTACACTCTTGGGTTGACCGTTGCGCCTAACTACAGCTAACAACACAAGAGACAGAAGCAGCTTACAGAAGTACTCCAAACATAAAAAAGGAAAAATCCAATGTAATCCTGGTTTCATCTAAGTGTTTCCTATTTTCAAAGTGATGGAAAAAAATGTAAGGAATATACATTTTATCATCGCACAGATACGAAGTAGCTCTTCATGGAAAAAGTTATTTCGGAAAACTACTTGGTCTCATATGAAACTTGTGAAAGAAATTTCTAGCTCATCAGGCTGATAGCCAGTTCCCTTGGACAGTTTATTTTCAACATGGTAGTATACATAGGATTGCCCATTTTTATAAGGTTAGCCAATAAAAAGTATGGTCACAGTCATGATAGCCACAAGCATGAGAGTTAGTTTTGCATTCAGCACCTATATATTCAGGTTGTTACTGTGTACTTTCATACTTATTAATATCTTTAAGTGTTTTTTATGTCATTTTCCCCACATGCGTATTTTGTTTCATCAGCCATATACATAACATGCTCCCCTTAGGAAGAATTCATTGTATTTTCTCTCCTTTTTAAAAAATATTTTTTTCAATGCTTATTTATTTTTGAGAGACAGAGAGAGACAGAGCACAAGTGGAGAAAAGTCAGAGAGAGAGAGACAGAGAGAGAGAGAAGACAGAGAGAGAGAGAGAGAGGAAAGTAGGCTCCAGGCTCTGAGCTGTCAGCACAGAGCCCAACGTGGGCTCAAATTCACGAGTTGTGAGATCACGACCTGAGCCAGAGTCAGATGCTTAAGTGACAGAGCCACCCAGGTGCCCCAAATTTTCTCTCCTTTTAAAAAGTATACAACAAGATACCTTTTTATCTTTGTTTTTGACAAATATTTGGCAGTAATCGTTCATGCAAGTTCCCAGAGACAATCTGAAATACAATGATAAACCTTCGAAACAGTTAACTAATGAATTAATTCAAGTCATATTTACTGACCATGTATAAGCCATGCCTTACCAGCTGGGGATGCCAAGTCTTAGAAGTCAAGAGGAAAGAAATGATCTCTCATATCTGTAGCACGTGTTAGCACTTACAAAGGACTTTTACATCCTTGAACCTCACTCTGCTTTGGGGGCTGCTTTGGCAGTGACGATTATTTCCATTTTACAAAGGAAGAAACTACAACTCAGACAAGCTAAGTAATTTGCTGTAGGTCACACTGCTATCAAGCTTTAAGACTGGGTCTTGAACCTAGATCTGGCTCCTAATTACTTCCCCATTCTTTCTTCTACACCATATTCAAAAACGGCAGAGCCCATATGCATGGAGATTCAGAAGAAAGTAAAATAAGTGGTCACAGATTTAATGATGATAGAAAATTTCCCAATGTGTTCATTTCCAAAGATGGAAAGGCATATTTTTCATAACTTAGTTTCAGATATTTTGGTAGTTTAAAAAACACTGGCAAAGTCAAATGCACTGGACTTTGTTGGAAAAATGAGTGGGCAAAATACATCCATAAAGAAGAGTGACATGACAGCCTCTACCTACTGGTGCAGCTGCTTCTACAAAGAGGGTCACAGAATGTGTTACGACACAACAACGATGCCGTGCCCAGGCCCGTGCAGCTGGGAGAGACCTGGAATTGTAGACAACTCAGTCACAATGTTAGGCCAAGCACAACATCTGGATCTTCTGCCTCTTAGTTCAACGTTCTATTCTTCAATGACAAAAGTGAAAGAGTAATTAGACTATGTGGGTTTCTCTTTAACCTAGTTGGTCATTTCTTCTAACAGCACAATTACCCTGCTAATGAGATTACAGTTGGCTTAACTAGAGGATTATTTCACAGCAGAGCCCTGCTGACTCCAGTTCCCAGGGGCCCCATTGTTCTATAGAGGCACCTACCTAACATTCGTTTGTCTTAATGAAAGCCAGACGTAAAAATCAGGCCTGCGCAGTTGCAAAAAACACAAGGGCTTTTGTTTATATTGAAAAAGAGCCTCATTTAGTCCATCTGAATCTTCCTAATACCCAGTGAAATATTTATTAATGAGTATCAACACAGCAAGCCAGAAAGTCTTATTTGCATTAATTTAAACCATAAATAATTGAAGGTAGATTTTGTTCCTTAAGTCATGGATTTGGAAAAAATCCTCAACTGGATGCTGAATAAAAAGAGACTATTAGTGAAGTGAAATGTATTAAAAGTTGAGGGTGGTAGATGTTTTACCTACTCTTGGGACTACGTGCGTCATTTCTTTCTTTTTTTCTTTCATAGTTTACTGTCAAGTTGGTTTCCATATAATATCAAGTGCTCATTCCAACAAATGCCTTCTTCCATGAGATCATTTCTCAATATATAATTCATTATCCTGCTTTGGGTCACGTCAGTAGAGGTGAGAGGATGGGACTGTAATTTTTTTCTAGTTTCTGTCGGTCAGGATTATAGGGAATATATCTGTGCTATCCCTCAGGCTGTATCAAAAACTGGTTGCATAGACGTGGGCAGCCATGCACTTACTCACCTACCAAACATATAGTGTGCTAACTGTGCATCAGGCACCAGGAGATGACAAGAATAAGAGATAGACAAAACATAGTACTTGTTCTTAAGAGAGCTCAGGCAAAGCTGAATCCAAACTACAATCCACACCCTATCAGTGGTCATGAAATAAAATTAGTAAGTTGCAATCAGCACTGAGAGACAGGGGAACAGAGGGGGACTAAACAAGATAAAAATATCAGCTGTATTACATATATTAGTGGCAAATATTGATTTGTGTCATCTATATTATATATATGTATACGTGTGTGCACGCATGTGCATGTTTATGTGTCTAGGTGATTTTTTTTTTTAATAGTTTATTGTCAAATTAGTTTCCACATAACACTCAGTGCTCATCCCCACAAGTGTCCTCCTCCATGCCCCTCCCCCCCTCCCCCCCACATCCATCAGTCCTCAGTTTTTGTCAGCATTCAAGAGTCTCTCATGGTTTGCCTCATACAGGAGGGTACTGGTCCTGGTACCGAATATAATTTTTACTGAGAAAAAAAATGTATGAAAGCAACTGATCCAGAGAGAGAAGAATTAAACTCTAGACAGGCTGACAGCACTAATGGTACAGACCACTTTATAATTTGTTTGCATACCTTATCCCCCCTAGATAGCTTCAATTCTTTGAGGGTAGGATATAGGTCAGCTTTATCAGTGCATTCCCCTCCATGCCTACCACAGTAAAGGTAGAAGGCAGGCCACCTGCATAAAGTGGCAAGTTAAGACGACTTTGAAAATGGCCATGATGTAAACCGGCTACCTTAGGGCTGTGTTTACTGAAGCATATGTAAAGAAAATATATATTTGTTTGCTGTTGGCCAATGTTTATGGCCATTTTATATATTCATCTTCTCTCTCTATGGCAGTTGGAGCCAACTTCACTTGTGCAAGCTCTAATCAATTCACAATTTGAAGTCTCTGCTTTTCAGAAGGATTTAGAAATTACCAACAATATTGCTGTGAAGACAAATTGTGCCTCTTACTAGCTGGACATATACTGGAGTAGCAGGGAGGGAAGTAGGCCTGGTGATTGTTCATAATGAGCAAATATAACATACTCAACTGACAAGAGAACATCAGCATAAGGGGATGCTAGCAAATAATGTCTAGCTCACAGCCAACAAGACAGTCACTGCCAAATATAGTTGGTGCCTCTCATCTCGTTGCTTCCCTTGGAAATGGCCACAGGAGTGAACAGCATTGTTAAGAAAGGGCTTCACGAGTGAAAAGAGAGTCACCTTCATGCTCTCAAGTCACCCTGGCCCCACATGCCAAGCCTTCATCTTCTGCCCTCACTGTGTTACAGTATCTAGTAGGTTTCTGCCACCCAGACAGGTCATGGCTCTGGGCCAGCTGTCATGTCACAATTCCTGTTTTCATTGGAAAAAAGAAAGGCTTGATCAGCTTTGGCCACGAGGCTGAATCCTTCTATTTCCCAAGGTAATTTATGTAAGTTTCAACACTGGAAAGAAACAAAAGCATATGATGCTCTTAAAATTTGTGTCTCTTGGCTCTCTGACTTGAGAAATTACGCATGCTTGACTCTGTAGTGTTGTTACTAGAGAAAAGAAGATGTCCTGCCTGTTACGTGTCTGCACTGGGAAACTTTAGTCAGATGTTAACATTGTCAGTTATTTGGGTCACCTGAACCTTGCAAGCAGTGACCAGAGGGCTGTCAGTGAAATGTTTCCATGAACAAACTTCTTCTGACTATTGTTCCAAGATTGTCTGAACTTCTAAAACAAGAGACAGGAACCTATACCATCAGAGGATTGAAAATTCAGTGCAGGGATATTACTCAATAGTATGACTATTACTTGATACTGTCTTATGAGGAAAATAAAAGGGACATCATTAAAACAAATCAGTAAAACTTTTCTTCTTGGAGTTATTACTCTTTCATTCAGAATATCACAATCGAAGTGATCTTGGAAGGGAACAGGAAGAGTCTCTTCCTTTCTAATCAATTCTCTAAGACAAGGGGTTGTCATAGAAATATAGAAGGAATCAGGGGTGCATGGGCGGCTTAGTTGGTTGAGCGTCCAACTTCAGCTCAGTTCATGATCTTGCAGTTTGTGAGTTCGAGCCTCGTGTTGGGCTCTGGGTTGACAGCTCAGAGCCTGGAGCCTGCTTCAGATTTGTCTCCCTCTCTCTGCCCTTCCCTTGCTCATGCCCTCTCTCTCTCTCTCTCTCTGCCTGCTTCAGATTCGTCTCCCTGTCTCTGCCCCTCCCTTGCTCATGCCCCCTTTCTCTCTCTCAAAAATAAATAAACATTAAAAACTTTTAATGCAGAAGGAATCATAATAATTGGAAACTGGATCACTGAAAGATGTATTTCTTTTCAAATGTACAGGTGATAAATACATCTACCTATCTAATCTAAATATGATTTTAAGAGAACCCCAAAGGGATGAAAACAAAACAATAATAACCATAATGTTTCAGATTTGTCTTCAGAATAGTCACTTTCATATTCATTACCCAATTTAATGCCACCAGCACCTTACAGCGCTACACTGAGATTGTTAGCTGTGGAAAGTTATGTGTTTGACTGTAAGTATAATTTTAGAGAGGGAGGAAAGAATCTAGGATGGATGGATGAAAATGTATATTGCAAAAAGCTACAGCTAGCTGACTTGCTAATCGCTTGGTATTTAATCAGTCCCTTTGGATGCACATTATTCCCTTTAAGTCGCTTTAATGAGATCAAGTAAGGTGAAAAGGCAACAAAATCACTTCCCAGCAAGTCCCATCTCTGTGACTGGCCTAGAGTTCTGGTCTACAATCTCTTCTCCTGGATTATGGTACTGCCTCTGGACTGATCTTTCCCATCCCCACCTGACATCTCACTACCAGATTAATCTACATCAAAAATCTCTTTTGTAGTGATATTCTATTTCTCAGAAACCTTCAATGGCTTCTACTTTTATCACATGAATTGAAAATCCCCTCTCCTATGGACCGGCCTCATTACCTTCTCACTTCTCTGTGGGATACGCATTTGTTTCTTATTTCATAAGAATCCAAAATGATTCCTGTCCTGGACCTTTCAGTGAGGATGCTCCACTCTTTCAGAACACGTCTCATTTCAGTGACGTTTCAGGATACCCATATTTCATACATATATGAAACCAGTTATTTCCAGGCTGGGGGGCAGGGGAGGCAACAAATACCAGGGTTCTGCGGCCCGTCATTGTACTTGATGAGAATGCGTGCCACAATAAGCAGGACAGGGAGCGAGACATGGATCCAAGTCCCTCAGTCAGAAGCACCTCCTGACTACCTTTCGTGGTGTCTGCATCTAGCCACTCTGAACGGGACTATGTAGTCTAGTACTTTAAAAAATATATTTTAATGCAATGTAATGCCTGTGATTCACAGGGTGAATACTTCTTTTGAAGCTTAACCGAAGAGAGGAGAAAACCGGAAAGAAAATGTAGCTGCAATGTGTCTCCAGCTGAGAGACGGCAGTTTGTCTCTAACTTGCTAAGTGATTTTCGTAAGTAATCATGATGATATCCAATTTTCAGCCTAGGTCCAGGAATGGATTCTAACGCCCATATATGATTGGATCTCTACAATACAGCCAACCAAAATTCTACCTGTCTTTTAAAGGGTCAGCTTTAGGCCTCATCTCCAGCCCACGTTATTTTCCCTCCCTTCCCTCGCTTTCACAGTCCAAGGAACACAATTACGTGTTTATATCTCGTCTTTCACCGTCTTCTGTTATTTCTCATGTAATTATCTCTTCCCCACTATATTTTCATTTCTCTGAATGCAGAGACTGTGCTTTTATTATGTTTTTGGTTTTTTTTTTTTGTATTTCTCATGGTTTGTAACACAATGCGCCACTCAAATATGAAGAACTCCACTTCCAGGACATGATCTTTTGGACAGCACGGTATGCAGAAGAGAGCACAGGGTCTGGGGTTAGAAAGTCCTGGTGTGGAATCTTCGCTCTCTCAGATGCTTAACTGTAGGACTTTGCTGATCAACCCCCCAACCCCCAAGGTCCCTAATCTACAAAACAGGTGAATAATACCTCCCTTGGAGGGTTACCGTGAGGTTGGTAGTGATGTAGGTCCTGTACTTAATGCCTTACATTCACCTAATATATATAAAAAGTACCTGAAATACAGTAGCACTCATTATGTGGTAGGAATACTCCTATCAGTCCCTTTGTTCATTTATTTGTAAATGTGCCAGCCAAATAAGAATATCTGTGTCATAAATGTTCTGTCACAGCTCAGTCTCTTTAAATAGGAAATCCTTTGAAAATTTTAATGACTTCAAGTTTATGAGAAAGGAGATCTCTAGAGCTCACTTGGAGCTTACTAGCAATATCTTATGTCTATATGTCATTTAGAATTTACAACACTCATTCATATGTATTTTCAGTCCTTCCTAACTTGCAAATAAGAAATGCCGGGGCCCTTTATCAGGCAAAGGAAACCGGCAGCACCTAGTGTGTAAGTGGTGACACTGATGAGAATACAGTGATCTGGGTCTCAATGTGCTGGCCCCTCTGCCTGGGCTGCTCTCTCTCCGCTCATACAACTGGCCCCCTCACTTCTGCCAGGTCTCTGCACACAGTCATCCAACTTCTGGAGATGGTCAAGGAAGGTCTGACGTCTAAAACAGCTCTCTAATCATATCTCCTTTATGATGCCTCTTTTTCTTTGTAGAACTTCCCATAATCTAATGCCATATTTACTTGCTTATGTGCTTTTTTTCCATTTCCCTCGCTGGAATGTAAACCCCAGGAGGGCCGGGACTTAGGTCGGTTCATAGCTCTCCACCTAGAATCTAGGAAGTACATAACGCATGGCAGGTGCTCAAGAGATGCTTGGTGAATCAACATAAGCTTGCTGGGTTCCCGTCTACTTCTCTCCGTGATCTCCGAGGACTGGAAACTCCAGGACATTACAATTTTCACTGAACCAGTTAGCAATGGACGAAGGCAATGTCTGTTTTTACTCCCTCTCCCCGACAGATCCATTCCAGACAGTTGTTCCGAGAAGTCTAAAGCTCGAGAGCCTGGTCCTGCTCCCAAACGGTCATATGTAACCCATCCAATGTGCCCCGCCCTCCAGTGGTGCCAGGCAGTAAAAGTGGAGTCTGTTAAAGCAAATCCACTTGTGCCATGTGGCCCTAGACCTTGTCTCTGTTCTTTGATACCTCATTAAGGCTATCGTTTGACGTTCACACCTGAGAAGTAAGAAACAAGTACGAGTCTAATGACATGACTTGGGCTGAATAGTTTATATTTTTTTGTTGAATTATCACCAGTAGCACACTCTTGCATGTTCAGATCCTGCAGCTCTCAATCTGGCCCCCTATAAAAAGTAACATATGCTCACAATAAATCTTTAAAATGGCTCTATTAATAGAGTGGCTGTGGTGACAGTTTTATAAATGGGTCCCATCTTTATGCAAACTGTGTTTTATTAGATTGCATTATAATGATTTGTAATAAGAATACAGAGATGGATTCTGAGAGAAGAAACTCCATGAACGTTCGCAAGCCGGTCAGGGGTTTCAAAGCCCATGAATTCTGTGTGGCAGACTGTGCATTCCGGGAACAACAGACATCATCAGATTAGTTTTGCTACAGTTGTATGCCTCTCCTCCTGCTTTTTCCAATCAGATAATAACAGTCTAATAACTGGCTTTGTGTCTGTCAATCCAATTACTTCCTATTTGGGATGTGCTGACACTCTATTAAATCGGCAGACAGATGGCAGGTTCTTTCATTACCCTCCGACTGAATAATTAGCTTCCTGGGCACATAACTAGGGAAGAAGCCCATCTATAAAGTCAGGTGTCTTCCAAATAGAACCAAAGACACAGATCACTAAAAATAATCTTGTTAGCCTAATGTTATGTCGATGCCATGCCTATGATAGCCAAAGCCGTCGAGTTTTCCTTCAGTCTACTAAGAAGCAGTCTCGATCAGGAGGAGTAGCCCTCTGGCCATCCACTACAGCCCTCCCTGCCTAAGTCTTATTGGTAGCCACTTCAGGAAAAATACAACGGCAGTCTGGGATCCGAATGGTGTCACCCTGGGAAAGTTAGAACGGTTCTTTCATCTGACCGGATCTCGAGAAGAAATTAAAGGAGCACATTACTCACTAAAATAAATTGCCTACAGAGAAAGTTAAGTAGAATTTAACCAGACACTTTTAAGAATAGAGGACTAGATGCCAAGAGTACATTAAAGTGCAATCATAAGAATTTTAATGAAGTTATCTTATAATTATAAATCTTTATAGGATGCATACAGTACAGTTAAAGAACTTAAAAGAAGGCCCCATCATGTGTCTTCCTTACTTCCAACTCTATCTACCATAATGATGAGCATTTAACAGGTGTTCCATCAACTCTCTGTTGCATTTACTTAAAAATGCTTTACAGAAGTTATTAATCATGATGCTGATCGTTAAAGAGAAAAACTGTGATATAGTGGGTGAAATTAGTGTCCCCAGATATAATGAGACTTTACTTCTAAGAATCCACATGGTCGACTGTTCCTCTGTCCAACTGGAGTGGCTTTGTCAGAGATGTCTCAACATCAAGGTTCAATTCTAATAAGACATTTGGTATTTCATGTTTTCAATGTGCTAGAATCTCAGGAATGAAAAAGGTTAATTAATAGGGAGACAGCACACTGCCATGAAAAGAATATGGCCTGAGAATAGAAAGACCTAGATTCCAAGCTGGCCACTCTTGGGCCTCAGTTGACTCACTAGATGAACTTCACAGAGCCGTTGGTTACTGTCCTTACATTTCAAGCATTACTATGGGATGCTGGCATGATCTGGCCCAATTTGTCAGCTCTCCTCAATGCTAAGAGTAATTCCCACAGGGACCTGGAGTATCACTGCTATCTCATTATGAATATTCATTTTCAAAGGCCACAAAGACTAATAAACTCCCAGCTGCAGGGAACAGAGGGTCAACATACTAAAACAGCACTAAAAGCAAGGAGACATTAGTGTGCTGAAGCACTAAAGCAGATAACTTTATAGCCCTTTAATGAGAATTATATTTTTTTCATGGTTGTGGTTAAAGGAGGGGAAAAAAAACCCAGGCCCATTGATCACTGTTCTCCCCTTTTCTGAGTATTTCCATCCCTTATTTATTGAGGGTACTAGCTATATTCAACAATAGTTCTAGACAAACTTGGTTGTGTGAAATCTGATTTTTTTGACCACAGTCTCTTTGATTTAACATTTAGGAAAGCACTGGCGATGTTCAGTCAATGGAGCCAAGGAATGCCCTTACTGAGGAAGAACAAGTGATCAGTGGCCCTTGTCTGTGACACACTGAGGCTGTTATCAACAGCTTGGAAAGCTTCCAAGGAAACTAATATAATAACGGAAGGACACTTGGGCTAAAAGAACTGAAACCTGAATGAGCTGAATTGAAGGGTAATGACTCTCAGGTGCTACTGGAAGAGATGGAAGAGCCTGGTTACTGAAGTTCAAAGTCAGGAAAAAGTTGATTACCTTTTGAGATTTTACAAACACTGAAAATTAAGTAAGAATTCCAAAGCAGAAGAGGTAGGCTCCACTACCAGGCTCGCTAAGGAGGCCAAGGAGTATCGGTGCCATTAGTAGAGATGACAAGGGCCAAGGCTGCCAGTGGCTTTCTGAAGTTATGCACCATTATTTAATCCTTGGCGCGTCAGGACAGCAAAGATGAAAATGTCACCCTAATTACTGAAGTCACCTGAATGCACACGAGATAATATCTTTAAAGAGTTATTTTTGCAGGTAGGAGTCAACAGCATTAGAAGCCTCATGAACGAGTCCAAGTCCTTTGCAGAAACTGGAAAACAGAAAAAGGAAACCCCCACTCAGTAGCGAAGGATGGGCAAGATGAGAAGAAAATGGTTTCTCGTGCTCAAGGACCTCAATGCTAATTTTTCAACCAGTCTCCTGCTGCATCGGGAGAACAGATAGAGGAAATGATGCACGAAATGCAAGGGGGAGCTTTTCATTGCTGTTTGCAGGGCAAACCTGTAAATCCTCTTGGAGCTGTGTGTTGGGGACTCCCAGTTCAAAAGTTTCACGAGGCACCTGATAAATGCCCTCAGGATCAACTGAGTATTGTTGCCTCTCTTAGAGTCTCTGTAAATCACTAGAACTAAAATCATCAAGATGATGACATGAGGGGATCAGGCTCCCTGCTCAAGCTCTTCCTTAAGGATTTCCAAGCCCTACTTTTATTAAACATCTTCATTTGCCAATTAAACACAGGGCTTGCTTTCCTGTTATGAATGTTTTTTTCACAGGTAAAGAAGAAAAAGGGTGGGGTAGGGTGGGAGAGAAGGCCTTAAAAAAGGGAAATGAATGTCTGCCCTCACCTTTCTTGCATGGTCCCGCTGATGCTCCAAAGGCAAGGAGAACATGCAAAATCCATTTCAGAACACCTGAAATTGACTTCCTTTTGATACCTCCTCTTGAAGAACTATAAAGGCCTATTAGCTGTACACACTTTTTTTTTCAGGGCATCCAAATTGTCTCAGTTTTTACCGTTCCATTTCCATTTTGGAATAAAAATGCGTATTCTGCAATAGGTCCACTTACGGCTTCATCACACCACAGTAATTTAGAATTTTGCTCCAGTGCACAATTTTCTTCTACGGCAGTTTTCCCCCCGCCATTTTCCACATTTTTAAAACATGAAAATGCCTTAGTTGTAAATAATCACTTTCAATGGACAATGTGGAAAGTACTTTTGGGGGGATTTTAAATGATGAAATATTATGGGCTGTTTAATACTGATACAGGTAGAAGCAAATGTGAGAGCGCTTAAGAGAACATCCAAGACCAGGAGAGGGACAAAAGGAATGGCAACAGATCATCTAAACCGGTGTCTTTAACCTCGGCTCCGTGAATCACCTGAGAATGTGCATAAAATTCCACGGGTCCGGGCATCCAAGTCTTTCTCCAGCGCGCACAGGTGTCATCAGATTCTCAAAGGCAGCAGTACAACCCCTCCCACCCCAATATCCTAAACTATATAAAAGTCCCCTGAATAGCGTATCATCTGCATGTGAAAAGCAATGTTCAATTCAGTTTTTATATGTCATACACAATGATAAAAGTAAGGAAGCAACTGTAGAGGTTAAGTTTTACTTAGAGCCACAGGTGTTTGATTTCTAAAGGTTAGGTAACATTTTTATTTCACAAAGATTATAACTATAAAGAAAGATGATCTAATTTAGGTAACATAATTTGTAGCAGAAAGACTGTGAACCCAGTAGCTCTAGATTCTAAGCCATATTCTGTCATCATCTTGCTGCTCAAGAAGGAGCAAGCTAATGAATTTCTCCGAACCCTAGCTCAGAACTGTTGAAAGTGGTTTACACATCTAGAGCTTAATTTACTAATTCACTCTGAGATTTTGTATTGAAATATTTTTACTAACAAAACTTCATTAATTAAATAATTTCTCCTTTGAAAAATCAACCCAAGTTTATAAAATTGCCCAAAGAACTTCTGATCAGTTCTTCTACCCATTTGTCCAACCATCAAACCAATAATTATTTAGTAAGTTCCTAGCCATGTGTGATGCCATATTCAGGGAACTAAGAACACATAACTTAACGAGGCAGCCCCAGCCCCTAAAGTGAGCTAATGCAACTCCAGCCAGAAAATAAATAAACCAATTTGTAATTATGCAACCAAATCGCAAGTGTATCCATAGTCATGAATATACCAAAAATAAATTGTGAACCTCATCACCAAGTTCACAGACTTCCAGAAGTGAGAATCTTGGACAGTCAGCTGCTGGGTGGGATCAGCCGTCAGATTCCTCCTGTTCGAAAACATTAGGGTCTCACCCTTCTGAGTGGAGAAGACTGATCCATAGTTCAACATAAGTCCCTGAAATCCAGCCCCAATAAAAATGATACTTCAGTGATTACAACACTCCCACATCTTCCCAATCTACATAAATGTCTTCTTTCACGACAACCTAATTATGTCTATAACTGAAGTAGATATTTATACTGATAATTCAATTTATGTAATGTACCTCTTCCTCCATGCTTCAGAGAGTTGAGTTAAATGCCTTTTTTGATTACTAATTATTTTCTAAGTGAGTTTAATGCTTGTGAAAGCTATTGGGACCACATGCCCGAGGATGAATGTTCTGTTTATTTGACAAGCACGTTCCACAGAGCCCCTGGATGGTGTGCAGCGTGAACCTCTACCTGCCCAGCTCATTCTGGAAAGGTTTGCTCTTTGAAGCTGAAGAATATTTCGGTCATGAGATCTTCCCTTCATTTACTGGCTAGCTGTACATTTATATAAGAGGACAACTTAGCTCCAGCAATAGGGTTTGCATAATTGGAAGAATTTGCCTCATCATTTATTTCAAGTGGAATGTGTGTGGCCACTCACAGAATAAACATTAGGGAAAGAGGGCTAATATGTAAACTTGGGACGAAAGCAAATAGCTTCCTCGTATTTTCTACCCATCGCGTGGAAGTTCTATGGCATTGGTACAACTGGAATTTTTGTGGGTATCACCCCCACAGTTCCAGGAAATCGAGTCATGGTTTTGCCTCATTTGCTTCAGACTCTCCAGTGTTTAGTAGCGCGTAAGTGCCCCCATTGGGGTGAGCAGACTCATTAGCAGCTTAAAGCTTTAAAGGACTATGAAGTGATCTCAGGTAAAGACATCTCTCAGACTTTTCCAGAGAATATCAATTCATCAAATTCCTTTCCTGTCTACATTCTACTGCATGCTCTACTGCTCCTAAAAAAGCTTGTCTCTCTTCCAGCTGGGGTAACTGCAGTTCACTCAGCCACCACTGATTCATTGGCTGTATTGCGGACTGTAAAGCAGACCGACTGTCATTTCTGTGGGGGAAGATCAGGTTTTGTTAGTTATGTGCTCATTATTTACCAGGCTGGAGACAGCGTCTGACTCCCTCAGGAGATGCCTAACACTATTGGCGTCAGGGTTGTTACATGAGAATATATATTTCTTCTAATTACGTGGTCAAGGGGCTGGCAATCTTGCTATCCAGAAAAAAAAATGGCAAGTCCTTGGATACTTTAAACTAGGTGATCAATATGTTGACTACATCTAAGATTAAGAGTTAGGAGGTAAATCAGTAGAATATGGCTGTAATGGTTAAAATGCACAACTTACACATGAAGTCATTTGCTACTTAAAAACAGCTGTGTGTTCTTAGAAAATGAAACAAAAAGAACAAAGTCTTTTCCCTTCACCCACAATCAACACCACAGTAACATTTTGTCTCTGAAATAAATTAAGACTTGGACTGATTAAGGAAATCAACTATTATAACGTAACACAATCTTATAATCAAATTATGTAACTAAGGTATGGAGTTTTGTCATCTGACCAAGGGCAAACCTAGGTCAACACTGGCCCTAGAGCCAAGGATTCTCAAATCCATTCTGGTCTTCTTTCCAACACATGGGATCATTTCATTTTATCATCAAATGGCAGACTTATATTGTTAGTGTGGTAGACTATAAAATTAGATTAGGAAGCTTCCTGGAAGTTGCCAATTGAACAAATTAAGTGTGGCAACAGGAAAATACATGTCATTTTGTAGGGGGAAGAAGAGGCATATAACCGAATAAAAAGCAGCAAAATACAAAATGGAGAGCTCCTAATAGTTTTAGGCCTCTAGAAAATGCTCAACATTTCCAGAATTTTTAAGCTACAGAATTTCCTCTGTTCCTTAATTTTTTCCTTCTTCTTTCCTTCCTTCTATACACTAGCTTCATTAAGATATGATTCACCTAACGTTCACCCATTTAAAGTGATTTTTAGGATATTCACAGAGTTGTACAGCTGTCACCATAATCCACTGGCAGGTATTTTCATCATCCCCAAAAGAAACTACACCCATTAGCAGGGGCCCTCCATTTCCCCCACAACTTCACCCCACCTTTGACCTTAGGGCACCAATAACCTACTTCCTATTTCTATACATTAGTCAGTTCTCATTTTTTCATATAACCAGAATCATATAATAGGTGGTCTTGGTGACTGCCTTCTCTCACTTGGCATAATGTCTTCAAGGTTCTTTGTTACAGCACGTGTCTATACTTCATCCCTTTTTACTGAAGAGTAACAAGCCATTGGATGGATTTATCACATTTTATTTATCTAGTCATCAGTGGATAGTTGACCCTTCCTTTTGAAATGTTAAAATCCTTCTGGATTCTTCCTTAACTTAAAATCCACTGCTATTCCTATTTGTATTTTTCATTCATGATCATTGATGGAGTAGTGTTTTTTATCTGGGAAAACCAACACAATCCAAATATGAATGGAAAACCAGATTAAAGAAAATGAGAGGGCATGGATTAGTAGGACTTATATATGAAATTAATGTAAACCCTTAATGAAATACCAAAAGAAAGTGGATGTGGGTCTTAGGAACCAGGCGATTTGTTACCTAGGAAGAGACAAGGATGCAACTACAATGGCACAGCCACAGAGTACTGACTCAGCAGACAGTGCGTTTCATAGTGCCTTCCTTGTGGTTTCTCACTCCTTCGGTAGAAAAAGGCAATGTCACTGTCAGAGTCAATCACCTGCCAGTTCCTGTGTCTTACACAGCTTTGAATCTCCCCAAAAGCCTCAAATGGCATCTGGCTGAACCAGAGTTAACAAATATTTATTAAATGATCACATATTCCAGCTTCAGGGTTCCCTGTGAACATGCCAGAATCTGTCCTTGCTCTGGGATCTCACAGCAAACATTCTAAGGGACAAGCTCTTTGAGGTCACTGCTGACTAAGAACATATTTGCTTCCTGGAATTGTACTTAAAATGAATGAATTGTTTACTCCTGAATAAACATCTGAACACAACTGCTAATCAGTTTACAGGGCTTTGTTGAGAATCCACTGCGTGGCAGGCGTCGCTCTGGACACTGGTGGCCCAACAGACAAAGCTGTTGGCAAATGGGACATAAAGTCTAGTTAGGGGAGATGGACACAAAACAGACATGTACCCAGCAGTGACAGATGCTATGAAGCAAAACAAAGGAAACTAGAAAATAGCAAGTAATGAGTGGCTGTTCTTCAAAAGGAAAAGGAAAAGCTAGGAAAGAAGCCTCTGGAGAAGGTGGGATTGGAACGGAGACCAGAGAAACAAGTCAAGAGTGCTGCAGATTTCTGGAGCAACAGTGTTCTGGAGTGAGGGAAAGAGCAAGTGTGAAGCTCCTGAGGAAGACGGGATTTTTAGCATTGGAGAAGAAACATCATGGAGGCCAGTGAGGTGAAGCAAGTAGGCACAGAGAGTCATGGGAGATGACACCTGAGAATTCACTCGGTGGGGGGAGGGGAGGGAGGAAGGTCATGAGGACTTTATCTGCCATGGTAAAGAATCTGAATTTACACTGTGTCATGATCTACTCTGTGTTGTAACAGGAACACCCTGAATGGCATGTGGACAACAGAGTATAATGGCCGACAAGAGTAGTAAGAGCTTCAGAAGGTGGTCTATAGCAGTCAAGTGGATGAGAGATTTATGGTGGCCTGGATCAGGGTAGGAGCAGTGTAGACGGTGTCAAGGAGTTAGATTCTCTATGCAGTCTGAAGGTAGAGCACACATGATTTGTCAAAGACCTACTGTGTGTAGGGTTGAAAAGAGAGCTGTCGAGTATGACAAGGAGAGTATTGTCGGTCTGAGCAAACAGAAGGACGGAGCTGGCATTGACTGGGATGAGCCAGACAGCAGGAGGAACAGGTTTGGGAAGAGATGAAGAGTTCTGTTTTGGACAAACATAGATGAAGATGCCAATTAGACATCTAAGCGGAGAGAACAAGTGAGCAGTTGGAAACAGGGGTCTGGACTTGAGAGCAGAGACTAGCAGCACAGGTAAAAACTTCAAATATATTGGTGCACAGTTGGTATTTACAGTCATGAAACTCGGAAGTGCCTCTCACAGAAAAGAGGAGAGGTCTAAAGACTGAGCTCTGAACTATGCTAATTTAGAAATGGAAAAGACCAGGAGAAGCCGGCAAAAGAAAAGCCACAGCAGCAAGAGAGAGGGAGAACCAACCAACAACCCACTAATTCCAGTGTTTTGAATCTATACGAACTTCATTCCCTTTCCTCCAGGAAATGTGCGAGAATAGATCATGTAACAGTTAAGAACATGAGCATTAGGAAGAAGTATCCAAGTTATGCTGCTACCACCTGTGTGATCTTGAACAAGTTATTTCACCTCTGTGAGGCTGCTGCTTTATCTATAAAACAAAACCACCTACACGCTGAGGGATCAAATGACAGAGCCCATAAAAAGCACTCAAAGTGGCATATGACAGAAAATGATCAATAAATGTTACTTCTCATTATTCAAAAATCCTTCCACTTTTAGGTCTAAAGTCTTTCCAACTAGATGCTGATCATTTGGGGTTTATTTACAACCTTGATGTATACAGTAACTACTTCTGTATTTATGTGCTATGCTATAAACTAAAATGGAATTTCTTCTCTGTTTGCCTGGATGCATAAAAGAGAAAACTTACTATGCAGCACGCTATACATTCCTTGAAGATACAGAAGCCCAAGAATGGTAAGAGCCCGGATGATGAGGTCATCACCGTTGGAGCTCACATGGCCTTTTCTTGGATTGTGGGGATGGGGGTAGGTGTAAGGGGAAGGAAATGGCAAATTACTGAATAAAGGTCAGCAAAATGTAAAATAACACAGCGCGTAGACCTTCCCTGTGTCCTTAAGCTTGAGGAAAAATGCTTTTCTAGACCTAGTGTTCCAAACTTCTCAGGTACTAAATACGCTTTAAGAACTTTCACTACATTTCTGGAATGGGTGCTGGTCTAGAGAGCTCTTTGACACCTTCTTTTTTGATGAACTAAAATGAAACTTCTGGTACCTTCAACAATATGGATGGCCTACCCAGTGTCCTTCGAGAAGAACCCATAAACCCAGAAGGGTAGACTGAAACGAGTTTTTCTGCTTCGTGGCCCAGTCTTTGCACTACTTGGTGTATAGAGTGACAGGAGATATTTGGTAAAGGTGGGAGAATTTGTCATGTAATAGGAGTTTTAATGAGGACTTGCAGCCTCTTCCTGCTGTGGCCTCCAGAGCTGCCCTGGCTTCTGTCTTCCAGAGGCTTGGATTCTATGAGATTCTATTATCCTTCCAAAATCTTCCCTTTTTCTGGTATTGGTTTATTTTACTTACCAAAAAAAAAAAAAAAAAAAAAAAAACAAAAAACAACAAACCCAAACAAACCAAAAAAACTTCTCCCCTGATATATCTGGTATATTGGACACAGGCTGAGATCTGAAGTGAAAAGACTTTTTGGGGTTTCTAAAAGACAACCAAGCACACCGAATACACACCCATGTCCTTCCTCTAGCTCTTCCTTTGACTTCTTGGTTTGGTGCCTGGAGACAGTGGCAATCTCAGGGGCTGAGGATGGAAGGAACCAGGCAATTTTGAGAAAGTAACTATACATTTGAGGAAGAAGGAAGCTTTTGCTCAAGCTACCCCAGTCCCTTCCTCTGCTACCACTCTACTCAGTAAACGAGAGACTACGGTCCTAAATTAGATGCAGTGTAATAAGTCAGACACATCTGCAAAGGAAAAAGTCCAGTGGGAAAATGGATCAATTCTGTAGAAGTGCCAAAGAAAACAGTTTATGAAAAAGCTAAGCCTTGACCAAGTGCTTGTATTATTTTTTATATTCATAAGGGGCCATCACAACTGATAACTGAAAAAAGTATGAGCTGGTTTCAGTCACAACGCTTCTGACATCCTGTGTATAAATATTTTCCATACCTACCATCAATTCTCCAACTCTCTGGACACCAACTGGATGTCCAGCGATTCAGTTCAGTTTTGACACTAACCACCGGGGGCGGTGGTGAGAGACACCACAGGTTAGGGGCTCAGTCCCATGGACTGCCTCCTTTTTAGACTAATGTCACGAGCCTCGGGCCTCACATACCCCTGACTGACCAGCTATCGATCAGGGTTCCCACAGCTTCTTCCTCAGGTTTAATAACCTGCTAGAACAGCTCACAAAACTCTTAGAAATCAGTTCACTTACACTTACCAGTTTATTATAAGGGAATAAATAAACGGCCAAAGGAAGAGTGCATAGTGACTTCCAGAAAGGTCCCAAGCCCAGGGGCCTCTGTGCCTGTGGAGCTGGGGTGCACCACTTTGCCGACATGTGGGTGCTTTCACCAAGCTGGAGGCTCTCTGAATCCTGTTGTCCCAGTGGTCTTAAGGAAGTTGCATTATGTAGGTGCAATCGATTAAATCACTGGGCATGGGTGATTGAATTAACTTCCAGTTTCTCTCCCCTCCCAGGGGTCCGAGGGGCTGGGAGTGGGGGGCGGGTGAAAGTTCTAATCTCTAATCCTGCCTTGGTCTTTCTGGTGCCCAGCCCCTGGTCTGCAGCTACCCGTGGGTACCCCGCCACCAGTCATCTCATCAGCAGACAACAGATACTCTGTCCCTCTACAGATTCCTTAGAAGCCTTTTGTCAAGAACCAGGGACAAAGACCAAAGAAATATTTATTTGGTACCGCAACAACAATACTTTCATTCTAAAAATTGCGTCCTTAGCCAAGGAGACCTAAACGTCACAGTTTTAAGGTATCCTATCGGTAGCGGCGGCACTTTTGACCTGATCAACAGAGGTTATTTTACTGGATCCCCTTTTGTGATGACGGAAGATGGCTGACTAGCAGGATAACCGGTGATTTAATTTAGTGAAGTTAGTTGCTCCTGTGGGAACTGAACTCATGACACTGAGCTCAAACGGTGCCCCCAGGGAACCACAATATACTATTCTGGGGTCACATGGTGGATAGCACAGCTTTTCAGAGTAAAAGACAGCAGCGAAGCAGTTAACTGCATTTGGGAAAGGAGAAAAACACAGTTTTTTAAAAATGCCTTCTTTTTTTAAAAGTTAGCCTGATTGCAGCTGTGATTCTTGAACAGCTTGTTCTGAACGACACGGCCTTGCAGCCTCCCGATCTTCCCACTATGCTCCATGCTCAACTGGCTTTCAACAGCTTTCCCGAAGCAACTCTTCAGCATACTAAACTTGGGATTCTTTAACACCAAGTAACACTTTTCTCTCTTTAATGGGATAATTTAGCCTTCTGACTTTCACAGCAGATGCATTTAAGACTTAGTGATGTCATTTAATTACAGACTCTACAGAAATCTGAAAGCATCATTATAATCATTATAACTAGCCTGTGCTGGCAGCTCCCTGATGGAGCCCCCCAGTTATGCCAAGTACAAGAAGAACAGACCCTAGGGAGGAAGAAAGAAGAGGCGGCGGCACAGGTCAAGGCCTGTACTCCATCACCTGAATATTGATGTCCAACCTCATCCATCTATCATCTAGTTAAATGCAGATAAAACTCAGAAAGGCAGAGACCAAGGTCCAAATTAGCAGACAAATGAATGATCAGGTCAATATACCTACAGAATAATCATTAAGGTGTATTTTCTCAGTTAGAGTGATCAAATTAAGATATCAAAGGTACATTTTTCTGTCCTCTTAATGGTCTCTTGAAGTCTTAACCACTGGAGTTTAATAGCTGCTATGCACTGTTACAAGCACTTGTAACACGACCTTTTTGTCTAGTAAAAGAAAGATGATAAAGGGAAAAAATATATGAGCAAGGGAAAACTTATGTGTTCATCAAACGAGAAAGTGCTTTAAGAAAAAATTAAATGGCACAATTTAAAATTTTTATGGATTTGAATTATTAACATAACAATTAACAATACTACCATTGAAAATGGAAGGATAGATAGAATTAATGTTTTCAGCGGATGGTTACTGTTCCTTAAGAACATAAGGATGGGGGTGCGAAGAATTTATCACATTTGTAAGTGGCCCAAAAAAAGCAAATCGAAAAAGAAATAGGCATTTCATTGACTGTGTACAAAACTTTCTTTTAGTATTCACTGCCACCAACTAAGGGTCTGAACACTTAAATTGTATAGAAGAGTCTAGCAAAATGTGAAAGCATCCACAACCACAAACCTGTATTACTTCCTGTTACTAAGAACATATATTACTGGTATATTGTAAGCAGAAGAGTAAGTTATCTTTGTTAGTTTGTCAAAATCTGAATTTCCTCCCTTGCAAACAATTTGCCATTTTTAGAACTACCTGTACGCAATGATCCCATACACTAACTCTCCAAGCAGTTCACTGAATGCACACTTTATTACACCACTTAAGAACAAGAGCTCAAGAGCACAAACACGGATGAGTAATTTGGTGTGGTGAATGACACGAACATTCTGGCCTTCTGCCACTAGGAATCATATAAAATTCATCATTCATAAAAGCAGTTGTGCCCTAGAGGAAGTAGGATGATGGCCAGGGCCATGGCTGATATCACGATGTCATACATAGCAGTGTTTCACGGACAAGCATGAAAGTCCACCTGGGTACGTAACTATGATCCACTCTTTCCACAATCTCGACTGATAATCTGGTGTCTGGATGTCTCCAGCCAGAGCTGGTCCTGGCAGCCTGGACAGCAATGGAGACTTAAGGCTACTATCGAAACAGGGAGCTCTAAGTCTCCTACTACTGGGAAGAGACCAAAAAAATAAAGTTTTCAAGGGATACAATGGCTCATATCCATAGTTCAGGATAGGAGTTACAGAAGGTTCCTTAAATGTTAGCTTATTTTTGAGAGAGAGTGAGTAAGCAGGGAAGGGAATGAGGGGGTGGAGACAGAGGATCCGAAAGTGGCTCTGTGCTGGTAGCAGAGAGCCTGATGCTCAAGTCTGGGGCTTGAACCCAAGAATTATGAGATCATGACCTGAGCCTAAGTCAGACGTTTAGCCAACTAGGCCACCCAGATGCCCCAAGAAGGTTCTTTTAAAAGTCATTTATCGAATACCATGAACTGCATGACTTACTATATATACTTTATTACTAATCTTCATAATACTTCCATGAGATACACATCCCTATTTTAAAGATGAAGCACATATATATAGCACATGTCTATTGTTACTAGGCAAATAAAAATAGCACAGTTGTGATTCCAACCCCAGTCTGTCCTAACACTCAAGTCTTTCCATTCTGTCACCTTACTTTCCAATGGCTGGAGCCAGTCACCAGGGTAGAATCAACCAATAGGTAGCCTTGAAAGCAGAAGTCAGGTCTGTGGAGACCTGTCTTTCTATACACTCCACAAAATATTGCCAGCCTTTGATATCATGCCCCTTTCCCCATATGCACAGTATAATTGTGGTTATGTTCCCAGGTCTTGGAAACATTTAATCTAAGGGCAGTAATTCCTGGCCTTCATTTAACCAGACCTTATCTATAAAAGAAAGTATTTCAGGGAACCCATTAAAAGTGTGATTTGCCCCAGGCTCCACTTCTACTATGGATGATGCTGTGAAGAGGGTCCCTGTGTTAGGATCATTTTTCTGCCCTGATTCAAGACTTATCGTTTGACAGCTTTCAGCCTGCCTGATCTGAGTCTCATCTGTTCAAGTAGATTATTGCAAAAGAGACTCCTTGCCTAGTGAGATCAACATGCAGGGAGCATCAGATAATTTCTAATTGAATTTTGCATCACTTTGATTAATGTTAATGCCCTCAAGGCCCCAAGGATGGGTGCATTTGGAATAATCCAACAATTTTATAAGACCAAGAAGGGATATTAGCTTGTTGGTAAGCCCAGAGGCCCGGGTATCTAACTAGTTTGTATCCCAGAATGATTGCATGCCCTCAGAGGTTACATTTATTTTAGTGAACCTAGGTATGTATTAATATAACATTTTCTAATGCAGCATTTTGACGAATGACTAGCAGCCTCTGCACTGATGATTTCCTCTGAGCTAAGGACGCTAACATGTTCTCAACACAGGCTTATAAGGCCCTCTGAACACAGACAATATTGCAACCCTTGACAGCCTTTTGCTACTGACCCAACTTGGTTGTATTCATCCCCAGGGATAAATTAGGTGGAAGACTACAAAGGATTACAAAGAAATGATTTTTAAAGAATTAGAAGCCATAAGGGAATGATTAAAATTAGAACACATGGATTCTGACGCAACAAAAGCCTTTTTTGTGTGTTGTCAGTCAGATGGCATGTCTGGAAGGAGATATTATTTGTGTTTTGTAGCTGGTCAAACTGAAACTAAGTGAGACCGCTTGCCCACAGGCATAGCAACTGTGAATCAGCCAAGAGCACAGTTGGGAGTTGAGGTTCTGAGCCCCAACCCCTGTACTGATCACAGTGAGTTACCGCGGAGTCCCACATGGGAGACTCACACAGTTGCCAAAGGCCCAACGCAAGGCAAATTCTCTGGAGAGATATCAAGCTCTCCTACAAGCTTCAGGTACGGGGACGGCTGGGCTTCAATCATCTGGAAAAACCCCCCACATGTTTTAGAATCAACAGATTTGCACGTATAGGAGGATTAGGAGGAACTTGACGGAGGAACAAGGGGGAGAAGAAGAGCGGAAATGGTGGGGGAAAGGGAGAGAGGCAAACCATGAGAGACTCTTGAACGCTGACAAAAACTGAGGACTGATGGATGTGGGGGGGAGGGGGGGATGGGCATGGAGGAGGGCACTTTGGGGATGAGCACTGAGTGTTATGTGGAAACTAATTTGACAATAAACTATTAAAAAAAAATCAACAGATTTTAAAATTAGAAAAGGTCTCTGCATTCGTGGATATTCCCATTCTTGAATTTTGCAGATAAACAAATCCAGAAAGACTAAGTGAGACTGAAGGAGACACAGCTAGTTATGTGGCAGAACCGGATCCCAAACTCAGGTCTACCACCTCCTAACCCATTGCTCTGTTATCATCACCCTTATGCGGACAAGCCACCTTTAGACTTCAGAACCAACAGGAAGCTAGGTTATTTTTATAATGAATTCAGGAACCTCACGAAGGCTGCTTTAATCTAGAGTTTAATGACCTCTGTAGGCTACCAACAAATGAACCAGATCATCTAAAACAGCTTCTTCATGACTGTTTTGAATTCTAAATTTTGAGAGATTTGTTTTGTTTTGCTTCTTGAGACTATTTCCTTATAGAGGAGGCCCTACTATCTAAGAGTTGCCCTTATCTCTTAGAACCAAAGGGTTGGGAGGAACATATGCAGAATGTTCCATTTTTGTCAGTGTTGCTGATGTACTTGCCAGTGTCTCACTGTCCCAAAGACTAATAAAAACCATCTGCTCAGTTTTGTGATGTCATATGTATTGTCACCATGGAGCGGGTCTATTATAATCAGAACAATGTCTAGAAAATTAAGCAATCGCTTTTCATTTTAGGAGGCAGATTTTAATAATTCTTAAGCTTAAAAATGCCAACATGCTAACAGGGACTGTGGTAGCCATAGAAGTCCTCCATTTAGATTTACCGTTAAGACAATGTGCTGTGGGGAGCAAAGGTGATTGCCGGCCAATAGGCACCACATCTTTGAATCTCCCCAGTGGTCATGCCAGGCCACGTTTTCTGGAGTTGCTCCCAGCCAGCGACGGGGCACGGCAGGCACAGTTAAATGGGGCCACTGCATCCCAGTGTGGGATTCCTTCTGACACTACTATGCTCCAAAATGAAAAAAAAGACCTTGCTCTTGAGAATTACTGACTAATTCTGGTAGACTCCTGGTAAATCTGGGACAGTTGCTAAGTTCAAGCAAGACGTCGACTGTACAACATAAAAGGGCAGTGAAAAAATATATGCCTAGAGAGAAATCTATCTCATCTTTTTTAAAAAAATTATTTATTTCTGAGAGAGAGAGAGATAGTGTGAGAAGGGGAGGGTCAGAGAGAGGGGGAGACACAGAATCTGAAACAGGCTCCAGGCTCTGAGCTAGCTGTCGGCACAGAGTCCGACGCAGGGCTCGAACCCATGGACTGTGAGGTCATGACCTGAGCCGAAGCCGCCGTCCAACCGACTGAGCCACCCAGGTGCCCCAAGGGAGAAATCTGTTTAATGACAAGCTCTTAAAACCAGTTTTTGAGCACCCAAACCCATCACATCTCTGAGGCTGCTGATACCATTAATGCTTCCCTTTCCCATATTTATAAAATGTAGCTTCTCTGGATTCTTAAAAAGCAATTATGAGAAGGAGACATTATTTTAAATATGAAGAAAATGAAGGATTTTAGAGGGAAGGTTGTAAATGTGAATGTTCAGGCATTTAAAGTACTGTGTGATGACAATAAATAAAAACATCACTAGTTGTAAAAAAAAAAAAGTCAGTGACCATTAATTCCATGCTAAAAGCTCTTGTCAAAACAAAACAAAACAAAACAAAACAAACCCTCACAAAACATTCATCTGGGGCACCTGGGGTTGCTCAGTGGGTTAAGCATCTGACTTCAGCTCAGGTCATGATCTTGTGGTCTGTGAGTTCAAGCCCCGTGTCAGGCTCTGTGCTGACAGCTCAGATCTTGGAGCCTGCTTTGGGTTCTGTGTCTCCCTCTTTCTCTGCCCCTTCTCCACTCGTGTGCTATCTCTTTCTCTCTCTCAAAAATAAAATAAACATTAAAAAAGCAACAACAAGGGGTGCCCGGGTAGCTCAGTCGGTTAAGCTTCCAACTTTAGCTCGGGTCGTGATCTCACGGTTCGTGGGTTTGAGCCCCGCGTGGGGCTCTGTGCTGAAGAGCCTGGAGCCTGTTTCAGATTCTGTATCTCCTTCTCTCTCTCGGATCCTCCCCTATTCATGCTGTCTCTCTCTCTGTCTCTCAGAAATAAATAAAACATAAAAAACAAAAAAAAACAACAAAAAACCGACCCACCCCTTCAGCATCTAATGTCTGCTCTAGAACACTCTGCTCGCCATAAATGATCAGGATAAGTCCTCTGATCTGCATATCAACAAATCACTAACTGTAATTCCCCAAATGATCCAAAGTCCTACTGAGTCTGAAACATTCCAAGGGACAGAGTTGCTAAGTTATCTGTTCCTTCTCTTTTTCCCCCTCACTCTTTGCTTTTTATAGTACCATAAATCTACACTTCTCACCTAGCAATACAGCAAAAATAAGAGTTAATAGTATTGAGAAAGCCATTTAAAAAACCCCACATTTTTATAGACAGGGAAATAAACTGCATAGTATTTAAACCTCTCACTTACACAATGAAGATGGCAAGTAGATATAAATTTTACAGTATTTAAAAAGCAAAACCCTGTGGCCTACCCAAACAAAATCACCTTTCTAATGTAACTTTGCAATGGAAATTTCAACTCCAAAGGTAATTTTGCCTCCAAGGTACTTACGGACCTATGAATTACACTCACAAAGATGAATCAATAGAATTTGTTTGATAGCTTCATCATCCCTCCATTATATCAAATCTTCTAAGGCGCCAGGAAAGATCGTAAGGATGTTTGAATTGCTTATTTGAAGATACAGAGGAGGCCAAATCCTATCATACCTATTACAGAATAGAGCCTGACCATGAAATCTTAATTAATACTGTAACAATTTACTTAAAAGTCTCTCACGCAGCCCATGTGAGGCTAAATCAGAAGGGAAATGCTGTTAGCATTTTAGGAGAATTAAATGGAGAGAAAAAACCCACATGGCAGAGGCCACATTACGGACTAATAAGGGATCCAATAAGGCATTATTGCTTGGGTATTGTCTCCACTCTGTGACACAATGAAAGGGAAACAGCTCTGACGCCCTGAGCAGGTTAGAGCTTCCCCCCGAATAAAGGTGGGAAGACAGGGAGTGGTCCATAAACTTCTGACTTTCTCCAGACCCCAGAAATAGCGGAGAAGTCTTAAATGAGAGAAGGTCTCAGACGAAGTCCTTTCTAAAGTTCACAAGGGAATCATGAGGAACTTGGTTTATGTAGATTTTTTTCTCATTGGCTACCCCCTTAAATCAGAGACAAGAGCTAGAACAGGATGAAAGACCACTTAGGCTAAAACTCTTACTCTCCACACTCTGGACCTTTCCTTTGTCTTAATCATAGCACAGTACCAGGAAGAATGCCTGAAATTCTTATCAATCAAGTATACTTTTATAAGGCTTTTAAGGATGCTTTTTTTTTTTTTTTAAATGAAGGATAAAGTAAAGGGTGATTTTAGCAGATACCTGGGCTGAAAATAGAGGTGTGGGAGGGACGTAATTCCAGGGAGAAGAGAATATCATCCAGTTAAGGTATGGTACAAAGATAATCTCCATAATGAATCAATATAGTAGAAGGTGTTACGTGGGAGCCGTACTAGTTATATGCCTGAGCCTGCCTAAAAACCTCATATATATTGGAGCACCTGGATGGCTCAGTTGGTTGGGCATCTGGCTTTGGCTCAAGTCATGATCTCACGGTCTGTGAGTTTGAACCCTGCATCGGGCTCTGTGCTAACAGCTCAGAGGCTGGAACCTGCTTCAGATTCTATGTCTCTCTCTCTTTCTCTGCTCCTCTCTCTCTCTCTTTCTCTCTCTCCCAAAAATAAAAATTAAAAAAAATTTTTTTAAACCTCATATATATTAACATACTTAATCCTTACAGGAAATCTTTAAAGTAGGTACTATTTCTGTATTTAAGAGTCTCTTATGGTTTGCCTCCCTCCCTCTTTAACAAACTGAGGGTTGATAGGGGTGAGGGGAGAGGGGAAAACGGGTGATGGACATGGAGGAGCACACTTGTGGGGATGAGCACTGGGTGTTATATGGAAACCAACTTGACAATAAACTATAATAAAAAAAAATAAAGTAGGTACTACTGTTGTCATTCCCTGATAATCAGATGAGGAAACTGAAAACAGATTTAGGGACTTTCTTAAGGTCACACAACTAATAAACGACTAGGCCAAGATGTGAACCTAGACAGGATGGTTTCCAAAGTCTGCATTCTCAACATGCACCACTATCTCTCATCTATACTATTCATCTGCTTCTTAATATAACTCCAAATTAGGCCATTCCCAATTCCATCAATGATCAGAGTACTGCCTTGTTCTTCAGACTGAAATTCACTCAAAATGTGACAACTGCTCACGTGACCCTCTGTAGGAAGTATTCTGATTATACGCTGAGGTCCAAAAAGCGAACGTGTATGACTCAGACCTGAGTATACAATCCATACATAAGGTTTCCTGATAATATCTTCTGAAGATGTATCTGTGAAACCAAAGTTAATTGACAAAACTGACGCCCAAAACAAAACAAAACTAAACAAACCTATGTATGTATTCTCAATAAGCAGTAGCCTAGAAGAAAGAACAACATGTACATGGTTTTTAATCTTGGTAGAAATTCTAATAAATACTACGTTCAAAGGATTCTCCTTGATAGGGAACAAGCATCATTAAAGACTCCGGTAAAAACATTAAAGTCTATAATTTTAGCAGACTAAATATAAAGAATTCTGTAACATAAGAGAATTATAAAATAATGTCTCAAAATATAAATTAAGTAATTTTCTTGACCCTCAAGTGGTCCTATATTTAGAACAAAATTAAATCCTGTGCTCTTTTCTGTTTTCACTGTAGTTCCTTTCCAGAAGACAAAATGGGCCTTTTTGTCACAAGACAACTTTGTTTCTGATTTCTAATACGGTAGTGAGCTGCACATGAGTATTCTTACATACAAAGCAACTTAGAGGACAACAGTAAAGCAGGGAACAAATCTGTGGCCCATAACTTGCACTATAAAAATATAGAAAATCATACTTTGTTAAGAACTCCCAACTGAAGACCCAAAGCATTAGGTTTCTGAACTTAATCCAAATTATTTCGCATATGAATAGGCTTGCTCTGAGCCAAATGTTGGCTCTTGAGCATTTGATAACTCTTAAAAAATAATATGCTGATGATTTAAGAGGCCACAAATCAAATAGGATTGATATTTGTCATACTTTACACATGATCTTAAAAATCAGAGACAAGAATAAATGAGTCCTGTCCACATTCACAATGGAATTCAGCTCCTCATTCACATTTTGTGGCCCTTCATTCACAAAGAGGTCAATTAGCCTGCTTTGGCATTCTCTTTTTGTAAAGACACTGGGCTTGGGGTAACACAAGCCACATGTTCTGCAACAAGAGACAAGACGCTCACTTCACTCCTGAAAGATGACTGGATAAATCAACATAGGACGAAACTAAGGTACAAACCACGTCAGTGCAGTCAGCACCAGGCAAGAAGGGAGAAGAGTAGCCTATAAGGACGATACCACACATTGTTGCTTTACTGAACAAGAACATGAAGACATCGCCATTTATATTCCTAGCAGCAGAGGGTGAAATTAGAAAATAGACTATAATCAGTAAACAGACAGTGAAAAAAGAAACCACAAAACTCAATTTCCTCAGGTGGCTAACCTATATTCCTCAAAATTACACTTGTGGTTTGAAGTTTCCACTTCTTTGAGCTTTCTGGCCTGGCTAGAATAGACCTCTCCTTTATTTTGCCTTGTTTCCTTGTACTTTTCATCCCCAGAATATCTATACATGTCTAAAAAACCTTAAGTTCACTAAGGCTATAAGCAAAGAGAACATGTATTTCCTTCAGTTGAAATAATGATGCGGTTTGCTTCTGGTACTGGGCCCAATTCTCTACTTCCTAGGAATCCTTTCCTGGAGTTTCAAAAGATGCCAAATTTGTGTTGTTCATTTATAGACATTAGAGTGTCCCAAATGACTGAGGCTCCTGGGTGGCTCAGCCAGTTAAGTATTGGACTTCTTTTTTAAAGTTTATTTATTTATCTTTGAGAGAGTGTGTGTACACAAGCAGGGGAGAGGCAGAGAGAGAGAGGGAGACACAGAATCTGAAGCAGGCTCCCAGCTCTGAGCTATCAGCTCAGAGCCTGACGCAGGGCTCGAACTCACAAATGCTAGATCATGACTCAAGCTGAAATTGAACACTTAACCCAGGTGCCCCAAATGTCTGACTCTTAACATTGGCTCAAGGTGCAATCTCATGGCTTGTGAGTTCAAGCCCCACGCTAACAGTGCAGAGCCTGCTTGGAATTCTCTCTCCCTTTCTCTCTGCCTCTCCCCCATGGGTGCTCTCTCTCTCTCTCCCTCCCCACCCCGAAAATAAAGTTCAAGCCCCATGCTAACAGTGCAGAGCCTGCTTGGAATTCTCTCTCCCTTTCTCTCTGCCTCTCCCCCATGGGTGCTCTCTCTCTCTCTCTCCCTCCCCACCCCAAAAATAAATAAACTTAAAAAAAAAAAAAGAACATCTCAAATGGTCTATAGCCATGATTTTCCTGTATTGAGGGCCTGCACCAAATCTACTATTTCCTTTGTATATGGAGCTAGTACACACAACAGAAAAATGAATGAATAAGTTTGTGGAATTATGGGTGCCTCACAAGAGATATGGATGGGGAAAAAGATCTCCTATTTTCTTGGATATTCTGATGCCTTAACTGTGTCACAGTCCTCTTTATTGTACGAAATCCACAGAAAAGAACTGGTAGAATATGTCCCAGATAACGTTAACGCAGCTGTGCATATATTCTTCTGAACGTACCTGCTATGTTTGATAGAGAAAAATCAGTCTTCTTGTCTAACTTTATTAAAGATGATAAACCAAGACAAAAGTGCAAGGACAGTGCTACACTGTATACACAGATTAAGCAAGCAAAGTTTTCAGATCACCCTGTGGGTCTAATTGACTATGTTACTAAATGGCCTAAAAAGTGGCTTGAAAGCCATTTCGCCATGAAGATTGATCAACGTACACTCTTCCAATTTATATAAAAGCCTCACATATGGAGGCTGTGCATTTCATCCGAATTGATTTCTACTCCTTTTCCCCAAAGGGTATGCATATTGCAGATTAAAGACATGAAGAAACGCAGGCATGTGGCACAACACAGTAAAGAATTTACAAGAAAACTGAAATTTCTGACATGCCAAACAAAGGGAAAAATGTAAAATATTGTTTACCTTCTTAAAAACAACTGCCATAATTCAGACTCTATGAAGAGTTAATAAATCCTCTTAAAACCGGCAGACCCAAAGCCCAGACATAAAGGCCAGGCCCCACCTTACTGCCATTTGTCGGAGTCACTGCTGGAGGTAACAGACTCTAGTCAGGTTAACTATATTTTTGACATTATTTATTCAAGTAATGGGGAGGGGCAGGTTGGGTGGGCGATTAGAATCTTCAGGGAAAAGGAATCACAAATTCTGAACTGACATTGTGAGTTATCCATAAGCCCCAGTGATTCCTGAAATTGGTCCAGGGATGAGCTGCATACACCCCACTTAATTCACCTAAAAACATCTAATTCACTAAACCCCATGGAAATATGAACTCAGAATTAATGTCCATAAGTTAAGGACCATATACTATAACATGCAAATAGAACAAGAAGTTAGGCTTGAACAAACTGGATTTTCAACCCCCCCCCTTTTTCTTAATAAGAAAACAAGTTAAATCCTTTCAAGTTTTTATGTTTAATATCCATAGGCAATATGTCACTGATTATCAGTAATAACATGAATTAAATAGCAATGGTATAAGAATATTAGCAATAACCTCTACTGGGGCTAACATTCATTGAATGCTTACTATGTGCTGGGCTCTGTGTATATATAATTTCATTATCTTTGCTTTTTTTTTTTCAATTTTTATTCAATGTAATTCTACTTCCTATTGGAATATCTTTAAACCTTTGCAAACATTAGAAGTCCACAGCTGGTAAGGAGGCTGTATTCATTTGGAAAGCAAGTGAACCATTATAGTAACATATATGGAATTGACTAAGCATGTGCTTTCTGGTCAGGCCTGAGAATAATTCAAGGTATCAGTCTGCATCTTCAGGGGTGAAGATGGTCTGCACCCCTGTACCCTTTCCAACTTTGCCCTGGGACTGGTGATCTCACTGGGTAGAGTTTCATACAATGAGGTCCAGAATACGGCTTAAGCAGCTTTCTGATAACCAGTTTATTTTGCACAGAGGATAATCACTCAACCTCACACAGCGTATCCTTAATCCCAGTCACGTGTTTTGAAAATATATCTTTAATCATGAGGAGACCAGACGTAAAAGGTAGTGGCTTACTGTAAACTCAGTACTATTACTAGTACTCTCCCTCTCTCTCTGTCTCAGAAATAAATAAACATTAAAAAAATTTTTTAAATGTAGAAGTTAATTAGAACCCACAGGAAAGTATCCTGAGATTTTAGTTGAGGTAGAAGATAGCACATTTGGGGATACGATCTGCTTTGGTAAGTAGCATCTCCCAGGCAGCCAGCTAGGGAGCTCAAAAAGCAAAAACAAAACAAAACCTAGAAATTGTACAGACTATGAAGGCTCTGCTCCAAATCAACTGCATTATGTTTTTTTCTTTTGGGGGGGGGGGTACATGTTGACAGGAAAGAGGTAGAATGGGAGCAGAAATCTGTACTTTCAGGAAAATCTCTAGGGAACTCCTACTTCACTATGCTTGGAAAGCACCACGCTAGGGACCTCAGCGAGGAGAAAGATTGAAAAGGTCGAAATTTGAAAAAGATTCCATTTCTGCGCTTGACTTGACTGGCCATGCCCCTAAACGGGAACGAGAAACTCGTGGGTCACCTGTTAAAGAGTATAGTTTTCAATCAGAAAGTTCTGGCGAGCCTTCTTATGCCCTTCGGCAGGTGTCTGTGAGGTCTAGGCTTGCACAGGGTGAAGATGACATGTGAGTAAAGCAAGCAGAGGGGAGGGGTTGCCTGAGTGGCTCAGTTGGTTAAGCGTCTGACTTCAGCTCAGGTGATGATCTCAAAGTTCATGAGTTCAAGCCCCTCCTTGGGCTCTCTGCTGTCAGCACAGAGCCGAGCCCGCTTTGGATCCTCTGTCCTCCTCTCTTTGCCCCTCCCCTGCTCATGTGCTCTGTCTCTTTCAAAAATAAATAAACATTAAAAAAAAAAAAAAAAGCAAGCAGAGGCAGCATAAGATTGCCCAGCGTCCTACAGAATGTAGAGGACCTCCATTTATGCTCACCGCAACCCTATGAGGAAGGCATTATTTCTATGCCTATTTTACAGATGAGAAAACTCAAGGTCAGAGAAGTTTAGTGATTTGCACAAAGTCACGCAGATAATAAGGCAGGGAGCAGAGCTCTACGGAAAAAGGAGCCACAGCCCAGAAGTCCAGAGAACGGAGTTTCGGCTCAGGCTTACTCTAGCACTCTCGGCCTCAACTGTCTTCCCATGTTGGGACTGGATTGGGGATTACATCATTTGTAAAGTCTCTTAAAATCTTAACAGTTTATGATTTTAAGCTATTGCAAGGAGGGTTTCTGCCGCATGGCTCCATTTCTCTCATGTTATACTTTATTGCCATGTTATAATAACGTTCAACCAAAGGGAGCATTAAAATTTTAGGTTAGATCCGACTGTAGCAGTTATCCAAGTTGAAGGTTTATATATGTAAGAATAAATAATTTTAGTTAATGCACTTCAGTTTCTTCTCTAGTATAAATGGGGGGGGGGGGCCGCTAGTAGTTTGAGTTTAACAGCGTGAAAGAGTCTTTGTGCTTGAACATGTAAGTTGCAACTCGAAGTGGCACCTTCCATGAGACCAGGTGTTAGAGACTGCAGCGTGAGATGCTCCTAAATATTACCGGGGCTGCAGTAACAATTCTGTCTGCAAAATGCAAGCCCGGCAGAGCCTGGGATGCAGAGCACATACCAAGTAGGAAACATAAAATGTGCCGAACGGCTGTATAATTGTTGAACTTGTGCCTCATATATTCATAGTTAATTTTGGCAAGCGATTTCAGTTACGGGAAGGGGGAAGATGGGGAGGGGGTGACTTCTCCTGTCCTTCAAGTTCCCAGAAATGTATTAGAAATGACAGCCTATGATTGCTGCAGACAGTATCTAATTAACTGTCATTATAAAACACATGTCAGAGCCTGGGGCCTATGAGGGATCTGATGTCTAATTTCTCTCCAGAATAATAAGAGTCTCCTTTGAAACAAGCTGGTGAATGAATTTTGTTGTCTTATTAATCAACTGATTTCAATTTGACCCCCTAGATCCCCTCCCATATCTCACTCTTTTCTGCTGCATCCCTCTCCCCTAAGCAGTTTGGAACTCATATTTTAGACAAGTGATGGGCTGAAAACGGTGTTCTGTCATCTTCTGCCTAGGCAATCTCCATAAAGAGCTACTGCAGAAATATGATATGGAAATAGGAGCTGTTTGTAAAACCTATTAACTCAATAATGAAACAATTATTCCTAAACAACCATGAAAATTACTTACAAGCCTTATTTTCTCTCATTTCGCTCTACCATGGATTGCGATTCTATTTTCATTCCTATTAATTAGAACAAAGAATTTAATCCTTTTCTCCTTCTATTATGCAAAAACAAGCACGGTTATTAGGGAGCTATCTAGTTTCCAATTATTGTTATTTAGGGATGAGCTACAGAGACAGAATCTTTACTGATGTCTTCTAACTAGGGAGTTTAGACGAAATGCGGCCTGAGTCAATGCAGAAAGTAAGTAATTTCCTTTAGTTCATCTTCCCATTCATGAGATGACTCATCAGCTTCCCCAAACAGATCCATGATCGTTTGCAACTAAGCAAGGAACATTTGCAAAAGAGGCTGAATGAAACAAGGAAAAAAATGGTCAGTTGTTGTGGAAGGGCCTGCGTGTAACACATCCATGGTCATTCCCACCCCGCCCCTCTTGTAGTGGTTCAACGCCACGTTCATGTAGGCTCTTCAGGGAACGGAGGCCAAATTGTGTACCCACTTAATCTGTGTTACTGATAATGACTAAGGCAGTATTTTTCCAACTGCATCATAACCAACATGGAACAGACTGATATACAATGGAATACGACAGAGCAGAACAGAAAATATCAAAATATACTGAATGTAGTAATCTAAGTTTATATATGTATGTACATGAGTGTTATGTATGCATACTTGCACACTGGTGGCTATGCGCAAAACCTCTGAAAATCATTGGACCAAGACAAAAGAATTGGTCAAGAAATATTCATGAAAACACAGATATGACCCCAAAGCAAACTGAACTGGCATACTGCTTGTCAGCTACTTCATTTAACTTCAGACTCCACTCATTAGGCATAGCTGTTCCCATCTTTCCTCCACGAAGAGTGATCAGACAGCATGGGAAAGATCCTACTGCCTAAGGTCGAAAAATAACCCTATGACTTCTGGTAAAGTCAGTTGCAACTTCTGTTGAAGAATTAGCTGCGATCTAGGATGCTGGTAAATGTTGAAAGAGCTCCATCATGTGCATTACTGAAATGTAAAATGAGCCATAATATTTTATCTAAGTGATCATAGCAGGTAATTATGTTCAATTTTTTAAATGGCATGATCTTGACTGCATAGTCAGAAGCAGTTCCTTAATTATGACACGTTCAGGAGCCAATAAAATCCAGTAATCTGTGGATACATTAAATGATATTTACATCTGCCCATGAGAGTACTGATAAATAATTACCACGTTGAACATCACATTCTGGGTTTTCCTATATTAGCTCTGCTTGCGATACCTTGTCCAGAGACTTATGTGGCTCAGGCCTTAGACGGTGGCCCACAGGTGTAACGGAGCTAATGGGCTTTGTGAACCAGGGTGGGGTACACACAGGGTCAGCTCAGGACAAAGTTGTTCACTTGCCTATACGTATACTTCTCTCTCCAACTCGTATTTACTGAGCGATAACTACGTATCAGGGAGAGCGATAGCTACTGGGGATATGTAGATAAAGGTATACTTTTTGTTCTCAAAAACTGTACTATCTGGTAAGAGGAAAACAAACGAGTGCATCAAATACTAGAGATTCTGTGACACAAATATATTCAGCGTACAGTGGAAAAGGAAGGGAGGAGAAATGAGTTCTCAGGAAAGGCTAATCGGAGGACAGCAGATACTGAAGCTAGACAGTGGTAACACACTTAGCTATGAGAGAGGCACAGATGTAAAGCAGATCAAAGCAAAAGCGGGAGCTGCCAACATGGGGCCAGATCCTGCAAGTTTCAATGAAGAGTTTGGACACTACGCAGAAGGTGTGGAAGGGTTTGTAGGTAAGGTAGGGTAACAAAGTAATCGGGTAGGTGTTTTAACAAAAATTGCTCTGGGGAGAAAGGCTATATTCGAGAAGTTCATTTACAAGTTACTGACTATAAACTCCTCAACTAAGAGTTTATCCCCTCAAAATTATGCAATCTATCTTCCTCGGCACTTCATTATTTACTACCCTCCTGCTACCTCCTGCTTAGATTTTATCCTGAGTGCCTTAGCTGAGACCACCTTTGAAAAAGGAAAAAAGCGTGTCTCAAGATTTCCCTTCACTTGCTTTTATGCTGGGACAAGACACATTTGATTGGGGAACATGTATTTCAAACATTCACTACACTTCTATATAGCCAAAGCACCGTGTAAGAGATCCATAAATAAGATGCCTACTTTGTGGATGAAAGAAATTTTAAATTTGGTGCATGGGCAATATTCCTCACCCTTGACTATCCAGCCTGAATGTCACGCACCTCCGGCAATATACCCTAAATCTCTTGGCTAGAAGTAGTTCTATCCTTCTTTGAACTGCCATAGCGTTTTATTTAAACTTCCTAATGTATGTGTCACACACCTTTCATTCTGTTTTTCTCCTACAGGAGAGAAACTGCTACTCCTGTCTCCTCTTCCCTTGGCAAGGGATCTTATCTTTATTTTCCAGAGTGCCTAGGAAGAAGGACACACACTGAAGATATGCGACGAATAAACACCTGATGGCTGAGTGGATAAATGAATGATGAGCAAATGGAAACAATACATTAACTCAGTACATCTCCAGTAGCAGAGTTCAACTGCAGCGTAGACTCACGGGAGAAAGACTTATGGACGTGGAAGTGTCCCTGGAACCCCTCACATGAAATCATGAACATGACAGTCTCATGACTTTATGGGAGCCCTACTATTAAGGCTACAGAGTGCAAAGAGTCAGTCGTGTAATGTCACTTTGCGGGTTTCTTGGGAGTGGTAAAATATGTTGCTGATTAGGTACACAGTCACTGTAAATTATTACTGTACAACCACCGACCAGGGGCGATTTAGTCATTACCGCTGCTCCCACCCCCACCTTCACTGTGGTTCTAGAGGCTGCAAACAGCAACTTCTATACCTGTGGCTGCAACTTGGTTCTTTGGAGTCAGTCACTTTCCCACAAGGACCAGGCATGATGCTTGTACATGTAAAAGGTGCGAATCATTCAGGATTTTCATCAGTAATTAATCACTGTAAGACATCTTGTTTACAAGTTGCTGGAGAAGACGCACTTGGGCTGTCTTCTTCAGCGATACAGATATGCCGCATGACAGAATTTTCTATTAGGACACAACAAAGACAATTTTTAAAAGAACTGCTTCCCATAATTCTGTCTATATATAACGATATACTGTTCTATAAAGGTGAAGTAAAATATGCTCATGGAAAGAGGACAAGTAACATTATTTCCGAGATAGGAAGCTATTGGGCCCCTGTGTTCTTTTTCAGTTTGGAAACTTATTCAAGATCCTCCTTCTACCATCAGGCTTCCATGTCTCCCCTAAAAATACAGAAGTTGCAACTGATCTATTTTATTATCACCAACTGATGGAAGTTGCTTGCGTCATAGCTGAAGTCTTAATTTTTTTTAACACGTACTTATTTTTGAGAGACAGAGAGATAGTGTGTGAGCGGAGACGGGGCAGAGAGCGAGGGAGACACAGAATCCACAGCAGGCTCCAGGCTCTGAGCTGTCAGCACAGAGCCTGATGCAGAGCTTGAACCCATGAACTATGAGCTCATGATCTGCGTTGAAGCTGGATGCTTAACCCGCTGAGCCACCCAGCTGCTCTGAGTCATAGCTGTACTCTTAAACATATATAATTCTAGAAAGAAAGCTTTTAAAAATAAATTACAATTAAGTTCTAATGGCTACTTCACTTACAGATTATTCTTGCTCTTTACCCTAGTCCAAGACTACACTCCCCCTTGGTAACTCATCTGGAATTCATTTCTTCAAATCAAATTCATGGGAAGGATTGCCAGTGGCATCAAAACTTATTTCATGGCAGCTTGAAGTCAAATCTATTCAATTACTCTCAACTTGCACTGGAAAAACATTCCACGGGTAATCTTTAACTCATGCTCTTGGAGACCATGTCTGGGAGGACTTACATGGTATGGTTCTCTCCTTTGTTGCTGCAGGAAAAGGAAAGTTACAGGCTACAGCTAAGCTGAGAATAGTTTAAATTGCCTCTAACATGGTATCCTGACTGGTCATTGTCTTTATAAATTATTTTGAGTTAGAACCTGCTCTTTTTTCTACTCCAATTTTTTTTTTTTTAGAGTGGTCTACACTAGCAGTCAGTACTGCCTCAGCCACCTGAATGGCTCTCACAGAACATGCTTGCCTGAAAGTGACAGGTGACCTCTTGGTAGCACTCATCCTGTCTGATGTCTTCATGCCATCCAACACCATCATCCAAACTGCAGGAAGGAAACACCTGGCTGTGCTTTCATTCCTTGTACACTTCCCTTTTCCTTCACCACTAACTACTCCTCTTTGATCTCTTCACCTACATACATTTCTTCCATCTAACCTTAAACAGCAGTCACCTACATTTTTTTTTTTTACTTTGTATGCCCACCCTCGATATCATTATTATAGTAGCTTCAAGTCATCTTATATACCACCAAATACAAAATTTATGACTAGTGCTTCAGACACAACATTTCAGCTGCCTGCTGTACATCTCCACAAGCATGGCACAGAAGAGGCTCACATTCAAAATGTGACCACTAGCTCCTCTCTCAACTCAAACACTTGTTCTTCCTACTGTATTCCATTTATCTGATTAACGGCATTCCAATTTACCCAGTTACTCAGTTTAAATGCCTCTGATATGATACCCTCTTTTCCGTGTTCCCATGGCTTGTTCTCTGTATTTTTCTATAGCGCATATTTTACAATATTTTGAAATTATCCATTTAGTGATCTGACTCCTTCACTAGACCATGGTTCCGTATGAAGAGGGGCCTTGACCTTTTCCTCTTATACACAGTTCAGTGCCTGGTAAATGGCAGTCAATCAGGAAGTTTTGTTGAATTGAACTGAACATCTGTCCTAAATTCAGCAGCAAGTCTTAGGGAACTCATTAGCGCTATCATGGAGCTAATAGATAACACCTTCCTGTGAGCCCAATAGTAACAAGGGCTCCGTCTCAAAAAACACTGCAGTATTTTTCATTTTGCCAATTAAGGTTCATTATCTAACCTTGGTGATAGTTTAAATTAGGTGCTTTACATGTGTCATTTAATTTTTCTTCTTTAGCCCTATAAGGCAGACAGCATTGATAGCCCCCTTTTACAAATAAAGATCCCACCTCAGAGATAATTGGCAATTTACCTATTTTAAAGAGGCATGTTTTAAACCCATTTCTGTCTGGAGCCAAAACTAAAGCTCTTGAGATAAGAAAAGAAATTAGGGAGAGAAAACAAAGAATACACTGCAAAAAAACTCAACTTGGTATTTTAAAGAAAGAAATTAATCTTAAACTAAATGAAAGAAAAGAGAAGAATCAAGCTCTCTGAATAGTTGCAAGCATGCAATGAAAGGGGACAGTTATGTAAATAAGAGTTCCCAGCTCAACACAAGTTAAGTGGAAGAAATTTTAAAAAAATATCTGGTGTCTGAAAAAGAGCGGGAGGAAGGGGAAAGTTAAGAGGAAGGGGCAGATGCTTCAAACTGAGAGAAGAGGAAAATAATGAAAGAGAAAAGACCTGACTCTGTTGAGAATCTTATTTTCACTCTTGTGATAAAGATTTGCAAGCTGGAGAAAACTTCTAAATACAGGAAGAACCAAGTGACCTGGGCAATCTGACATTAAGCAAATGTTTCAGAGAAAATATCAGAAAGTAAACTGGACCTGCTGGGTCTTTGAGAATAACTGTCAAGTACTAATTCTCTTCCTCTCTTCTAGAATAGGTGATGAGCAGTTGTAGAATCACAGAAAAGGTTTACCTTGAAGGGTGAGAATCTACCTTCATGTGTGGGTGGTTTGGTATAACATTGATCATTATATTCTATAATTTATTATTTCCAATTACAACTTGATATTAAAACAACCCACATTGAATTTTAGCCAGTCCAAATTCCATTGAGATAGATAAATATTTTTCAACCACCATTCTAATAAAATGTCACTACTATTATTTTAGAAAGCATATTACATTGGAATTTAATTTAAATAGCAAGCGAGTTGCTTTCCTTTAAAGAATTACACTGTTTCCTGTGTTAAGCAAATAATAATTAACACAAGTACATACAGTTATAATTAGCAGGGAATTTAATTAAACAAATATGCCAACATAACCAGATGCATGACAAAGTAATTGTAATATGTCTTGCCAACGTATTCTTTCCCACTTCACAGTTCTTACATAGTAATTATAAAGCTATCTCTCTCTTTTTTTATAAGCACAGAAGTTCTAAATAGGAGTCTCCTAAAAGCAAGTAAAAGAAAGCAAATAGAAGAAATCTTACTGAAGAGGAAGCATCGGATAATGCAATCAATTATTTCACTCAGAACACCTGGGAAAAGCTCAATTGATTGATTCTTTAGTTCTCCCTGAACTTCACCATATTTCATTTGACTTCAGTTTTATGGGGTTGTATCCCTAAGCTGAGCAGACATACAATAATAAATATAATATGATATGATATAACATATATTATTATTAACCACATATATAGTTTTTAAGCCTGATTTTACATAAATCTCCTAGAGTTAGGTACTCTGTCCTTAGAAAAGAAAGAAGTTGTCCAGAAATCAAATGCCACTTTGTGTCCCAAAGGGACACTTTTGAGAAAGGGAATAGGGAAATCAATTACAAGAGGGAGAGTAATTATAATTCACAGGTAAAGTTTAAAGCGTGTTTGTTTATTAACAATGAGGAAATATAAATGATGGGTTAATCTGACAGTTTCCTTGTAAGAAAGGTTATAATATAGAGGAAGATGATTCACACAGAAAGAGGAAACGTCTTATTAGGTCATTTCTAGAATAACTCCAAGTATAAACTTTATCACAATGCTATGCTATGCAAAGACCTTAAAATATATTCCCTTTTCTTTTTTAAAAAATTGTTTATGTTTATTTTTGGGGGAGAGAGAGAGAGAGTGAGCGCACAAGTAAAGAGGGCAGAGAGAGAGGGAGACACAGAAACCGAAGCAGGGTCCAGGCTACAAGCTGTCAGCACAGAGCCCAACATGGGGCTCAAACTCATGAACTGTGAGATTATGGCCCAAGCCAAAGTCAGACGCTTAACTGACTGAGCCACCCAGGTGCCCCATTCCCTTTGCTTTTTAAAGATTTTTTTTTTTTTAATTTTTAAGTAATCTCTACAGCCCACGTAGGGCTCGAACTTACAACCCCTGAGATCAAGAATCACATGCTATACTGACTGAGGCAGCCAGATGCCCCCAAATATAGTCCCTTCTTATTTTAATCCTATACTTGCAAAAAACATGATGCTTTTAGTGATTAAGAAACAAATGATTTGCTCATAGTAAAAAACAAAACCAACATACATACATATATATGCCACTTCTGAGTCTACCCTAGTTAGAATTATGCCATTAACCCTGGGTTTTGAAAATAAGAATCAGCCAGTTTCAAATCCTATGCATGCTGCAAAGCTATTCAGCTTTAAAATGCTTACCTAGCAGAGGTTACATGGAAACCAGTGATAAATTCAACCAAAAGGCAGGTGGGTTGTGACTGTATTTGCTAGAGATCACTTCCACTTAAATATTAAGACCCGAGGGATGCCTGGGTGGCTGAGTCAGTTGAGCGTCAGACTCTTGATTTCTGCTCAGGTGATGGTCCCAGGGTCATGGGATTGAGCCCTGTGTCCAACTGTGTGCTGTGCATGAAGCCTGCTTGGGATTCTCTCTCTCTCTGTCTCTCTCTGTCTCTCTCTTTCTCTCCTCCTCTCCCTCCCCTACTCCCTTCCCTCTCCCTCACTCACATGCACTTTCTTTCTAAAATAAAAAAAAATAAAAAGAAGTATGAAGACCTGAAATCAAGGGGGAAGAAACAGTGATTGTGATTAGATACAACACTCAGTTAAATGAAAGTGTAAGCTCTCCTTCAGCAACAGGATATGCTCCGTTCCTAGGAAAACAAAACAAAGGCTTGTATTTTCAAACAATATAGGATGAGGATAGCAGCTGAAGGCCTAAAAGCTTCATCTGCCTCTATGCAGGACTTAGACTTTATAAGAAGTTTTCACACATTTTACCTTACGTCCTGGTCACCACTGCAGTTACCTGGTGATTCTCTGTATTTAATTATGCAGGAATTAAGACCTGGAGAGGATAAATGTCCTACCCAACATCACCTCACTAATAAACGGCACAACGGGGATCAAAACTACGTCTTGGAATTTTGAATTTACTGTCTTTCCTACCACCTTGCAGATGTCACACAAAGAAGAAAGGTCTGGGGGCGCCTGGATGGCTCAGCTAGTTAAGCGTCTGACTTTGGCTCAGGTCATGATCTCACAGTCCATGGGTACGAGCCCCGTGTTGAGCTCTGTGCTGACAGCTCAGAGCCTGGAGCCTGCTTCACATTCTGTCTCTCTCTCTCTCTCTCTCTCTGCCCCTCCCCCATTCATGCTATTTTTCTCTGTCTCAATAACAAATAGAAGAAAAAGAAGAAGAAGACGACGACGACGAAGACGACGAAGTAGTAGTAGTTCTGTATACATGTATAATAGGTCTCAATATTCTCCACATTAGCAAAAGCTTGATCAATATTAAGCAAGAGAAAGTAAATCACCAAGCTTGTCAATACACTCGAAACTACTAACTTTCTCATTATTTCAAGTATTACTCAAAAGAAAAGTGACCATCTCTGAGATACAAAGCTTCTTTGTTGACTATCTCAGCGGAAATCACTCCTCTAAGACTAGGCTGTTTTCAAACTGCGAGCCTCACATCAAAGACCAGTGGCTCGTCTGCCTCAGTAAAATGCCATACTCTTGGGCCAAACCCTCTCAGCCCAGAGCGTGCCAGGGCTTCTAAGAGAGGTCAATGGATTTGTCCCCAGGTTAGAGACGCCATAATGAAATACCCATGAGCCTTCCTGCATTAGAAGACAGTAGAGGGCTTCATATTTTCACTGCAAGGATTAACTTTGTAGAGATGGCAGGAATATCAGAAGGATTTTTTTCAGGTACAGCCTTTTGGAGAAGTTTTTGGAAAAGAATGCCAATCCCATTGAAAAACACCTCAACTTCTGTTCAGTGTATGAAAACTACATAGAAACTGTGGGATGCAGAAAGATGAGCAGAAATGAAAGTGAAGAGGTAAAATAAAATGAATAAACATGTAGTAAGTTGAATCAACTGTTTGCTTGACACTCTGCTAATTCATTTACCCACAATCCCTCATTTAATCTTCACGTGTAATGTATAAGGGAATCAATACTGTCATCATTAAAGTAAGAGATGTGGGCAAAAGTCATGAGATTAAGAAATTCTACTCCACAGAGTTATGTTTCTTTGTAGTTTATTATTTTTTTTTTGTGGCTACAAAAATCAAAAGGAAACCAAGAAACTTTGAAGTCCCTTTGAGAGGTCCCAAATTAGGTAAATCCTGGGACTGTCGGGGGTCACTTAAAGCAGAAATGTCCAGCAGTAATCTGTTGAATTGCTTTCAGAGAGCTCTATTTTCTCCATAGTCCTTTCCCTGAGATTTGTTCTTTTTTTAAAAAAAAAAAATGTTTATGTATATTTGAGAGAAAGAGACACAGAGTGCCAGGGGGAGAGGGGCAGAGAGAGAGGGAGACACAGAATCTGAAGCCGGCAGCAGGCTCTGAGCACAGAGCCCGATGTGGGGCTCGAACTCATGAACCGTGAGACCATGACCTGAGCTGAAGTCAGACACTTAATCAACTGAGCCACCCAGGGACCCCTCCTGAAATTTGTTCTTAGTAAAAGGGTTCTAGTTTCCCTCTCTTAAAAGTGTTTGGTGTTGCAATGTCTGTTGTCGTTTGTTGAAAACTCAGATCCCTTTTCTTTTTTTGGAAAACATTAAAACGCAGGCAGTCCTGCATACAAGCAATAACAGCTGCCCCCACTATTGAACACGATTCTAAAACTGTGTATTAACACAATCCTTCCAGCAACCCCATAAAGTCATTTTACAGAGGAGCAAACGGGCACCAAAAGGTTAAGGAATCTGCCTATTGTCACAAGGCTGGTAAGTTAAGGGTGCTGGGAGTCCAATTTCTTTCTTTTAGGATTTCAAAAACGGTGCTCTTTACCACTTAATTCATTCAAAGAACCAAATGACATAACTGAGCATTTTTCTTGTTGCCAGGTACCGTGCTAGGTGAAGGGGATACAGAAAGGAAAGGCATGGTATTGAGTCAGGGCAGGCACATAGCGAGGCCCTGAACAAACTAGACTCCACTCTTTGATTTGCTAGAGACGGGTGACTTAAAGAGACAAGCATTTATCCTTGGTGCTCAGGCCGGTTTCAAACAAACCTAACAACCACTTATAATTTTCTGTGTGGTCCCAGACTATCGGCACCAACCCCCCCAGGAAAATAGAAATGCACCTGTCCGTGGTTCTATGTGGACACACAACCTTTCGCCGGGGAGATATCCTGACTTTATAGATTGATGTCCAGCCAGCAACTATTTTAAATGTCCTCCCACATTATAAAAGCAATAGATGCTAACTGCGTAACACAATGAAAAGTGCAAAGAAAATAACTACTGTCAATGTTCTGGGGTATTTTCTTCCTAGAGAACACATAGTTAAGATCATAATGTATATACCATTCAGATGCTACTTTATTCCCCTATTTTTTTTTTCTTCCTGAAAGAGGTTAGAACTGTTCCTTCACTCGCTTTATTATTTATTATTTTTAAATTTACATCCAAATTAGTTAGCATATAGTCTATAAAGTTTTCAGGAGTAGATTCTAGTGACTCATACTCTACGTATAACACCCAGTGCTCATCCTAACAAGGGTTCTCCCTAATGCCCCTTACCCATTTAGCCCATCGCCCCCTCCCCCCCCCCAGCCCTCCAGCAACCCTCAGTTTGGTCTCTATAGTTAAAAGAGTCTCTTATGTTTTGTCCCCCTCTCTTTTGCTTCCCTTATGTTCATCTGTTTTGTATCTTTTAAAGTCCTCATATGAGTGAAGTTGTATATTTCTCTCTCTGTGACTGGCTAATTTCACTTAGCATAATACCCTCTGGTTCTATCCACACAGTTGCAAATGGCAAGACTTCATTCTTTTTGATTGATGAGTAATATTCCATTGTATATATGCACCATATCGTCTTTAGCCACTCATCCATTGATGGACATTTGGGCTCTTTCTATACTTTGGCTATTGTTGATAGTGCTGCTATAAACACTGGGGTGTATGCACCCCTTTGAAACAGCACACTTGTATCCCTTGGAGAAATACCTGTTAGTGTGATTGCTGGGCTGTAGGATAGTTCTATTTTTAATTCTTTGAAGAACCTTCGTACTGTTTTCCAGTATGGAAAATTAGCTGCACCAGTTTGCATTCCCACAGGCAGTGCAAAAGGTTTCCTCTTTCTCCACATCCTTGCCAACATCTGATGTTGCCTGAGTTGTTTATTTTAGCCATTCTGACTGGTGTGAGGTGGTATCTCACTGTGGTGTGGTTTCAATTTGTATTTCCCTGATGATGAGTGATGCTGAGTATTTTTTCATGTGTCTGTTGGCCACCTGGATATCTTCTTTGGAGAAGTGTCTATTCATGCCTTTCGTGCATTTCTTCACTGGATTATTTGGTTTTTTGGGGTGTTGAGTTCGGTAAATTCTTTATAGATTTTGGATACTAACCCTTTATCTGATGTGTCATTTGCAAATATCTTCTCCCATTCTGTCAGTTGCCTTTTAGTTTTGCTGATTGTTTCCTTCACTGTGCAGAAGCTTTTTATTTTGATGAGGTCCCAATAGTTCATTTTTGCTTTTGTTTCCCTTGCCTTTGGAGATGCACTGTGTAAGAAGTTGCTGCAGCTGAGGTCAAAGAGGTGTTTGCCTGCTTTCTACTCTAGGATTTTGATGGCTTCTTGTCTTATGTTTACATCTTTCATTCATTTTGAATTTATTTTTGTGTATGGTGTAAGAAAGTGGTCCAGGTTCATGTTTCTGCATGTTGCTGTCCACTGTTCCCAGCACCACTTGAAGAGACTATCTTTATTCCAATGGATAGTCTTTCCTGCTTTGTCAGAGGTCAGGGTTAGGTTGGCAACATGTTTTTGGGCTCATTTCTGGGTTCTCTATTCTGTTCCATTGATCTGAGTGTCTTGATGATTACAGCTTTGTAATATAGCTTGAAATCTTGCATTGTGATGCCTCCAGCTTTGGTTTTCTTTTTCAAGATTGCTTTGGCTCTTCGAGGTCTTTTCTGGTTCCATACAAATTTTAGGATTGTTTGTTCTAGCTCTGGGAAGAATGTGGTATTATTTTGATAGGGACTGCATTAAATATGCAGACTGCTTTAGGTAGTATCGACATTTTAACAATATTTGTTTTCCAATCCAGGAGCATGGAATATTTTTCCATTTTTTTGTGTCTGCTTCAATTTCTTTCATAAGCTTTCCATAGTTTTCAGTGTATAGATTTTTCCCTACTTTGGTTAGGTTTATTCCTAGGTATTTATGGTTTTTGGTTACTTTATTCCCTTCTTATATCCTAGACAGTTTTCAGTATCATTAAAAACCCTTGGTCAGTATTATTTTAGTCACCATATAACACTACATCATACGGATGTAGAACAATACCATTCTCCTACTGCCAGTTTGTTTCTAAATTTCTGCTGCTATAAACAAGCTGTGATGAACATATTTGTGCAAAAATATTTACTCACGTATCAGTACACTATCTGGATATAAATATCTGTAAGTGAAAAACACTAAGTTTAAATATTTCCATTCTTAGCGGTTGTATTAATCAATGATCCCTCTGGCAGAAGGTAAGACTACCTGTTGGCTTATGATTTGATAAAGGCAAGGAAATGGGTTACGTTTCAGTTTTTTGTTTCTAATAACACTTAATATTCACCAGCCACCAGACATTTTTGCACATACGGGCTCTCGTTTGTTGATTTTTATTGCTTAACTTAAGCCATATGAAATTGCCCTTTTCCAGGTAAAATATAGTTGAAAGTCAGCAATTTCATACTGTTCAAATCCAATAGGTTAACTTTCAGCATTTGAAATTTTATCACTTAAATTGATAAGTCTGTCACTGTATATTGGGACAAGGCCTTATGTATACGGAAACAAGAAAAAAAATCTTGTCACTGGTTTCAGTATCATCTTGGGTCTCACTCAGAGCTCTGGCTCCTTCTACAACCAAGTGCCCAATGAGATTATACAATGTATAATCTCATTTAAGGTTTTCCCTTAACAGAGTGTCAGTTCCTAGAGTATACAGGAAGAGGGGAGGGAGGGCTATCAAAGCACTGGACATCTGTGCCCTTCGAATCTCAGAATCCCATGTCTTCCAGAACAAGTCTCCATTCCTCTTACCTCTCTACCTGATGTTACCCCACACCTGCACTTTTTCTCACCCGTTTCAAAGATGTAGCCGGAGAGGTCCAGACATGAAAGAGAGGAACTCAAGGAGTCAGTGAAGGGCATTCACATGATCTCTTCACGTGCCTTTTGCTCACTGCTTCTTGGCAAGCCACTTCAGGGAAGTTTCATGTGAGGAGGGAGAAGAAGAACCTTCTAAAAAGAACCTAAATTGTCCACTCAGTCAGCATCTTCAGTATCGGTCAAAATCACTGCACCCAGGTGAAAGTGTTTGCTTTGTTAAATAGTGTTGCTGGTAGGTTATATAGGGAGGTACTCAGAACTGAACCAAGTCATACAGAGAAAACACTTATGAGTTATTATCTCAATCAAGTTGATTTGACACCGTAAAGTAAGTCAAACGCTAGCCGAGCAACATGGTGGGTCGGGTGGGAAAAGCGGTCAACTTCATCTTGTAAGCAATCTGGGGTCTAGCCCTGGCTCTGTCACTTAAATGGCTATGGGACTTTCGCTCTGTCCACCCATTTATATATCAGTTCACTCTTTGATAAAAAGAGATACTTTAGAAGTGCTCTGAAGTCTCTTTCCAGTTCTATGAAGACACTGAGAATTGGATAATACTGCAGGCAGCCTCTTTTTAACTCTGGCAATAGTTCATTTTATCAAGGGAGTTTCATAGCAAATCTCTCAAAGGAGGCTCTGAAGCACCCTTAAACTCTCACATATGCTAGAAAATACAAGGGTTTTTATGAGTTTCAGGAGTCTATTTCAGATGCTTTAGAAGAAATAGTGTTATCCAAGCTAATTAATTCATTTCATCTGTGTGGCTCTATGCAATTGTTGGGATTTTTCCAAAAATGCTCCTTAGGGTATCTTCTGCTGACATTGTTGTGTTCAAAATTTCAGAGGTAAACATCAACACAAAATGCTAATCTTCCTTTAAGACTTCTTAATTAGGGGAGGTTGAAGCCCCAGTAGGTTTGTTGTTAATGCTAAATTCTTAATTTATCAGTTTGTTTGCTCTCTCTCTGATCACTGATAGGCTGAATCATGCACATTTTCGTGTGGGGTTTGTGAACTGGCTGTCTCGTTTTTCCCATCAAGTTGTAAAGGTGGGTATTATAGGTTACGTATCGATAGGGGAAGATCCAAGAGATAATACGTGTCTTTTTTTTCCTGTTATAATTTTGTTGTATCAAGTATTGCTTGCAATAAGGAGACTGTTTCCTAAGCCATGGAAATATTTTTGTTACAGAGAACTTTCTGTGGTCTAGGAAAAAGACTTCTCTTAAATCAGCCTGATAAGGCATTAGACATGCTGTGCTAATTCTGACTTTTCTTTCGGAAAGAAGACTTTGTAGTACAGTGGAGATGAGGGAGGAATGAAAACCAGGAGACCCAGGTGCCTGGCTTTGCTACCAGTGTCTTTCCATAATGAGGCCTTGAATGGTACAAGGTCAAATCGGCCGGGCAGAGGGAAGTCACCTGAGCGGCAGAGAGAAAGCACAGGTGTGGGTGACACCAGGTAGAGAGGCAGGAGGAGAGGAGACTTGTCCTGGAAGACACAGGTTCTGAGATTCGAAGGGCACAGCTTCCCAGTGATAGGACAGCCCTCCGGGCTTCCCCCTCACTCTAGGGACTGACATTCTACTAAGGGAAAATGTGATGATAGTGTATGTCTTTCCTCATCCTATCCCATCACTACTAAAGCAGTATTTTGAAAAAATTTCTGTGTTAAGAGTACTACACATTCTCAAATGTAGTTACTGTCCACAGATACTACACCAAAATGCTACTCTCTTCACTACAAAAGAGCAGCTGAAAAAGGACAAGGCTTTCTGAATGTGGCTGTTGTACCAAATCTGCTGGCTCAATACCATTTGCTGTGTCCACGGGGTCTATGAAGAGTCTCACTACAGGGAACCGGGCACCACAACAGGACGTGTAAAAACAGACGCTCCCAGTTGACTTTCCCTGTATGGGTTTGACTAGTCCTCTTTTCATCTTTGGTCCGACTGGTGCTGACTTGGAGGCAATGATTAATTTTACACTGTATTCTGCTTTTCTTTCTCTTTTTTCCTCCCTATATTTCTTGTGTCTTCTTTTCTTCTGTTAGGGGCCACCTGCAGACCAAACTGGAAAGTGAGTGGAGTGCACCACCACCCTTGCACTTGACTTTCGTCTACAGTACTCCTTCCTGGACTCTGACCACACCCCTCCTCCCTGACATTCAGGGACGGCCTCCCCCTCTCCTGACTGCTTGCTGTCCTTGTCCATCAGGACTCTGACTCAGCAAGGTGCTTCTCCCAGCTTGCTGGCATGGAGAGAGACCAACAATGGAGTGATTCTAGGCTGTACACACCTGACAACTTTATGTGTAGCACGACCCAGCGGTGGTCAAGAGCAAGGCTCTGGAGGCACCTTGGTGGCTCAGTCGGTTAAGCATCTGACTTCAGCTCAGGTCATGATCTCACGGTTTGTGGGTTTGAGCCCCGCGTCAGGCTCTGTGCTGACAGCTAGCTCAGAGCCTGGAGCCTGTTTCAGATTCTGTACCTCCCTCTCTCTCTGACCCTCCCCTGATCACTCTGTCTCTCTCTCTCTCTCTCAAACATAAATAAAATATTAAAAAATAATTAAAAAAAAAAAAAGAGCAAGGCTCAGGAACCATGCTCCCAAGGCCCAAATCCCAGCTCTGTCATTTACTAATTGTGTGGCCAGGAAAGAGGTATGCGATCCCATCAAGCCTAAATTCCTTCCTCTGTAGAATGAGGAAGGTCACAGGATTGTTGTACTTAAATAAGATAATACATGATAGCCATTTTTTTTTTAAATGTTTTATTTATTTCTAGGAGAGAGAGAGAGAGAGAGAGAGAGACAGTGTGAGCAGGGGAGGGTCAGAGAGAGAGGGAGTCACAGACTCTGAAACAGGCTCCAGGCTCTGAGCTGGCAGTCAGCACAGAGCCCGACGCGGGGCTCGAACCCACAAACCGTGAGATCATGACCTAAGCGAAAGTCGGAAGCTTAACCAACTAAGCCACCAAGGCGCCCCATGATAGCCATTTTAGATATGTGCCTGAGATACAGTAAATATCCACTGAAGCTTAGGTATTATTTTACTACATCATTAATATGTTATAATTAATCATCATCACTGATTAGCTTCTCCCTGACCTGCTATATTGAAATTTTAAAGGAAGACTATTCAGAGAAATAATACCTTAATCTAATATTCCATGAGAAAAAGAATTATGGGGTCACATTTATACCAGAGGGAAGTACTGGTATAAATAAAAATAAAGATTATTTTTTCTTATGGTACATTCTAGGATCTTCACTATTGGAAGGAGTAATGAATTACTAAGAAGGGTATTAGCTGTCGTGTTTTCCAATCTTATTATTTACTTATGGAACTATTTCCCTGCCTAGAACATCTTTTAACATTTTACAAAATAATGAAATTCGAGGGAACACAATTTAGGGCAAAGTGACTCCATCCAGTAGATTTTAATGGCATAATTTCAGACACAGTTATAAGCTGGAGGGAGGGAATCTTTGGTCCGGGAAGTAATCCCTGAATCCCACAGAATTTCATCGTATTTCAAACTGCCTAGCCTCTAAGGTTGCACTGGCCCTTCTCCTTATTATTCCCCACCTTCTGGAACTGCCTCAAAGTTTCCAACACTTCTTCCTTAAGTAGTTTAAACCGCCAAAGCACTTTAATTCTTGATTCTCCCTTAAGAACAACATGATCTTTATACTCTTTATAATCTAAAGATTGAGAAAGCACGATATATTACAGAAAAAATACTATGTATTTTAGCTATGTCATTAAACTTCAAAGATTAAGAATCCCTTGAGTATCCAGGTAAGAAAAAATTAATGCTCCTTTATATATACACATACCATGCTCATACATACCTACCCACACTTTCCAGAGTACAACTGTATATCATGCTTCTGTTTTACTTATTGAAAATGTACACAGGGGCACCTGGATGGCTCGGTGGGTTAAGCGTCCGACTCTTGATTTTGGCTCAGATCATGATCTCACGGTTTGTGGGTTTGAGTCCCAACGTCGGACTCTGTGCTGACAGCTCAGAGCCTGTAGCCTGCTTCAGATTCTGTGTCTCCCTCTCTCTCTGCCCATCCCCTGCTTGAACACAGTCTCTCTCTCAAAAATAAACATTAAAAAAATATACAAATACATAAAATAGGGGTGAAAAAGAAGAATATGTGTTCCTTTCTAGTGCTCTCACTCCGTTTGTACATATTTCACTACAGAAACTCTCTCGTTTCTGTTGTGTACCTGCTGGTTTGCATGTCTGTCTCCTCTAGACAGTGGGACATGCCCCTTGGGGACAGAACCCTGGTCTTTCCATTTTTACACCCTTAGTGCCTGGCATGATGCCTGAGAGATCACAGGTATTCAATAAATATCCATTCAATCCAATGAATAAATAACACATTGATTTCATTATTTTATGCTAGCTTCTTAACTCGCCTTCTGGGTCACAGTCACAGCTACAGCACTGAAGAGGTTTCCCAAAAAGGCCGGCCATTTGGCATTTCCTGCCTGAATAGAAAGTTAAAGCAATCATGAAAGTGATCCTTCTGTAACCTGTTAAGAAAGAAGAATCTGGATCCAGTTGGCCTGAGTTCCAATCCCTGTTTCACAATTTACTTGCTTTGTCAACTCAAGCAAGTTATTTACCTTTTTTAATGACTCCATCTCCTTCAAACAGATCAAGAAGATGTGGTTCATCTATACAATGGAATACTACATGGCAATGAGAAACAATGAAATCTGGCCATGTGTAGCAACATGGATGGAACTTAAGGGTGTTATGCTGAGCGAAATAAGTCAGGCAGAGAAAGACAGATACCATATGTTTGCACGTATAGGTGGATTAGAAGGTACTTAACGGAGGACCATGGGGGAGAAGAAGGGGAAAAATAGTGGGGGAGAGGGAGGGAGGCAAACCATGAGAGACTCTTGAATGCCGGGAACAAACTGAGGGCTGATGTGGGTGGGGGAGAGGAGAAGTGAGGTGATGGGCATGGAGGAGGGCACTTGTGGGGATGAGCACTGGGTGTTATATGGAAACCAACTTGACAATAAACTATTAAAAAAAAAAGACTCTGTCTCCATGTCTGTTTGAAAATGGGGATAATAATAGTACTATATTAGTCAGGGTTCTCTGAAGAAACAGAACCAGTGGGGTGTGATGACTCTGAAGAACCCATTATCTTGTTAGCGCAGTATAAAGAAGTCACTCTTAGGGAGGACTCTACAGCCTCTCAGGAAAAGAGCTGTGTGCCGACAGATAGTCTTCTCTCCCGTCTCAACTCGGGCCCTTCTAAAGCTGAAGTGTCCTCTGGATACTCCTTTAAACATCTAAATCACGAAGCAAACAGCATCTACATCTTAAAAAAATGAGATGTTTCGTATTTTTTTTTTCCTAAAATGACTTTCTCCTCCTCTCTTCTCTAACTCAGCAGAAAAATCCTGAGCAATTTAAAGGGAGCCATAAAATGCAACTTATGTTCAATGGCTTACATTCAACATTACATCATTTCCCCATTATAATAGCGTTTTAAAGTAGGATCCGCTACCCTCACGTGTAGGAAGGGGGGTCTGGGCAGAAAGAGTGGTCTCCTCTGTATAAAGGTAGAATGTCAGCATCTGCTTATCCTCTTAAGCAGAAAACAAACAGAAAACAAAATCTCAACCAACCGATTGCACGGATTTAGCAGTCACGTACAGTGAAGCCAGGGAACATATTTAGTCCTTTAATACATATTTTTAAAGCACATCCAGACAATCGTGATCATGCCCATTTCCCCTGTGTCCTCTTGGAAGCCTGGGTTCCACATGGCTCCAGAAGTCTTTGACTACAGCCACGGTGACTGTCCTAAACTAAATAATCAAATCCCACCCAAATACTAAAAATAATAATAATAATAATAATAAATTTAAAAAAATTATGTGTATTTACTTTTGAGAGACAGAGAGAGAGACAGAATGCAAGCAGGGGAGGGATAGAAAGGAAGGGAGACACCAAATGGGAAGCAGGCTTCAGGCTCCGAGCTGTCAGCACAGAGCCCGGCTCAGGGCTGGATAAAAACTCATGATCTGAACTGAATGAAGCCCGAGGACGCTGAACCAACGGGGCCACCCAGGTGCCCCAAGAACTTTTCTTTTAAAGTGAACACTATCAAAACAAAAACAAAGTGTCAATGGAGGCTTCTTTGGCTATTTAACATCCCCGCCCTTCCCCTTAACTTGTAACACAGGTACAGAGAGAAAACAAGCAACGAGTGTCATCAAGATGGCAATTATGGGTGATTTGTTTTCTGTAATGGGGTAATACTGGTTTTATGATGAAAATGATAATTATGAAAATTATATGGAAATATGAAAAAATATGATGTGTGAGAGGAAAAGCAGAATACAAATGAGTCCACGCTGTATTGTATGAATATCTAGCAGGAGGAAAATGACTGGAGGCTGTGGAACCAGGAAAGGCTGCCGTGTCGGAACAGAATGATAATTTTTTTCTTCATCCACATACTTCATTGGTATCAAGATTGTTTTCTCAATGATTTCCCGGGGAAGGGAGCCACCATGCAGACTGTGGGGAAATGAGCTTGGAGGATGAAGAGGCACCACGGAGAAGGAAGGGCAAGATATTCAGAGCAGACATTCCACCTTGAGTCAAGACGTGAAGAAATTACAAATGGGAGCATCTGGAGAAAGAGCCTGGGCTGTTGAGCACGTGTGGACACTCAGTGGTGAGGGGAAGAGAGAAGACATGCACCGTGCCTATGTGTATAGAACCCAGTGCATCATAAGCATTCAGAAAATGGAATTTAGCATCGCTGTTAATATGCTGTAACTTCTTTAAAAAATTCTACACAGAAGTCTTACTGATTGCTTCCTATGGCTTTCTAATGTTGTGAAGAACTTTCTACAGCATCTAGTAGGCCTCATAAACAGAGCCAGCGAACAGAGGATTTGTTAGCACTGACTTTCTGGTGGTCTTTGGTCTGATTCTCAGCAGAGGGATTGTATGTGAAATAGACTATGTTTACGGAGAAAGGTATATGAGAGAAATGCAGGGTCGGCCTTTATGCAAGACCTTCTTTCTCTGTAGAAAAATAATCATTTTCAATAAACGTTTACTAATCAGCAACTATAAATACAGTATTTCTAAATCTGCGGGAAAAGGTGAACTCTTCTTCCTTGTTAAGAGCAAGAATAGGTATGTAGAGAAAATGAAATCGTCAATTCAGTTTCTTTGAACAGCTGTAGACCTGGATTTTAGAAACAATACTTAGCAGCCCTTTTGAATTCTAAGAGAGAGAGAGAGAAATATAGTCAAATGTAATAACTTTTATTAACTGATGGCTTATTACTAACTAGGCATGGTATGTTTTATCCTATTTGCTAGGATTAAATTTAAAATAAAATCAAGTTGGATTTTAAAGCGTTATGATGTATCTTTCATAGTAGGTCACCTCACAAATCTATCAATCCTGAACATTCATGACGTCTGAACATTGTATCGTGGTAAAGAACTATAGTAGTTTGCAGTCATATCTTAGTCCTCTTTCTCTGACCATTCCTTAAGTGAGGATATTCTCTAATGTGTCATCCTTACTTGATAAAGTCCCTCGCCCATTTCAACTATTGCCATGGCTTCAACCACTACCCAAACATCACCGGCTCCCTGACATATGCCTCCTACCCTACGCTTGAGCTCCTGAGAGGTATCCCTAACCAATGCACTCCCCCTTTGTATCTCATCGGGACCAAAGACGTCAAGTTCAAACCTAAACTTAGTATCTTTGCCCTGAAGCCCGCTCCTGCTCTTATAGTCTCCAGTGCAGAGAAAGGCACTGCCACATGGAACTGTCCAAGGCAGAACTGGAGAGGCTGTCCTGGCCTCCTGCCCCTCTTCCACCTCCAGCAGACTGTCTAAGACCCGTCAGTTCTGCTGATGAGACGCCATCACCCCAGCCTTACTGAAATGATCTTAGTTCAAGACCCCATCATTTCCCAACCAGCCTCCTATAAGAAACTATTCTCTTTGCCTTCAATGTTGCCCAGTTCAAAATATTCAGGAGTTGTGGGGATTCAGTGAGTTAGTGTGTGTACAGGGCACAGATACAGTTCTGGCACGTTGTCCTTAGGCACCATTATCATTTCCTCTTTCCTTTCCTCCACTGGCTTCTTTACATTCCAATCATTCTTTGACTTCAATTCCTTCAATGCTCCCCAACTCATAGAGTCCAGACTTACTCTACTTTACAGGCCCCCCCCCCCCGGGGTGCAGCGATGGCCCCTCCCTTGAGCCTCATGTTCACCACACCTCTACGCATACCTAGCACTCTTGGGTTCCGTGAGTGACTTGCAGTTCTGCAAATGTGTGAGAACCCTTCCAACGCTATGTGGTCTACATTACATTTCTCAAGTTAGAGTGTGATTCCTTCCTTGTTCATGGGGAGAAGTCCTTGTCATCCTTCAAGATTTACGTAAATAATCGCTATGGTCTGAATGCTCGTGTCCCCCCAAATTGATTTAAAACCCCAACACTGAAGGTAATGGTATTAGTAGGTGTGGCCTTTGGGAAGTGATTAGGTCATGAAAGTGAAGCCCTGAAAATGGGATGAGTGCTCATATGAAAAAGATCCCACAGAGTTCTTTCCTCCTTCTTCCCATGGGATGGTGAGGATACAAGAAGTCCGCAACCTGGAAGAAAGCTCTCACCCACACATGCTGGCGCTCTAACTATGACTTCCACCTTCCAGAACTCTGAGAAATTAATTTCTGTTGCTTATAAGCTGCCCAGTCTAGTATTTTCTTAAAGCAGCCTGAACGGACGAAGACAATGGTATCACGGTCATAGAGGCCTTCTGGACCTCCCGTGTAGAGGTCAGTTACTTCCTCTGGAGCATCTCTACAGCACTAATGACATCTTACTAGACCTATTAGACATCAATGTTTCTCATTTCTAGAGTTTTTGTTTGTTGTTTAGGTGGAATCTAAGCTCATCCTTGAATGTCTGTTAGTATGTTTCCTTACTTAAAAACATCTTATCAAGTACCTCCCCTGCATCATATTCTTGGTTGTGCTAGTGATACAACAATGAATATTTTCCAGGCTCCACTTCAGTGAGATCACTTTAAGGTAGGAGATTTTTAAAAGTAAACAGGTACCATGAAGACTACAGAATTGGCCTTGGGAAGAGAGCAGTTTTTTCAACTTCTCGGTGTCCACATTCCTAATAGATGAAAGACTACTATATTCATAAATTTAGGCTGAAAAGATTCAGAACACACAAATAAAGCACATTCTAAAAAGATTAAGCTCTTTGATCTCTGAAAGAGATGGTCAACACACTGGAGGAAAAAAAAAAAAATCTAGAGTATTCCGCAGGATAAAAGGACGGAGTGGCAGGCATGACCACAACCCAGAGAAGGGAAGCAGGCTCCTCTCAGGCAGGGTAACACCAACCAAACATGGGGCCAGATGATCCTGTCTGACGGGGCCAGAGGAGGGTTCAAAGGTTGAGACAAATTGGAAAACACAGTCTCCGGTGAAAGACTCGCAAAATTTGCTAAAGGCAGCAAGGCACGGCCTATTGTAGCTCACTTTCCATGACAACGTCCCGTTAGGCTAACACTTACTTCCTGAGCAAAGCTGTCCGAGACTTCTCTCAGTCTCTCTCTCTCCCTGCCAAAACCAACCAAACAAAACTTTGATGGCCACAGACTGACTGTGTCCCCCTAAAATTCATATATTAAACCCTAATCCCCACCCGCAAGAAACCAAACAAACCAACAAAAACCTAATTCTCAATGTGATGGTATTTGGAAGTGGGGCTTTTGGGGAGGTGACCAGGTCAGAAGGGTAGAGCCCTTATGAATGGATTGGTGTCCCTGTAAAAGAGACCCCCAAAATCTCCATTGCCCCTTCTGCCACGTGAAGATACAAGAGGACCGCCATCTATGGACCAGGAGGGAGACTCTCACCAGACATTTAATGTGCTGGTGCCTTGATCTTGCACTTCCCAGCCTCCAGAACTGTGAGAAATAAATGTCCGCTGTTTATGCAGTCGATGATATACTGTTAGAGCCGCCCAAATGAACTAAGACAGCTTATCATTCTGTACTCACTCTTTTTTGCACTTTAACAGTGACTGTACTTGTAACTGCTATTTAATGTCCATTTATCCCACTATACTGTAGGCATCGTTAACAGTGCAGACCGTGTCCATCCATCTTGACGGCACTGGTGTGTTCGCACAGGGGCTGGACACAGCATAACTGCTCCACGCATATTCTTAACGGATGGATGAAAGAATGCATGTGCCAAAAAAATGCACACAGGAGGAAAGCAATCATCTCAGAACGATGGATGCCCTTGATCCCCTTTCTCCTTCTACGACGTGAATATCACCACTCTGCACAGTTAGCTGACCTGACCAAACTCACAGAGGCGGTGGGCAGCAGCGCCAGCTGTGAACCCAGGACAACTCAGACTCTGGCTCCCACGCTCCTTCCTTGACTCCTTCTTGATTCCAGAGCTTCCCTTAGATTGCACTGCAGTGAAAGAAAGCAACTCAATGCATACGTGTTGCATACGTCCTGGAGAAAGGATGACTAGCTGGAAGAAGAGATTTTTAGATGCTGGTCCTAAGGAAAACAAATGAGAAAACTCAGCAGCTCTCATACGGGAGGTAGCCCAAATGAGAGGCAACAGGCAAGAGAGTAGTTTCAGGGGCTCCTGAAATCACATTAACGTGAAAAGTTAGATGTATTTCACACTTGTATTTTAAGACAACATGCGAAGACCAGTCTGACGAAAAGAGCTATAACAGGAAACTGTGGTTTTGATGGATGTGAAGAACAAAAACTAACAAGTACTCAAGCCAAGATACTGTTCTACATGGAGTTATTTGCTCACTTACATCACCCACCGAACTTTTGCTTTCCTGCTTCGATTCAGCCCATGAAAACCAATTACACTTGAATGAAATGGAAACCAAGCAGTTTCTTAGAAGATGTAACACCCTCTTACATGCTGACAAATCAAATTTGGGTGGAGGCAAAGCAGCAAGGAAATTTCAAACTATTTTGGGCAGTGTGTTTTCTCGGGTCTTTCCCTCGCTAACCCTTCCCACCCCGGATATTTGACTAATTGGAACTCTAGATTTCAAGCAGAAGCCTTGAGCTGTAATTTGTTACATCTGCTTCAAAATGTGACCAGAATCTCAAATGATTTAATTGTAACATTTGGGAATGGTGAACGCTAAGTGCAATTACGAATAACTACCAGAGAAATGCAAATAAATGTCACTTTGTTGGAAACGGAGAAAGACAGGCCCTAACCTCATGCAAGCAATTAAAGGTGCTTTTGTGTCCATGAAATACACTGGCTTTCCAAATATTTTGATGATCTTCGATGAAACAAGAAACTCAAAGGGTCCAGTAGACCAGCTCAGGGGGAAAAATTACTTTCTGTGTGATGGTCTTCCTTCATGCTAATAGACACGCGTGTGCAGAAAATACAAATCACTTCTCCAAGAGGGTCGACTCTTGCATTTCAATAATCTTTGCCTTTCTCAAAAACTGGTTTTCTGAGGTCTTTCCATTGAAGAAGTTCAAAATAAGTCTATAATTTCCTCCCACATCAGCTACTCATCTCTCATGTCCCGTGCTATCTTATTTTAAAACAGGCCTCCCCACAGAATGATGCACCATTGGTATCTCTGCTTTCTCCATATATTCATTCCAGAAGAAACCAGTAAGCTACCAAGGGTACTCTGAGTCTCCATCCAGGGAAGCACATATAACCCCAAAATAGCCTAAAACTCCCTTAGAAACTGGTATTCTATTGGACACAATGGAAAAAGTGTCTTAGGTCAATGAATGATTCTTAAACATACTGACATCTAAATATGCTTGAAATACAAATTTCCATTACTGTTAATAACAGTGGCTCACTATTAAGGGCATACAGAATCCATAATCTTGGGGACAGTGGGAGGCCGAGGCAGTAGAGAAGGGAAGGCCTAGGTGTTCTGAATCCCCAGATCATTCTAACGCACACTCCCTTCTCTACAGATGACTAGAAAATCACAGCATTAGGCCTCGTGGCTTTCCTTCACTTCAGATAAATTTCCAGAGATCTCATTTTGGTCTCAGAGGCTTATCTGTTTAGTTTTCATGGCAAGAAAATCCCCTGGCAAAGAAAAAGCTAACTAACATCTAGAGAGGCCAAAGAGAGAGGGCAAAATATGTTCAACAAGTGACTGGGATTTTCCACTTTTTACCAAACCTCAAGGTACCGTAAAAAGGGAACTAATTAATGTGGAAAAAGAATCATGTACCATTGATATGATATTAAAATACCACTTCACCCTGGATTCTGTCTGTTGCTTAAACTAGGGAATTTCAGACATAATACCATCCCTTTGAAGTCTGACCAGATCAAATTACTTATGACATAGATGGAACAAAACGTAAAACAATTAATTCACATTTTTAGAAATCTTCAGTCTGATTAATACATAAAGCCTTTTAATATAGGCTACCATCCATCAGGACCCAGAGGTGTGGATGAAATTATAAAGCAGGCCACCTGGAGGAAATGTCTCTCCTTTTCATCACCCCTTTGACTTCCCTGAAGGCTCCCAGGGAAGGCAGCGTTCCTAAAAGAAAGAAGAGCATGAGACTAGGCTCTTCTGATTCTAATTTCTGAGTAACGAAGATCTCCCAAATTACTACCACAACGAATCATCTTTACTGATGTAAGGACGAAAGTGTGTCATATCTATGAGAACAGATATTGTACGTAAAGCCAATGGTTCCGGCTGCTGTCATGTTGCCCTTTAGCTGGCTTGCAAAAACCCCCAAAGCTTAGTACCCTTGTACAGAAAACAGCTAAAATAGCAAGGCTGAGGCTGCTATCTTCAGAAGGGTTTACTTGTAAAGTTGGGCTCTGGCTAGTATTTGGAAAGTGTTCTCACCTTTCCCTAAATGATAAGGGTGGTTTACTGCCCTTGTACAAACAATGTGGTTTATGTGAAATACTTGGCTTTTCTTCTTGGATTCTGGAATTTTGGCATATGCTACACTGAGGGAGCCTGTGTGCCCAACTGACCAGTCGCTGACCTTGGGTGCTGAATCTCTCATACACATTGTTGCATTTCTGTTGTTGTGAGAAGGGTGTGCTTTGTGATCCCCCTCATGGGAGGGAGAGAGGAAAGCCAGTACACGAATCCTACAGACCTCACCTGTGTTTTTTCTCTTTATCAGCCGAATGTGTCTCTTTACTGTAATCAATCTTAGCCATGGGTACAACTACATGCTGAGTCCTTCTAGTGAATCTCTGAACATGGGAGTGACTTTGCGGACCCTCTAATGAAACTAAGAAATGACTTCCCAATCTGCGGCTTTCCAACTGAGACTTCCCAATCACGTGGTGTCTCTCATCACAGGGGCTCATTCACTGGTAGGCTTCACATTCTCTCTCGAAGCCTGTCCTAGTTTATACATAAAGTGTATTAATGAAGAAGAGTCATTATAGACCTCTAGGATCAATCTGAGTTCTTCCTTCAAAACTACACAATTTTTTTTTAAGAGAAAGAAAGAGTGCAGTTTGGGGAGAGGGGTTGAGAGAGAGAGGAAGAGAGAGAGGGAGAGAAGGAATCTTAAGTAGGCTTCACATGGAGCCTGATGCAGAGCTCAGTCCCACAACCCTGAGATCATGACATAAGCCAAGGTCAAGAGTTGGGATGCTCAAACAATTGAGCCAACCAGGTGCCCCAAAACTACAATTTTAAAAAAAAATTAATGTTTGCTTATTTTTGAGAGAGAGAGAGACACACACAGAGTACAAGCGGGGGAGGGGCAGAGAGAGAGGAAGACAGAGAACCTGAAGCAGGCTCCAGCTCTACACTGTCAGCACAGAGCCTGACATGGGGCTTAAACTCATGAACCGTGAGATCATGACCTGAGCCGAAGTCAGATGCTTAAACAACTGAGCCACCCAGGTGCCCCAAAACTACAATTTTAAACAGGTAACTTTCTGAAGAAAACCTCCTCAGGTTGATTGACTAATCCAACCTATTGATTCTGGTAGCAGACATCTAAGGACAGGTAGAAAGATGTTAGTTCAGTAACTGACAAGTAAAAAGTATTTTGTCTGCCTTCTTTTTAATATTTTTTATAAATAATCTCTATACCCAATGGTGAGGCTTGAACTCATGACTCCGAGATCAAGAGTCGAACACTCTACTGACCGAGCCAGCCAAGAGCCCTCTAGTAAAATGTGTTTCGGAGCAACACAGGCTTTGCAGTGCCTCAGCTCATACGACACCAGCAGTTCCTAGATCTGCAAATAAAGGGGTTGCCCCAGCACAAAAAGAAGGCTTAAGGGAAATACCCAGAGGAAGGGAAAATCTACTGTTCTGCTAGCCTCTGAAGTAGAGTCTTCTTTTTCACCGTAAGAACAGGGAACAAAAAGCTAACGAGTTATTCTAAATCTAAAAGACTAAAATCTTAATCAGGATGTAGATGCTGCAATTATGTGGTGATGGCTCATAGGCTAGAAAATAATAAATATTCTCCCTAGTTGCTGGGTTTTCTTGCTGAATCATACAGATTTTGGACCTTGCCTCAGAATAGGAACAGTTCTGTTGAGCTGTGGGTAAAGAGCCACTGGAGCTAACTTAGGTTGCATGCTTGGTCTGATCCTAGGAGGGGCAAAATAGCTCAAACCACCTTTATTTTTGAGATGAGCAATTCAATACGTAAAGGTCAGAAAGATACATCATTATCATTTTACCAACAGACACTGCAGTGTATGTGAATTTCAAAACCAATTCACAAATTATTAAATATCTTAAATATCTTGCCTTTCGTGTTCAAAATACAGAATGTTTTACACTGACCATCAGAACAGCCTAGGGGAAATTCTTCAAAGAAAAGTTGGATTTAAATGATATTTGACGGAAATATGGAAGGAGGGCTTAAGGAACACATGAGGAATTTGCCGCTGAAATTTTAGAATTGAAACGTGATGCTTTTGAACTCCCCCCCCCCCTTTTTTTTTAATTTAAAAGAGAGCATGTGCGTGTGAGCAGCGGGCAGGGGTAGGGGGAGAGGTAGAGAGAGGATCTTAAGTAAGTTTCACCAACGAGGGGCTCCACAATCCTGGCTCCACAACCCTGGGATCACGACCTGAGCGAAAATCAAGAGTCAGACGCTCAGCCAACTGAGCCACCCAGGTGCCCAGACATCAACTTTTTTTTATATCACTATGTTATGCATGGTGGTCTTTAGGGATGGGAGAAAGAAAAGCATCCAGGTAAAGTGATCCAAGTTGGTAAAGAACCATCATCTAGAAATGAAGAGCCTCTCTTTGCCACTTTTTACACTTTTCAGGTTATCCTCAATCAGTATCCTGGCTTAGGATAAAGGTCAGCAGAATGTTACTTACCATTTATTCTTTGTGCTAAGTACATCGCTGTGTGTATTCTAGACTCTGTTACGGTGTACAGTAACTGTCCCTCAGTGTGTTCATTGCAATGCATTCCAATATTATATAAAAGTAAAAAATAAGAGGTCTTAACACAGAGCGGTGATTACATTTTAGAAATGGGATCATTAGCGAGTTGGAGTTAACCTGACTTAAGGACTCAGAGGAAAGAAGTCTCGGACCTTCAGAGTGACAAAATGCCACTGCACGATTCACTAAGTGCATCTAGTGTGTCACTTCCACCACAGAGGGAGGGATGTAGATGGCTGCCTACATGCTGCCTGAAACAGCCTATTTTTTGTCTTCATGTCCCTGAGTCCTAACATGCCCCTGCTGGGATCGGACTAGAGTAACGTCCTTCTTCCCTGAACTTGTTTTCTTCTCTCCTTCTCTTCAGAGCCTCTCTCTGGGGCTCTCTCCAAAGTGCTTCAGGGATCCCCTCTTTAGGAAAGAGACAATTCCGTGCTGACGTATATGAACCATGGTAGATGGGCTTCTGTCAGTTTGCCAGCTGAATGAGGAATCATGGGAAAGATGGGCTGCATCTCTGCAACTTTGAAATTCTTTAGCGACAGATAACAAGGTTTCTGCATTCTGTTTGACTGGTCTCTGTATAAACCTGTGTGTCGTTACAATCCTATTTGGCTGAGGTCGCTTTTTCAAAAATGAGCACTGAATTATGGAGCTACCAGAAAACCTCAGGACCCTCAACACTGAATGCCAGGCCTACTTTTAGCGGAAGGCAAAATCTCTGGCACAGAATCAAGCTCCTCCCTCCCCTCACGTGACATAATGCAGCCTTTGGCAGAGAGGCGCCATGGCTCAGCAGGTCCGAAACATACTAGGTAGTGACTCTGGCATTGAGAGAATTAAGGCTGAGTAAACCACTGAAGGGATCTAGGCCTAAATTAGCCAGGCAATAATATTTTGAATTGAAAAACTGGAATATTGCTTCGTTTACAGTAAGGCTTTATGGTGATATGTAACTAGCAAAATAACTGACGCTCTCTCTGTAACTTGGATCTGGCAATCACTCTAACTAAAAAAGAAGAGCTTTGGTATGGTTCAGAAAGAAGAGCAGAAAATCAACCCACTTAGGATTTTCCTAGATGGATTAAAAAGCGAAAATGAATAAACAAACAAACAAACAAAGGCTGTGAGGTGGAACGGCCTTCAAACAAACCAGGTGCACGTGTAATAGGAGAAACATTTTCTTAGTATTTGTTACCTTCTGTGAATTGTACACCTCTAGGAAGTCTGAGATAATGCTTTTAAAATAGCTTTTCCCACCCTATTATAACAGAAAATTTCTATTAGCATAACTGGAACCCATGGAACAGTAAGAAATAAATACATTCATTCAACAAATATCTCTGGCAGACACTAGACACAAAATACACAATGGTGAAAATGACCACCATGAGTTCTTTCTCAAAAAATTTCCATTTTAATTTTTTATTATTAATATTTATTTTTGAGAGAGNGGGAGAAACATTTTCTTAGTATTTGTTACCTTCTGTGAATTGTACCTCTAGGAAGTCTGAGATAATGCTTTTAAAATAGCTTTTCCCACCCTATTATAACAGAAAATTTCTATTAGCATAACTGGAACCCATGGAACAGTAAGAAATAAATACATTCATTCAACAAATATTTACTGAAGGGATACCCTCTGGCAGACACTAGACACAAAATACACAATGGTGAAAATGACCACCATGAGTTCTTTCTCAAAAAATTTCCATTTTAATTTTTTATTATTAATATTTATTTTTGAGAGAGAGAGAGAGAAAGAGAGAGAGAGAGAGAGAGAGAGTGAGCAGGGGGCGGGGGGCACAGAGAGAGAGGGAGACAGAGAATAGGAAGCAGGCTCTAGGCTCCGAGCTGTCAGCACAGAGCCTGACGTGGGGCTTNCTACCCAGGCGCCCCAACAGGCTGTCATTTTTAAAGCACTGTGTATAAGACACTATGTCAGCTCAGACAATCTTCATAACAAACCTGTAAGATAGACACTTCTACTATTCTTATTTTATAGATTAAAAAAAAATTAAAACTAGGGGGCGCCTGGTGGCTCAGTCGGTTAAGCGTCCGACTTCAGCTCAGGTCATGATCTCAAGGTTCGTGGGTTCGAGCCCCGCGTCAGGCTCTATGCTGACAGCCAGCTCAGAGCCTGGAGCCTGCTTCAGATTCTGTGTCTCCTTCTCTCTCTGACCCTCCCCTGCTCACGCGGTCTCTCTCTCTCTCTCTCAGAAATAAATAAAACATTAAAAAAAAAATTTAAATAAATAAAAGCTAGAACGTTTAAGTAACTTATTGAAGATGCTAGTTAATTTGGAACATAGCTAAGATTCAAACCTGGTGGCTGTGCTCGCCTTGAAGCTATTACCACAAAATTAAACTATTCTGCCTTAATGGTTGCATAATATTCCATCACTCTATTTGGTACTTGGTACACAAACTTCTTACAGAATACAAATGGAAACCACAAAGACAAAACATATGGAGTGACAATTGAAGCAACAAACACATTTTTTAAAAAAAAGCAGAGAAGCAGAAAAAAGCTTCCTTTGCAATTTCTAAATAAAATAGGTCTAGGGAGAAGCGGAAAAAAATTAGCTTTCAGAAATTATCCCCTTGGCAAATTTCTAAACATATCTAATCCAGAAGTGATTATGTATTTAGAATAACTTTTTTTTTTAAGTAAAGGAACAAATGCTTATTATGTACTATTTTCTCCATGGAAGCATCAGCTAGAACCTTCCAAACATTTGGGATCATGGGCAATAAGCAGCCAAGAATGCAGCCACCAGATGTGTCCGGGCTTAGCTGCATTTGCAGTACCTTGGCCTCAGCTAATCTAAGGGGTACCCGGAATCTTCTGGGGGCCCTGACCTAAGCTCACAAAAATGCCAGACCCAAATCACCAGCCATGAGTGGTTTTACTTGCTGGAAGTTGAACAGAGAGAAGGGATTCCCGTGGGCAAGCCAAATCGGTGTGGAATAACAGAAGACCGGTTGTAAGAGTAAAAATAAAGAACAACTCTGACCATAGCTCTAGTACACAGGTACCTCCTCATCTTACTTGTCAATGCCTTTGGGTGTATGTGTTTCATTCATACTCCCCATCCCCACGCCCTGGCATCATTATCATCACTTAGGTCAAAGTTCACAGAGTAAAAACCATGCTTCAAACCCTTTGTCTTCCCCTAGGGAGTCTTTTTATTAAACTCCAAGTAAAAATTAAAATGTAATAAAAGAGTTAAGAGCTTGTGCTTTGCAATCGGACTGTCCTGGATTCGAATCTCGGCCCCATCGGTCACTTCTGATTTTCAAACTTGGAGGGGAGGCAGAGAGTTTATTATTTCAAGGCAGAGAGTTTATTATTTCCTGTATCCAGATAATCCTCTATGATGCTTTATACGTAGAAGATGTTCAATAAATAGCTTCATATTATATTCTTGCATATCTAAATTTTCTGTGTATGTTTAACAAGATCTAATTTTCTTCTACTTTTTTTTTTGGGGTCTCTAGGAAATATGTACCTGGCAGATGTTTTACAGCTACATATCAGCAGTGAATGAAATGATGTTGGTACATAATTTGGTTGTAAAGTTTATAAAGTGCTTTGAGCTGACAGAAAAAGCACAAATGAAGACTGTAAATGGACATAAAACATGAAATATCTCTCTCACTCTCCTCCCTAGATTTATCTCTCCCAAACTAGGGATTCCTCTGGTTTTTTTTCCCCCTTCCCCTAAGAGACAGACACAGCAACCTCATTTGCAACAGGCAGATACAGGGTGGCTCTGACAGGGCTTCCAGCACCGGGGGCACAAAAAATGTCAAAGGGGCTCGAAACCGAACCTGAGCCTAGTCCACCTCTGGAAGCCCAATAAATAGACGGTAATCCCTGCCAATCAGGACCACAAAGAACAATGTCCAAAGTGTGGTCCACGCAGGCAGCCATGAGATTTTGAGTTATTTCACGGTTTTTTAAAGGATGACATCTAATTTCCACAAAGATCCTGCTTCTGGGAGAAAATGCATTCGCTGTCCTCCTCTGGAGCTTTGATACATGACATGTCACAGTGCTTTTGAGTGGGCTTCTGCCGGTGGTGCAAAAACTGATGACATGAAAACAGGTACCAACAATGCCACAGCTGCTAATGGGCACGCTGAAATCAACGCCTATTCTTCCCGTGCCGGGGTGCGAAGCCCCTCCGACTGCTCTAAAACAAATACAGCTTAATTTTATTTCCTGCCTGGCTTTGTATAATTTTGACATGTCCTCAGTCAAACACGACCCGGTCCTTCAATCAGGCCCTATTTTTTCTGGAGATGGGAAAACAAGAGGAAGCGAAAGTAATTATTGAAAACTCATAAGCAGTAGCTTTAGCCTAATTGCCTTGACTTTCCTTTTTCATTTTTCCATCGATTGTCTCTTGTTAATATACAAGTATTGACGGGGCTGGTAGAGCCTGGCGCTGCTGTGATAGGGACAGATGCGGCCGGGAAGCGAAATGCAATTAGCAGGCCCGACACCGTGCTCTTCCCTTTCAGAAGCGCACACGGACGGCACCGACTGGTTGGAGACCCTCTTACCAGTCACCGGCAGCGTCACGCAGCACGAGTCTTTGCTGAAGGCCTTTGCTGTCTGCTGTGCCTTTGCCACCAGGGGGCAGCGCGGAAAAAGAAAAACAGCCCCTTTCCCCTTTGTTTCTCCTTTGATGTTAAAATCGTGTGTTTCCCCCTTTCTGGAACACACTCCCTTAGAACTTGCAGGCCAGCAACTCCAGGGGGGATGAGCAACCCAGGAATGAAGGTGACATCCTTTCGAGCTACATGTGTTGCTTTTTAAATGCTGCTGTATTTAAAGTTTTCAACTTGAAAATAACAAGGCAATATTGGGTGAGCGGCCCTGAATATTAATGTATCATTCACAAAGGCTTTGAACAGTTCCTGATTCCTTTGTCAGGGAGAAATGTGAAGTGTTCTTGTGGTAAAATACGAAACCCATTTTAAAAAATCATTATTTCTTAAAGGACTTTCAACTTTTCAATTTCTCATATACCGACATTTTCTAGAATAGAAATACGTGGTAGGTTGAGAGTCTTAAATTGCTATCAAGGTGTGCTTCATTATAAGCAGACACAAGTTTTGTCTGAGCCAATCAGTTGTGTAGGAGCCAAAAAAAAAAAAAACCCCACAAAAAAACAAAAACAACCTTGGCAAACCTGGATGTCATGTTGCATTGTTCTATCTTATCTCTGGAAGCAACTCTAAGAGCAAATCAAGCAGGAGCGGTTACCAGTGCTAAAAGCAATCGCAAATATCTGGAAGGAGGAAGTCTCAAAGACTAAACCCTGGTTACAAATTCTATTACATATTCCAGAAAGAAAGAAGCATTCTTAAAGGCTGACAATAGCCATAAACACCAAGTTGGTAGGGCAAAGTGCAAGAAGCACGGAGTACAGCGGATAGGAGAAGGAAGCCAATGGATACAAAGGGGGAAAATGAATGCAAAAAATCGCTAAAGACGTTAAAGAATGGCTGGTATACAGCAGAATTGGTGCACCAAGCTGCAGAAGCAGAAGTAGCAGAGACAGTTTAGAACCCATAAAGTGTATTATAATGACAACAAAGGCAACAAATGACAACCATAAAGTGACAAGTCTACAGACTTTGAGGGACCGTTGAGTGAAAGGGCAAATGGATTTCTGTTTAAAAAAAACAAAAACAAAAAACAAAACCGTCGTCAGTCCCTGAGGGCATTACTGTATCAGCTAGTAACAGACATAAATACATCATCAATCCAGAACAGCAAATGGCAAACAATTCATTGGAAGGTACTGAGAAACAAAGTCATACTATAATCTATACAATAGGACATAACCATAAAAGTACGTAAATTGTGTTTAAAAAGACAAGGGTGGGAAGAGAGATAGAGGCACCTGCTGGGAGGCGACTACAGGAGACAAAGGGAAAAGGAGACAAAAAAGAAAAAAAAAATAGAGTAATCTTCCAGAAACTGAACTATAGCTCTTATTGACATCCTAGATGTGGTACAACGGAAAGAGCTATGGATCTGTTGTCACGTGACCTGGATTGAAATACTAGCTCCACTATTTACTATGTATGTGATTGTTTCAACCAGCATTATTTAAGCTACAAATAATAGGAAGCTGACTAACAGTCATAAACACTTTCATGTAAGAAACAGTAACCACTCTAGTTATTTTAAGCAGAAAGAGATTTAATGTAAAAAAAAAATTGGCGCTTAGAGTATCACAGAGAGAGGTGGTAGAGCTGGGTCGAAGCTGGGTTTCCAGGAATTATTCCAAAATAACACTTATGGAACCGACCCACCAGAGGAGCTATTACACTTGTCACTCGCCAGAAAAGTGAGGGGTTAGGCTACAATTATCTCTCCATAACCCTGAAACTAGTCAGTGACTTTTAATATTGTTGCGAAAATATCAACATCTCCATACCCGCTCTCAGAAAACACCAAAGTGAAAAACAAAACAAAACAAAAAAAACCAAAAACAAAAAAACCCCAAAAATAAAACAAAAATCAGCCTTCCCCACAGTCCGTCCTTACAAATATCACATGAATGCATCTCATAGGAAGAACCTCACTGATCACCTAAATTCTGCTGCAAGGGAAATAGAGTCACAGAGGCACACTACCTCGGACGTTCTCAAAGTGCCAAACTACCAGATTCACAAGTAGACTGAACAATAAGGACAGACATTAGAATTCATGACCAGACTCCCAAAGGCAAGGCAGTTTCAGAAGTGGTTAATTCGGCTGCTCTACATCATCCAGGACTCAAGTCTTTTCATCTTTCTCTTCTGTTACCATCAGATGCTTGTTCCTTTTTGTTTGCAAAATGGCTGCCACGGTTCCAGGTAACTCATGTACCTCTGACATTGTTCACGGAAATAACAGGCCTATTTATTCATATTAGCTTTTGGTCAGAGAAAACTTTTCCCTAAATGCCTCAGTAGACTCTCTCCCGACTCGCTGACCAGAACTGTATTATTTCTCCACAGCCAAGGCCATCCCTGGCAAAAGAAACAGCATTAGCGTGATTGGTCTAGACAAATCATGTTGCACCCTGAGGGTAGGAGAAAGGACCCTTCCCTGAGCATATCATCCATCTTGCGGAGAGTATACCACCCCCCCAAATTAGCATTTGACAGCTAGGAAGGTGGGGTGTGGGCATGGGGCGGGAGGCAAGCAACAGGTTAGGCAAGTTGCTCCTCACTCACTCTCAGTGGCTTACTTCCCCCAGTTCTAACACGAGGATGCTAATACTTGCCTACTCAGCTCAGAGGGGGTCATGCCGTGGTAACCCGCACCTGTGATCCAACAGGACCATCATTCCTGGAAGATCACACGAAGTGACCTGTAAGGACCTCTGCAGACAATGCCAGAGACCATTATTGTGACGCAAGGGGAGTGAGGAAGGACACTTCTGTTCTCACAAAGGACCGCCCTCTCCAAGTAGTGTTCATCAAAAGGGCAAATAATTGTCTCGAAGAAAAGCAATTTGCTGAGATGCGTGTTTCTGAAACGTTTTATACGGTCATTATGGGCAAGAAGGCTAGCGCCTATCTTAAGAAAGACAACCAATAAGCCATGAAATGTCCCTATAGTTGGAATGTTGCCAGAGAACTTTTTTTTTTTTTTTGGTTGTTTTTGACACAGACTCTCTTGAGCAGTTATCACTATGCTGGTAAAGCAACTATGTTTGTGACGCATGTTAACCACTATTCCAGCAGGTGACCACGGATAGAGCTTCCTATTAATGAACATGCAAATACCCATCCAGGCTTTAACATATACATGTGTGGGTAATTGTTAATTTCATAGTCCTGGGTTTTCAGAGAGTCATATGTCTACTTGTTGCTTTCAGGGCACAAGCTAAGGCATATCAATTCCTCCTGCCAAGTTCACACTTTCATTGTACACTCAGTGGAATTTCATTTCATATAGTTATGTGAGGGGAGCAAGGGTGACTGCTTATTAATATGCTTATAGTGTCTCTCTGCCTGCCAAAGTTAATTCACTGAATCAAATCACATTATAATACGAAATATTATTATATAAATGATCTCATAAATTGATGATGAAACTTTTCAAAGAAATTTCCCCTAATATCCTCATTTACTTACTCTCAGTTTCGGTACATTAGAATCCCATACCCTCAAATACATCGAGTCATTATATAGGACTCTCAGCTCTCCGGTAATATTAAGGATGCAATTATATAAAATGGCTATACCTGGAATTTTGTCATGCTATTATGAAAAGATTGGGAAAAACTCTGACTTGTAGAATAATAGGATAAAGAAGTGGACGATGGGCTAAATGGCTGATGGATATTAAGGAGGGTACTTGTAACGAGCACTGGGTGTTGTACGTAAGTGATGAATGACTGAATTCTATTCCTGAACCCAATAACTGTATGTTAAGTAACTACAATTTTTAAATAATAATAAAAAATAAGATGATAGAGAAGCTATACAGGGGGCCTGGGTGGCTCAGTTGGTTGAGTGTCCAACTTTGGCTCAGGTCATGATCCCATAGTCTGTGGATTCGAGCCCCATGTCCGGCTCTGAGCTGACAGCTTGGAGCCTACAGCCTGCTTCGGATTCTGTGTCTCCCTCTCTCTGCCCTTCCCCTGCTCACATTCTGTCTCTCTCTCTCTCTCAAAAATAAATGTTGGGGCGCCTGGGTGGCTTAGTCGGTTAAGCGTCCGACTTTCGCTTAGGTCATGATCTCGCGGTTCGTGGGTTCGAGCCCCGCGTGGGGCTCTGTGCTGACTGCCAGCTCAGAGCCTGGAGCCTATTTCAGAGTCTGTATCTCCCTCTCTCTTTGACCCTCCCCTGCTCACGCTGTCTCTCTCTCTCCTAGAAATAAATAAAAACATTTAAAAAAAAAATGTTAACCAATTTTTTTAAAAAGTTATAAAGTAATTTGTTTTTACGGTAATAGCTTTGTAATGCATACACTTGACTAAATTAATCTATGTTTCCTTGAATTCTCTCCCCTGTGTGTTTCCAGTAAGGGTGGGCTATACAAGACATTCTTGCTTGAGATTTGAAGGATGGAAGTGTCCCAGTAACGACTGTGCTCTACAGATTCAATAGGTTGGGGTCTTAATGTTGTTGCTGGTTCAACTCCTTGTCCAGGAGCTGCTCCACCTTCCCCTGACCCTCCCGCAGCCTCTTCCACGCCTGTGCCAGGTATGTTTTTAGTACAGTGATGTGAAGGCCAACTCCTCCCGTAGGACACTCATATCAGCGGGGATGGAGACAGTGAGGAATGACACTAATTCCAGCCCATTCTCATGGGCTCTAGCTTGTCCTTACTCTCCCTCGCTTGCTGTCCTTCCCTCCTGCTTCCTGTCTGCCCCGCAGTCTTCCAGTCTTAGCACGAGCTGTGAGGAAACGGCTTAACCAGAGCGCGTGACTGCGGAAGGCCAAATCCTCGCAACAAATTTCTCCTTACATGTGTTTGTATATTATACACCCACAAGCCTGCACGTGTTTCTGCTTTTCTAACTGAAGACCAGTTTTTAATGCCATAATTAATTTGTTGGAATATCATTCCATGGCCTACTGCCTATAAAAATCTTTATTTTCAAGAGAAATGACTAAAAGTAAGCTTTAACTTCCTACAACCCAATAATTGACAGATGTGTGAATCATCGAGAGATGGATAGTTAAGGCTTAAAAAGCCAAGAAAGCTTCCTACACATTTAAGAGAGTTTCAAAACTAAGTTTTAGCATTAAAAGCTACACCTCAATTATCCCCGAAATTATTCCAAAATCTTCCAAACTTATTCTCCAATCATTCTAGAAAACTTTGCCATTGATATATTTGAAATTTTGACTTTTCATTTTTTTTTTTTTTTTATATTTTTATTTATTTCTAGGAGAGAGAGAGAGACAGCGTGAGCAGGGGAGGGTCAGAGAGACAGGGAGATACAGATTTTGAAATAGGCTCCAGGCTCTGAGCTGGCAGTCAGCACAGAGCCCCACGCGGGGCTCGAACCCACGAACCGCGAGATCATGACCTAAGCAAAAGTCGGACGCTTAACCGACTAAGCCACCCAGGCGCCCCGAAATTTTGACTTTTCAAAACATATGCATTAGAGAAAATTATAAAATGAAAATAATGAAGACGATGTTAAATATATAGATCTCTATATAAGGGGAGGGTAATTGCTGCATCTACTGGGCAAAAGGGTTAATAATGAGTCTTCTAAAGAATATTAATTATTATTATGGCAAATATTCATATGTATGATTCTGCAATGAAAGTTTATGAGTTTTAGATGCAACATTTTACCTCAAACACATACAGGGGAAGACTGTGATTACCTCCCTTGTACTAATGAGGAAACTAAGAGATAAAAAACTTTTTTAATATCACCTAACAGGAAAGTGACAGAACAAGGCATTCTGCCAACTTTTAGATTCCTACTTTCATGCTACATTATACAAAATTTAGACAAAATGTTTAGAAACAGAAATACTTCTTATAAAATTCAATTATTCAACCTACAATGCCTCTCTGCCTTATCTCAGATTCCCTAACCTAACCTAATCAGCTAGGTATAAGCAGTTTTCACCGATCAGAGCGTAAGCTTCCTGAGGACAGGTCCATAACTTCTTCATGACCACTTCCAGATACTTCAGAGTCAGATGCATACAGTCGTGGCTTTTGTGAATCAGTGGTTTTTGGTATTTAAGCGCCTTCTGGTGTAAGCCTCTTAATGGCATATACCATATGTTCTGCCTCCTAGTATTGTCTCAACTGTACACAATGCTTTACGGACAGCAGGTACTCAATACAACCCTATTCATTTTAATAGTCAATTGGCTTCTTAATCTGGCAACACAAAGCTGAAAATAGCTACAAACTCAGAAATTTTCACTTAAAGAGTGTTTACAGAAATGATACGCAGACCCATTCAGCAAACAGCTTAACATGTCACAAAGAGGTCTATCCTGAAGCGATGAGTCATTTCGGAACAATTCCAAGAAAATATTATACACAGTGGGTGGATGAACAGAACTTGCTGTTATTCAAGGAAGCAATGCAGGTTAAAAATAACAAAGATTTCAAAAGAGTTTTGATAAGTTAAAAGTACACGTTCATTGCAAAAAAGAGAAGGTAGATCGATGTCATGAAGTTCGATGTGGTCCTTTCACAAAATGTCTTTTTGTTGCCCTCTTAGAAAAGCATAGTCCTGCGCTACGGTGGGTACTCTTAAAAAGCAGCAGAGGGAGGAATAGAAAGTTTCAGGCCACCACATATAATTTGCATTTATATTTCACTTTACAGGTTAGATTGCAATTTTGGATCTCAGTCTCAACTTTTTTTGCAGTCTCCGGTTGGGTCAGTTAGTTTCATTCTCTTCCACAGCTATGAACTTTCAAAATAAGCTATGTATTTTATGAAAAGTTCTATATATACAGGGGTGCCTGGGTGGGTCAGTCGGTTAAGCATCTGATTCTTGATTTCGGCTCAGGTCATGATCTCACCGTTGGTGAGTTCGAGCCCTGCATGGGGCTCCGTGCTGTCAGGGTGGAGCCTGCTTGGGATCCTTTCTCTGTGCTCCTCCCCTGCACATGTGCTGTCTCTCTTTCAAAATAAACAAAATAAACATTAAAAAAAAGTTCTACATATATAAAGGAAAACTGGAGCATCTTCACGTCACTTACATGGGGAGGACTGAAAAGGAGTGGAAGTAACAGCACAACTTGGACTTGGAAGGGAGCTTACAGACATGCTGGCTGCTGCGGGAGCCCATATGCAGCATCCCTGGACGTGTCAGTAACATCATCTTCAAATCGGAAGAAGCGAATAGTTGAGACGAGTTCTAATAATTTCTACCTGCAAAAAGGCTTTATAGCACACCCTGTGATGTGCACCCGAAACCAACAGGATATTATGTCATTTATACTTCAAAAAAAAAAAAAAAAATAACTTTTTAATTAAAAAAAAAAAAGAATTTAAGTCCTGTTCCTTGAAAATAATGTTCTCAAAATACCAAAAATACATTTCCAAAATTATCTATGCAAACAGGTCATGATAACTGGAACAGCTTGGGTTTTGTAGACATGCAGAGTCCGTTAATTAATCTCTAAAGAAGGCTTTGTGGCAGGAAGCTCAAATAGCAAGAAGGGATCAGTTTGTCATTCCATTATCCACACCTTCAAGTATAAAACTCATTCTGCTAAAAGAATTCTTCTTGTCTTTTAAAATGTTGCACTAAGCACTATAGTGCTTCCCAGCAATGCTAACCACAAAGGTAATGATGCTGTACATTTAATTTTTCCAGCCTCCATGTGTCTGCCAGCATTATGAATGAGTCATTAACAGTCTCAAATAGATTGACATTGTTGTTTGCTACTGCTGAGAAATCTCATTTCTTTCAGGACAGCAGGAGACAATTTGGGTTTAATAATTGAGGGGCACCAGAAAGCATGCAAAGTTAAAAGAATCTGAAAGCATACCGGTCCAACTTTCTTGGATATTTATTTTGGCACTGAACCCCAAAGCTAAATGGTATATTTCACGAAAAGGTCCAGGCGGGGAAGACAGACTCTAGCCCACAGGGAACTAGGGAGTTGTCTCTAATGAGAGAGTGAAAAACCTCATCTTTACCTCATATAGTTGAGGCATGCTGAAGGGCAATTTGCTAGACACGTCCTGGGATGTCCTGGGATGTCCCGGGGCTCACAATCAGCCACAAGCAGACTTCTAATGTACGAACATACTCTTGTTAAGTGATATCCAGGCAACTAGAAACCTTAAGCTACTTAATTCCACGTCAACTTTGGAAGTCAGGTAACAAGAGAAAGATCCACAGAGCCTAGAACTTTTCTGGCAAAAACCTATCTTCCTAAGGGATTCAGAAAAAAATAAGAAGCTTCCTAAGGTAGGACATTTATACAAGACAAGGAATGTCAGGGAAAAAAAAGTTTAGAGGTGAGGCAATAGCTAAGAGCCCAGTTTAGCAGAAGCATAGGTTCTCATGAAAGAGTAATGGCAATGGATTAAAAACGCTGCCAGAGACCTATTATCAAGTGCCTAGACTTTCATAATTGTATTCAATTATAGTCAATAAGGAGCCATAGAAGGTTTTAAGGAGTAGTGAAAATAATGGAACTGTGACTGAAAATTAATGAAACAGCGCTGTATAGGACACGGTAAAGACCAGCAAGTGAGCCACTGTAACTGTTCAGATGCAGCCGGAACAAGACTAATGACTGCGAAAATATTAGAATAGCAAACTAAGGAGCAATTCCTAAAATGGAATCTATAGGATTTAAATAATAACTGGTAGTGATAAAGAGGAAGATAAAATTGAAGACAAATACGGTGCTTATGGCATAGGTGGCTGAAAAAAGAGAAGCTAGAAAAAGAAAAAAAAAACCTTAAAGCAAGATAATAAGTTCTTCGGACGTGAGTACCAATGGTATATGGAGGTAAAGATGTCTAGAAGTCATGAGGAATCTGGGTTTTGGTACAGAGTATGGGGTGATGTTACATAAATACAGGAAACAGGATCACTGATGTAAATTATATCGGCTACAAGACCTTCGTAAGTTAATAATTCAGGCAGAAGCAACATTTTAGGAATAGGAAGGAGGGAAAGGAGGCCATACGGGATAGAGAAAATGAGCAGTCAGAAAGATATGAGACAAATACAGTGCAAATGGTCCAACCATGAATTTATGAGCTTCAGGAAAGGTTTTCACCTACTTTGAAAAACCAGTAAGGCAAGAAGGATACCTACTGGGGAGAAAACCCATTGGACTGAACAGTTAGGAGGTTGTTACAATCATCAGTAGGACTAGTGGGTTCTAAACCCTGGTAACGCACGGGAGTCTTCCGGGCAGATTTTTAAAATTATCAGTGGAGACACTTATAACTGACCAATTAAATAAGAATTTGCCCAGGTGGTGGACAGGCATATATAATTTTTAAAAGCTGCCCCGATGATTCAAGTGCAGCCAGGGTTGAAAACCACTCTTCTAGACAGAAGGGTGGAAGCAACAATGTCAACAAAGAGGAAGAGGAAGAAGGAAAAAGAAGATCAAAGTTAGCGAGTGGTGGAGAAAAGGAACACAGTCTCCTCTTGGGATAAACTTGGTATGAAAGAGTGGTCAGTATCTTGAGAAGATGTCCGGTTAGGAGGTGTCCTGAGGATAGAAAGATATGAGGAGATGGAAAGAAAGTAACTTCTGGAAATGAAGCGAGGGTTACAGGGTAGATAGGGAATAATGCAACAATATCCTGGAAAATCTGGGAGAGGAATACCATCAAAAGCACAAATGAGGAGCGGAGCTTGAGATGGTCAACGGAGATGTACACCTTAGGAGAAGGAATATAGGAAGAAAGGAGAATTTTTGAGGTAGAGTGTTGCCAGGGGCATGCTAAAGGAATCCGTCTTTAGATGCTCTCAATAGGCAAGTAAATAAATGAAGATTCGGGGTTTCAAGAAATGGAGAAAGGTGACAACATCTCAAAAGAGGATCCCCTTTACCCGGGGGCAGTAAACCATCATCTTACATAACTAATCAGACTTCTTAGGAGAACAGACCAGGAAGAGAACTAGAGTAGTGAAGAGGACTCAAGATAGATTTGTAAATCATCTGGTAGAGGTTGTTTTCTTTTTTTTTTAAGTTTATTTATTTATTTTGAGGGAGAAAGAGAGAGACAGAGCACGAGCATATGCACATGCACAAGTGGGGGAGGGGGAGAGAGAAGGAAAGACAGAATCGTAAGCCGGCTCCGTGCCAACAGTGCAGAGCCCAATGCGGGCTTGAACTCACAAACTGTGAGATCATGACCTCAGCTGAGAAGCATAACCAGCTGTTCCACCCAGGCGCCCCGAGTCTGGTAGAGGTTTATAAACAATATGGCTCAAGATCAGAAGTCAAGTAACAAGGATCCACACAGTCTGGGGCTTTTGTGACCCAGACCTTCCTTCCGAAGGGATTCAGAAGAAAGTGATTAAGACTGCCCCAGCCAAAGTTTCACCTCACATCAACACTACGTGTCTTGAAGAAAGGTGAGTTCTAATTGACGTTCTAAGTTAGGAATGGCTTTAAAACAGTTGATTAACATGAAAATTCTTTAAGCCTCAAGAAATACTGACCATCAACTGTGAGTCGCAGTTTTAAAGTCCCTAAAATTTCCAAAAGTTGCAGGAAAACAATACAGAACAATTAAAATGTGGAGGAATTCCTGGATTTCTGGCAAACCTACAGAAACTAGAAAAATAAACTCTAAAGAGAATTTTTCCAATAAATAGGATAAACAGAAACAATCAGAGATCATCTAAAGTTTCAGTCTCATACTCATGTTGCAAGAAAAAGGAATTATCAGGAGATAAGTGAACCTCAAAGATTCCATTTACATTTTGCCAAGTCCTATTAAAAAAAATGGAAAACCAATTTATGACCCATCACCATCTCCCTGCTTAATGTGATAATGACTGCACAGGCCGAAAAGGTTTAATTGTAAATTCTTTCTAGTACCTGGGATGTTCCCATCAATAGTTTTGAGTTTTTAAGTGTCACCAACTCTCACCCTGGGCTGCTAAGGGGAGCTGTCCCAGGGCTACAGGGAAGCTCTCCTGCGGATAACAAACAGCCTACCTGTACAAGTTTGAGTTGCCAAAGGCGCTACTGTCTAGTGCCTGGTAAATGGTTTGTATAAAAATCCATATATTGAGTCGGGCAGAAATGAAAGAAAGTCTGAGCAGTGACAGAATGTCAATTACAGAGTTGGTAAAATAGCCCTCTTAAAAAGTTGTTAACTTCGGCACTTTTTGAGTCTCAGAATTTTATTTAAATATCGTAGTCTGTCACGAGCCACATTTTGAAAAACAACACCAACTATTTAGTGACGGGGGGGGCGGGGGGGGAATTATTCTCTTAGGGGATTATCTTCTTGGGACGTCACTAAAAATTAAGTTAAAATCTGCATTTTAAGTTGCGTCTGCAGCACGTGTTTGGAAGAGAGGTTAAGTAAGCAATACTCCTCCCTGCTGACCTAAATAACAATAGGTTAGGTCTCTGTCATCTGCACTGCAGCTTGAAGAATTAGAAGTGAAGGACAGTCTCAACGGAAGACTCCCAATGCATCTACGGAGAGGTGGTGGGTTCCAAACACTGAAAGGGACAATGTCACAGACATAAAAATTAAAGTTTAGGGGCATCTGGCTGGCTCAGTTGGAAGAACACGTGACTCTTGATCTTGGGGTTGCGAGTGTGAACCACACGTGGAGTGCAGAGCTTACTTAAATAAAACTTTAAAAACAAATTAAAGTTTAGGGCCGATAATAATTAAAGAATGACAGATTTGGCAAACATAGTAACAAAACCTCAGTGTAGGATGTTTACATTTGGCAAGGAAAGGCAGAACGAGGAAAACACCCAGGTACGTGGCTTAATGATAAATTAACTTTTGAAATAAGAGTCCTGATTTTCAGAATACTTTGACATAATCAACTCCTTGTGAAGCAAGCTGTTTTTACACCCATTCTAGAGCTAAGGCAACTGAGGCTCAGAATAGTTAAGTAACTTGCACAGAAGCAACTACCCAGATTAAATGTTGGGGCCAGGAATCAAAGCGAGATCTCTTCGTGGCAGATCCCATGCTGGTCCGCTCTGCCGGTGAGGGGTTTCATTTGGCTGCACTAATTACTATCTGTCTCTTTATCCTCTCTCTTTCTGCTGTTTTGCAAATTAAGTAGTCCTTGAAGTTAGCATGATTTTTCCCCCCATTCCAGCGTTAAAAGGAGTGTCTTCAGTTAGCACCTATTACTTTACCAAGAGTCCAAGGACAAAGGGCATTCTTTTATTTATGTCCCACACCGAAGCACTACAAAGGAAAAGAAGGTGCCATTGTGTAATGGGTAGGATGTCAGTTTGGGAAGAGGAAAAACTTCTGGAGATGGTGATGGCTGCCCAACAGTATGAAGAGACTTAATATCCTGGAACTGTACACGTAAAAATGGTTAAAATGGCAAAGTTAGCGTTAGGGATATTTTATCACAGTAATGGAAAGCAAGAGACCTTTTTTCAATTCACACTAAAGCTTCCAAAATTCTGCTGTAAGAAAGATAAATTACCACAGGGTAAAATCTACTGTTTTTGATCATCTGTGTTAAATACACGGCTGTTCTATTTAAATGTGACCCATATTTTAAGTAAAATCTGAAGTGAAAAGAAAAAAAACTAAATCCCATTTTCCATTTGAACAACTAGATTCACTGTGTAATGATTATCAAGTGAGTTTTGTAGAGTCAAATGAAATCTAAGAGGGAAGAGTAGAATATTTAATCTTACTAAAAGCTTATGGTCTTTTATAGAATTAAACATGAAATGACTAAAGCTCACCATAATAGCGTCTATTAATGCGAGTTAATCCATACAAAACAGCAGAAAAAATAAAGCTCATAATTCTAAATTGTTTAATATTCAATATTGGTATTTTTGGACACTTTTCCCAAAATGCTTTGGATCCTAAGCTCCATGAACAGAACGACACGTCTTACTCTTTGCTGTATGTTCAGAATTTAACAAAGAACAGAAGGAAGGGAGGGAGGGAAGAGTGGGGAGAGAAGGAAGACAAATGACTTTATAAACACATCCAAACAAGCATCCAGAAAACTTGGGATCTGCCAAATCTGAAATAGTTGGTAGTTGAACAAGTTGACTTGATTATATCAAAAAGCTATTTTTTTCCCAGAGCCATGCTCAGCAGATACGGCAGCGCCATTAATAATATTTTACCCATCTATCATCTGTTTGAGAGGAATAATGGGAATTTAGAACATTTCAGTAAAAGTTCATCATGGGCAGTTAATTCTAAGACTCTGTACTTGTGGGTCCTCCGGACTAACCTCTAGGATTTGCCCTGTAAGGCCCTTGTCCAGGTGTCCTGGTAGAGGATATAATTTCAAACCCATTTAACAAGATTTCCATTATCGTCACCAGTAACTACTGCCTTGTTTCCAGTCATCTCAGTTGTCCTCTGTAGGCCAGAAAGGTCACTACAAAGCTACCTCAGCTGCCTTTGAGATCCATAGAGTGATTTCTTTTTCCTTTTTTTCTTTCTAAAGCCTTCCTTGCTGTGTTAGAAATGGTAGCAGTATTAGAATAATAGAAAATCAAAGTCAGGCTATTATTTGGGCAAAGCCTGCATCATTTATTCCTTTCACCTAAATCTAAGAATTTCACCTAAATCTAAGAAAAGCAATCATAGTTGCCAATAATTATTCCTCTGAATGCTATAATATTTAACTTCTAGAGGTCAGTTACTTTGGATCCTGCTCTGGGAGGTTTCCAGATTAAAATTTAATTAGTCTTGCTATTTTGACCATGAGACTAAATTATTTTAGACCTAGAAAAGGAAGTTTTCTTCGTCTTCTGCAGTAAGGGGAGAGTCCATCTCTTGAAGTCATAGAAATATTTTGAAAAGGAGAATCCTGAAAGTTGATATTAATTACTTCAATTCTTCAAAAAAAAAAGCATGAGAATATGACTATGAAGCTTAGAGAAAGACTTATTAGATGTATGGTTATATTTAAAAATGTATCACGAAAAATAAAATAATGTCAGGAAAGCTTGAGAAAAATCTTACTAGGCCCCAAAGACCCAGGAAAATCTCCTGTAGGTAACTCCTTCTAGTCATGCTGGCTGTCATTTCAAAAGGAAGCTCAGGGAGTCCTTTCCCTTACTCCCTACTGAATGGACCATACTGCCTCTTTCTACTAAGTATTGACCTGGCAGGATCTTTTATGCATTTCTCCTGTCCCCCACTCCTTCAAATGGCAGTTTGCAAGATTTGCATTGTAGGCCAACATGAGTCCAAATCCATTAATTAGTGATGAATAAGCAAGTAGTAATGGTTCAGAACTATAATACAGTCATAGTGCAATCACTGTCTTCTCAAAAATAAGATTATTTGTGAGGTGCCTGGGTAGCTCAGAAGGTTGAGCATCTGACTCTCGATTTCAGCTCAGGTCATGATCTCACAGTTTGTGACACTGAGCCCCAGGTTGGGCTTGGCGCTGAGCATGGAGCCTACTTGGATTTCTCTCTCTCTCTCAATCAAGATAAATAAATAAACCAAAAAATAAGATTTTTTTAGTAGCACAAGTATATATTTACTCAACAGAGATTAACCAAGTCTTCTGTCGATCACTCCCCCATTTCTCCTTACAGCCTGCCCATGTTTGTACTTACCAAATGAGGGGTTTTTGTTTGTTTGTTTGTTTTGTTTGGTATTTGTTGTCTGTAACTCTTCCTGAAACTACTTCTAAAGAAAAACAAAGGGAGAAAATTCATCCACAACCAACATCATTGAAAATCTATAGGGTTTATACAACACGACCATGTTCCTGTCATTGACATACTCCAAGGACAGTTTTGTGGAAGAGGGATTAGACTACTTCCCTTAAAAACAAACACAAAGGCGAGAGCTGGGCCGGACAGGTAAGGCTGCAAGGAGACAGAGCATTCTGCAGTAGAGGAAGGCTTTCTAGTGGGCATTTTCATCGAATGATGAAATGAGTTTCCCCAAAAGGTTTTTGTAGTACTTTAAAGTCTACATGTTGGAATGGACAAAATTCAAGATAGTGAAATACTATATAGAAAAGATCATATGCTGGAGGATGGCTGGATTAGAAAACCCTAAAGATTCTTATAAAATGACCTATACATGGAAGTCATTCTTCTCTTATTGTTGTTGGCTAACTAATAAGTGGATTAAGAGCCCAAAAGGTCTTTATATATATAGAGTAGAAAAAGTTTATATCATGTTAAGGGGGAACAACATGTAAGATTTAAATAGCTAGAAGGCAACAAAGTAATAACTGTTACTTGTCTTAATAACAAGACAAGGTACCAGCATATATACAACGTTTTCCAAAGGAAGGACAGAAAACCCAGCCGATCTCTGACAGGGGAAGGTACTCTTTGGTTGATTCAATATTGTCAAAAAGGTTTGAGACGTCCTCTAACTCCCAATGTTATCTACAGTTCTGAAATGAAAAGTTGTCTTCAGTAAACACTAGGTGACAACATCAATGGAAAGTCTCGGTAAAAATTTCCCCGGTATGCCCTGTCACAGAAACAAGCCTTTCAAAACAACTCCCTAGCAGAGAGTTATTTTCGGGAAAGAACAGCGATGATTTTTCCTGCTGAAGGTTCCCAAAGTCCCTAAGGAGAGGGCCGGCTCTCCACGTAACTCTCCCTTTCTCCACCTGATGCACTACCATAAATTTTTAACATAACGTTTTAAGGTCTAATGAAAAAGTTATAAGTATTGACTTTAGCTGAAGCTCCCTTTCACTGTGAGATGCTCTGGTGATTAACAAGAAAAGTGGCATTTGGGGGCAAAGGAAGAATCAGACGGTTGTGTGCTGTTATCAAGTTAATAAATGGCCAAGTGGCAATTATTTAAAAGAACTGTAACAAAGATAGTAAAACGAAAAAAAGAAATTCACCTGTAATTAACTCAGGCATAAAAGTTAATGCTTGATCCTTTCAATGTAAATAATTTAAGAGGCGGTCTGAGCAAGAGAAAGTGATAAACACCTTAAGAGAGAAAAACAGCAATCTCTTTATGACTTTTCCTTGTACAAGCTTGTTCGTTAAATTATTTACATTGAAAAGATCTTGCTTTAATCTGACACACAGTAAATGCAATAAATGCATACAATTAATACGACTACCTCATTTATTTCTCACGAAACCTTACTTGTCTTAATTTACAGGTAAAGACATGGAGGCTCCAGGACTTCAAGTTACTTAGCGATGTCACAGGTTGGTAATGGCAGAACTGGCATTTAAAAACAGGTCTGTTTTATGCCATCCTCTGTGCTTATAATCACTCCACTCCAGGGCCATTCTCCTGTTTATAGGAAGTCTAAAATATCATGAGGGAATGAATTACAACGAACAACTAGCATCAGGTGCAGAGTGGGGGGCATGTTTCAGAACCATGACAAGGGTTTAAGAATGGGTCAGAAGAGGGTTGCCTGGGTGGCTCAGTCAGTTAAATGTCTGACTTCAGCTCAGGTCATGATCTCACAGTTCACGACTTTGGGCCCCACTTCTGGCTCTGTACTGACAGCTTGGCGCCTGGAGCCCGCTTCAGATTCTGTGTCTCCCTCTCTCTATGCCACTCCCCTTCCCCTGCTCATACTCTTGTCTCTCTCAAAAATAAAACAAAACATTTTTAAAAATTAAAAAAAAGAATTAGTGAGAAGGATGGGGTGCCTGAGTGGCTTAGTCAGTTGAGCGTCTGATTCTTGATTTTGGTGCGGGTCATGATCCCAAGGAGGTGGGACTGAGCCCGTGTTGGGCTCTGGGCTGAGTCTGGAGCCTGCTGCAGACTCTACCTCTCTCTCTCTCTCTCTCTCTCTCCCTCCCTCCCTCTACCCCTCTCCTCTGCTCGCATTCTCTTTCTTTAAAAAAAAAAGGAATGGGTAAGGAGAGATGGTGGAATGGTGAAGTGAAGAGGTACTGACAGAGAAGGCATCTGAATTGGCCCTGAATATCTTGCTGAGATTGTAACAGGTAAATAAGGACAGAATGGCATTTCAAACATCAAGGAATCCGAAGAGAATGAGTAAATTAAAAACCGTAAAATTGCCAGGCTTATTGGAGATGTGAAGAGGTCCTAGAGTTCAGTTCACAGCCATACTGAAATATAAAGTCTCGCTTAAGGACGTGGACTTTATTTTGTAGGTAGAGGGGATTCACGAAAAGCTTCTGGCAGTACCTGGTGTGTCAGTCAGTTAAGCATCCACTGTTGGTTTTGTCTCAGGTCATGATCTCAGGGTTTGTGAGATCAAGCCCTGTGTCAGGCTCTGTGCTGACAGTGCAGAGCCTGCTTGGGATTCTGTCGCTCCCTCTCTGCCCTTCCCCTGCTCATGCTTTCTCTTTCTCAAAAATTACTTAATTAATGTATAAGTTTCTGAGTTTGCATATTACATCTCAACAGGAGTCAGAATAGTGTGTGTCCAGTGATTCACCGGCTCCACAAATATCCATGTGCCCACTATATTCCAGGAGCATTTAGGACGTAGTAAGGAATCTCTCTTTGACACACTTTCACTTGGTTGCTAGGACATCACTTTCTGGGTTGCTCTGACCCTTCCTTATTATCGCCTCCTTGGCTGTGGTCCCCTTCCCTGTCTTACTTCTACACACTGGGGTCTGTCAGGGGCCAGCACTCAGACCTCTTCTCTTCCTCATCAGACTCTCACTCTAGGAGACCTTATTCATACCCATGGGTTTAATGCCATTAACTTCGATGACTATCACATGTATCTCTGCAGTCTAGACCTCTCTCAACTCTAGGCTCCCCCTGGTTGCCAGCTAGACATCTCAAACTTAACAAGGCCCAAATCACTTGGGTCTCTCCTTCCAAATCTGCCTCGATCAAGTCTTCTCTATTGACTTGACCTTTGAAGATTGACTTGACCTTTGAAGCAGAGCCTGGTCCAAGTCACTACCCTCTGTCATCCACATCAGAGGTTGGCCAACCTCAAGAGCTAAATCTGACCATGTGACCATTTCAGTTCACTTATATATTATCTGCCCTGCCTTTAGGTGACAACGACACACTCGAGTCGTGGTAATGATGACCATGTGACCTGCAAAGCCTAAATTTTTACTACCCGGCACATTACAGAAAGATATTTGCTAGCCTGTAGTCTGGGTTACTCCTGTCACTTTCAAAGTCTTCTCCTTGCTTCTGTCCCTCTATCTCCCTAAATATCATTCCCCACAAAGCAACCAAGGAAAACTGAAAACTATGCTGTCCAATATGCTGGCCACTAGCCACGTGTTGCTATTCAAATTAAAATCCTATTAAATAAAACTTTCAGTTCCTTAGGTACATTAACCCCAGTTCAAGGGCACAACAGCCACAAGCGGTTAGTAACTGCCTTGTGGGGCACTGTAGATTTTAGAACATTTTTGTCATCAAAGAAGGTTCTGTTGCTTAGCAGTGCTTTAAAATTTACGATTCTCTCTCTCCACTTCTCGGAACTCTTCATGAACTTCTTTCTTTATTCAATGTCGAATCCCTTGCTAAGGCCTACTCTATGACCACGCCCTGTGGCCCTGAGGCCACCTCTTTGGCCTCACCTCATCTCACTCCCCTGTACCCACTGTGCTCTAATCCTATGGGTCCTCCGCCGGCACCCTGCAAACACTAAGCGAACACTCCAAATGCTAATGTAACTGCCTTTTTTTTTTTTTCACACCCAGATTCGTGTTCTGACTGAAGACTGGAATCAATGAACAAGGTTAAAAGCAGCACAGGCACCAAGTGTATCAGAGCAAGAACAAAACAAAAGGCTCCCGGCGCCGGGGAGGAGCTCCTTGACGAGGAGGCCTGTTTAGACAATCATCCAATCTATCAGGAGGGACTTTATCAGCCTGGTTGGTGGCCAAACACATTCTACAAGAGGCCCTTAGATTGGGGTCCTGATTTAGGGCCATTCAGGGCTGGACATAGGTACCTCGGTCTATTTGCTCTGTTTCCTGTGGAAAAGGTAACTTCAGCAGTCAGTAGGGGACACTGGTAACAAACAGTAAAGACAGAAATCCATCATGGTCTCAGCAACCTTTCAACACATGTAGTCTTTACAGCCAGCTTCCCTAGGAAATGGTTCTCAGTTGGGTTTTAATTCAACTGGGTACTGGTTTTAACTGGCTTGGAGTGGAGCTTCTAGTGGTCTAGCCAGAAATGGCTAGACCAGAGGTGCAGGAGGGATCACATCAGACCACTATGAGGAGGAAAGCTCGCTCACCCGGGAGTCTTTAAGACCAGCAGTCATCCTGGTGGCTTAGATCACTGTCCCAAGCACAAGACAGACAACTTTGTATAAGATCACAAGAACGGGGATAAAGACAGGGCATCAAATTTCTGGGTCTTATTACCATTCCAGCCAGAGTATTAACTTCCAGCCAAAAGACAGGCTTTCTCCTCCCTGTAGAGTAGCCACAGGCTAGAGGACTTGCCTGAGCAACTGACATGAAAGTGATCCAATAAGACTGGACTCCTTGAAAAGTCCCTGAAAGGAAAATAAGGCAAGAGAAGAGGAATTACTCACCAAGTTTGCACTGAGGCTCAGAGTCCAGATGAAAAGGCTCAAAGCCCCACATGAGGGGACCAAAACGATGAAATTATGAATTGGGGACCATGAGCAAATGGCTAAGGAAGAACTCTTGAGGCATTTTTGGTGCAAAAAGGCGGTTTTATTACAGCACAGGGACAGGACCCGTGGGCAGAAAGAACTGCACCGGGATTGTGAGGAGTGACTCATTAGGTACTTTTCAGTTACTGGGGGGCAGGGGTAGCGTAGGTCTCTAAGGAATTTGGAAGCAAGGCTTTCAGGACCTTGAGGGGCTAGCTGCTGTTAAGATACGGTCACTTTTAGTCTTTTATAAAACGAAAACATGAAGGCACTAAGGCAGCCCTGGGTTCCTTGAGGAAGGTCACACTGTGTTTCATGTGTCTGTCACTGGGCTGTAAGCTGTAAGGAAATTTAATTTAAGCTACATTTCTCGTGTCCTTGTTCTCCTGATCACGAAGGGTCTCGGGCGCTCACTGTTCCTTCCACCTAAACATCGGTCTCCAGGTACCTGCATGAATCATTTCCTCACTTCCTTTGGTCTCTGCCCAGACAACACCTTACCGACACCCCTTCCTACCTGGTCCATCACTCCACTTTCTCTGTCTTTATGACACCAGCTGGACTGTTCTACCCACAGTTTACTATTCCTAATAAAACAGGTATGACAGTCATATCTAGGTTTCCCCATCAGAGTGGGAGGGAGCTCCAAGAAGCAGGGATTTTGTCTGCTTTGTTCTCTGACATATCCTCAGAGCCTAGAACAATGTCAGGTACACAGTAGGTACTCAATAAATATTTGCTGAGTGAAGGAATGAGTAGGAATACCTTGCATGAGAGGCTCCAGAAGAATTAAGAAGTAAGGGGGTTCTCTTTGAAAATCTGCCTTGCTGACCTATCTTCCAGATGTGGGTTGAAAATTTTGTCTTTGACCCCTACCAAAGCTTAGTTTGACTCAGATCTTTCGGTTCAGGGAAAGTGGCTCAACGGCTCTAAGTGAATCCTTTCTGCTTCAAGCTATTCAACAAGACAGGCGGTTAAGACCGGAAATACAAGCCTGGAAAAACCAGCCCTGCTCTAGCTGCCCAAGGCCTGAGACCAAATTTACCAGCCCAGGGGCACACACGCCATTACCGAACCTGCCAGCCTGGGGATAATTATTAATCTTGATAAATGGGATTTTTGACTCACATAATTTAGATTGGCATGACTGGCAATTTACATGGAAGATATTTTCTGTTTATGTAACTCAGAGCTTCATTTGATTTTGAATAAGTCATTATGGAAAAAAAATTAAACTTCTTCTTTACTAACTTAAGGTATTAATCCCGATCAAGTCCAGAGGTATTGTCATACTGTTGCCCAGAGGGAGACACTTTTTTTATTTATTTTAAAAAAATTTTTAATGTTTACTTTTGAGAAAGAGAAGAGAGTGTGCAAGCAGGGGAGAGGCAGAGAGAGAGAGGGAGACACAGAATCCAAAGCAGGCTCCAGGCTCTGAGCGGTCAGCACAGAGCCCAACATGGCCTTGAATCCACGAACCATGAGACCATGACCTTAAGCCGAAGTTGGACGCTCTACCAACTGAGCCACCCAGGCGCCCCAAGGCACTATTTCTTTTAAAAAGTGTTCTGTTTCTCCACCTCAGTGACTCCACTGAGGATTTAATGAAGGAAAATGCAGAGGAGGTAGAAGGTTAACACAACTACTCAAGGTTCGGGAAAGTGCCAGGAGGTCAGCTGGTGCCAGCTGTAGCAAGGTAGACTTCGATACAGACCACCTGACCTCTTCTCTGCCCTTTGGAACACTTTTTACTTTTCCCAAACCAGCTTTAATGGGCAACAGAGGAGGAGGGCAAATGTACGTGCTCATCTGACAGCTTTCATCTGGCAAATTTGTAACATATGAATTCCAAAGCAGGTGAATAATTTAAGATTACTAATGTAAATGGAGAAGTAACATTTAACTTATAAATAAGACTCATAAAGAAAGGAATTTTTATCCTCTGAGGCATGCGAATAAAAGCAAATCCATGAATGATCACTGACCTAGGAAAAGGTTAAGAGCAGCTTAAATACTAAATGCACAAGTAGAATTCAGACTGACATAAATTTATTTTTCCTGCTATTGCAACCATATGGCAATAATCCAATCTGAGAAGCTGAATTTATGTGGTAGGGGCATAACTAGAAGCCTGCTTGTTTAAAAATTCAACAAATTTAGGGCAGTTTGGAGTAGCGATATTATCCACCACTTTGCATTTTGAATGGCAGGGAAATTTTACATTGATTTTCACAGAAGATGCTTAAATGAACACTCTAGTAAAAATTAATGGATTCTTCTCCCTTTCCTGGTGACCTTTAAAATGCCTAGAACTGAAGCTGAAGGACCTAACAGTTTTCACTCCAGCCTACAGCACCAGTTATATTATACAAAAGACCTAAGGTTTCAATAATGTTTCTAAATTGGCTACTGATAGAGACATGTAATTGCCCAAAGCAGAGTTTAACAATAGCCAGTTTGCCTTTTCTTGCGAAAAGGATACATTTCTTCTTTAACATTCCTCTGTCTGTGGAATCTTGATATTTTTTCTCAAGGAGAAAGAAAGTAACTATTTTTCTCCATTTAAAGGGCCTCTGATTTCCTCTAAACCAGTATAATCGAAAGAGCATCAGGACTTAAATAAACTCAGGTAAAGGAGCCAACTATGTGTAGCCAGAGAAGCTGGTCTTCTCGAGTTTTATATCCTTCACTCTCAAAATCAAAGTGCCTTATCAATAGATTTCCAACATTTCACTGCTGTTAAAGAATGGTTTTAAGGCAAGCCCCAAACGAGTTACTAGATAAGGTCTGTTTAAGTGAGAAATCTTAAAGTCACACTTTCTATTTGAGTTCTGACCTCTTCTTGCTCGCCAGAACTTCTATGCCGTTTGCCAACTGCCTCAGATGTATAACTTCGTCTATGTACCTTACTTCAAAATCAATATGTTCAAACTCAACTCTGTCACAAACTGTGATGGGTGTGAGTTTTTACCCTACTCGTAAGCTAACAAGTTAGCCTGCCAGTTTCAAGAATGCTGGCAGGTTAAAAAAAAAAAAGTCCCCTGGGTCAGAGATAAAGAACATCTTACTACTTGCAGCAGCGACAGCAGCGGGAGAATCATCGATTCCTTCCTTTGGCTCCCTGAGGCCTACTTCCCACAGAGCCACGTGACAAGGGCCAGGTAATGTTGGACACACAGTGGGTACAGGACAAGAGTGGAATCCTGGGGTCAGGAAACCCGACCCTTCATAATGGGCTGCAAGCAAACCCACTGTCTTTGCTTCCTATTGGGAGACATTATTTTTAGGAGACTGGACAGCAAATAAACCTGTCCCTTTACTCCACGGAGGAGACTTTTTTTTTTCCTCTTAGCCCAAGGCTGTTCACTGAAGAGCTGTCATTGAGAAGACAGTCCCCAACAAAAAGCTACCATGCTTTTCTGTTCACAAGACATGAAGCAACACAAGAAACCCATTGAAAACTGTCTCCCATCAATTTTCTTACCATGTCTGCCTGCCAAGTGGTTACATGTACAAGAGACACGGGACTCACTAGGTGGGCAAGAAAATGATCTGGTGATCTGGGTTGACTATAAAGGATCCGGAACTTCATCTTAACGCTCAGCATTATATCTGCATTTCTATTTCTCTAAATCTTACAATGACCTGCATCTAAGGTGAGAATACCTGTTCTCTGACATACTAACAATATTAGGAATTGGGAATGAGACCTCTTGCCTACCAAACATTTTTTCTCTCTCATATTAAAAGAGGTTTTTTTCATCTTCTTAGTGGTTCCAATGATTAATTTTGATTCCCGGTTCTTTCCCTAGGGATACTGTATGAACCCTCAATAGGTAACATGCAGAATGTATGATTGATAATGTTCCAAAGTATTTTTCTTCATAATAAGCTCCTAAGAGTATGGAAAATAGTAAACTGCAAGGTGATGCCACTGCTGATAAATGTACAAAACGTGAATGTTTTTCTTAATGAAAAAAAAAATGGAAATGAAGATCCACATTTTCTCATCTTCACTAAAAACCAAGGCCAGTCCATTAATTTAGTGACAAAAAGAATGAGGTCTCTGAATTTCAAGTTCTCTATTTTTTTCCCCTTCATTGTATACAGCCAGTAAATATAAGGACAAGTCTACTAAGGCAAAAGGCATAGAGCAAAATGACAACTGTAACATCAAACAACACTTAGCTACACAATTACTTTAAGAAAACTGAAGGGTGTTATTTAACAGTAAGAAGTTGTATTTTAGCCCCAAATTATTTTTTCTTAAAATTTTCAGATAAATTTAATCTCCAAATAAAATTGCTGTGTTTGAGGTGGCATATTTCAAATGGCAATCAAGTCAATCCAAGTTATCTATCCCCTTGCTGGAATGTTCATTTTTCTACATCTCCAAGGGGTCTATGTTCCGCTTATCTAGCACAGAAACACTGTTTGCTAAACACCACAGCTGGGCTGCCATAAGCATAAGCAAGTTAAGCAAAATATTATTCTCTCTTAAAAGTTTTGGGGGTATTTTCCCCCTTGATATTTTAACAGGAAACAACTCAGGCAGGAAAATCTACACTGTCAGAAATTTCTAGAAATTTTACAACCTAAGATATCTGCCAAGTAACTAATTATTTTTGCTTTACATGAATAAGAAAATATCTTCAAAATCAGATTCTAAGATTGGCTGGTTTGCTTGTGAAATGTAACCTCACTTGAAACAGAGTCCGGAAGCCCTGAGGGGAGTTCTCACACACTACCACCTGGTGTCAGTTGTAGACCCCAAAAGGCACACGCGTCCCTTGCGTTCTCCAACAGGAAGGAGCTTACACTACTAGCCCAGCAAGAAGAAGAAAGATTTTCTCCTCGCCCAGCAACAGCTCCAGCCAATGAGAAGCCACCACTCCTGGTCTCCTCCAATGGACTTTTAATCAAGGCAACCCCTTCCCAGCCTCCCCCTTTCCTTTATATAAGCAAGCTCCTCTCTTTTGTTCTCCAGATTTGACTATGGTTCCTCACAGTTTGCATGTCTACAATTGCAATTCCTCTGCTATTCCTGAATAAACCTATTTTGCTGGTAAATTAGCTGGCTGTTTAACTTTCAAGGTAAAAAAAAAAGTTGTTTCCTTATTGGTGGTTGTGCATTAAATTCTCATAATTCACAGGCAACTCTCTTGAAACAATCAACTCTCTTGAAACAATAACCCCTGTTAGTTGCATATTTAGCAGATTTAATTATAATTGTGAAGTATATCTGGTTATATTTTAACTATCATTTAGTAGCAAAATGGGTGCGATACACATTTTTATAAATAAGGAAACTAGGGGTCAGAGATCTTGAGTAGCTCAAGGCCCAGAACACAGTCCTTTCTTGATAATGTACTCTCTCAAAATCCCATATTTACTCTTACTTCAGGTATAAATTCACTTACTGAAGAAATAATGAAAGATTACTCCAGGCCATAATTCTGAATTCCTTTGCATCATTTCTTAATTAGTTTCTATCAAGCTCTACACTAGGCAAGGTTGGTAAACAATGCTACACAAGACATTGCAAACTTTTATAAAACTCTGACTTACTATATTAAAAATCTTTATTTCTTGAAAAGGGGTAGAACTGTTTCTAAATGTGTCAATTCATTTTAATGAAAAATCACCAAAATCCACTTCAAAGAAATGCCTTTCATACATATTGTTTCACAGTATTTTTATTTGTTACTATGCTTTATTAAAAATGATTTTTTAACTGTTTTTAGAATACTAAGCCTCAAGCTTAGTACACACAATGAAGAGTTTAACTGTTTTTAGAATACTAAGCCTCAAGCTTAGTACACACAATGAAGAGTTTAACTGTTTTTAGAATACTAAGCCTCAAGCTTAGTACACACAATGAAGAATAACAGCAGATGAACGCAGGTCGGAAAGCATATGACAACTGAGATTTTAACTCACTGGGTGAAGGCTAATGGCAGACTGAATGAAAGTCAAAGTTCAAGCAACTCTAATCCACAGCTTCCTGGAAAATAAATTATTTTTAGCCTATAAGGTCTTCCTGCTTCCAGTTTCTTTACCATTTAATATACCTGGAGTGCCTACCACCACATTATTTTTCTGAGAAATTCCTCTACATGTCATATTTTGACAAGAAAATCTTCACTGGCTCCACACTGACTGGAGGGTGACTCTTTGGTCTTGAATTAAGGGCCCACCACAAATCCAGTCCTATTCTCCCCAAAATGAGCCCTTAGCTTGAGAAATCTGGTCCATTCACCATCCCCAGAACACGCCTGCTCTCACACATTCTCACCATTCCCTTTCTTGGAGAATCATTATCCTTCCTTTGTAGCTAATGTTTACTGAACATTTACTAGGTACTACCTACCTATTTTATTTAATCCTCACTACAACTCTATGAAGAATGAATTACTATTATTATTATTATTATTATTTTCCATTTCAGAATACTGAAGCATAGAGAGGTTAAGGGTCTATAGTCACATAGCCAGTAAAGTGGGCAAGCTAGGATGGGGATGAAGTCCTCTCCTAGGCCACTCTAGTGCAAGAAGCAGGGTTATCTGATGGTGACCCCCAGAGCTCACTCAGTGTTGCCTGGACAACAAACTTGCTGGAGCAGGGGAACACCTTTTTCCCAGCAGAAAGAACTGCAATCCAGGTCAAGGTCAGTTATCCACAGCACTGATGGCTTCATCCTTCAGAAGAAGAGACTGAGACTTCCCACGGGTCTGAAAGCATCTAGAGACTAGGCAGCTGACATTCTCAGGCAACTTCCGGAGGCAACTGGGACACCACACTGAACTGCTTGGTGCTAAGCAGCCAAGTACTCCCTCAATGACAAGGACGCTTTCTCAGTCTTGCTTGATGGCAAGGCAGAGTAACAGGGGAGCTCAAAGCCACTCTGCAAGCTGGGCAGAGCCGAAGCCCACTTCCCTGGAGGATGATGGAGATAGGGGGAAACCGTGCCTTCTTTTGTCTCACTACCTTAGCTGTGTGAGGTTTCCTTTCCCCTGGTAAAATCTATTCCCTAACTGGTGCTGCGTGAGGTGGTGCGATCAGTCTATGAATTGATAACAAGATGGAACCTGAAGGAAAGAACCACAATCTGGCACACACCTTACCCACTCTTTCAAGACGGGGCAAAAATCTCATTTCTCATATGAAAAAGTTCCCGATTCTCCTTAGCAAAGGGAGATCCTTGAATCTCTAAACAACAGCATAGGCTACCCTTCGGTGTCTGAAGAAAGCACAGCTTTGCTACATATCACTAGTTAAGGCGCATCTTTTCCACAAATATGCATTTGGATTTCATGAAAATTTTAAGTTTCCCAAACGGAGGGGAGAGACCCTATATATTTAACACCTTCTGGACACACCAGGCATTTAATAGAGATTTGCTGTCTGTCTGTGTGCTGTCTGTATATTTCGTCCTTCAGAAGGGCCACATATCACCCACTTATTACACACATATGAGCACCAGGGGTGGGCTGAGCACTCTGCTGGGCACTGGGTTTATAAGAACACTGTTCTGACGCAGGAACTCCTAACATAGCAGAAAGACGGTTATGTGCGTGGTGTGTGATAATAAAATGATACAGATCTATGGAGGAAAGTGGGGAGAAGATCGTGGAGCGCCTTCTCCCCCCATACAGGGAGAAAGGGGGGCCCACACAGAACACTCACAGTTTTGTTAGGCCTTGAGGAATAAAACAGACTAAAAATGAGAAAACTTCTACAACCGAATGAGAGAAATATATCAACTCCTTAGCTATTAAATGAACAATGCTAATTTAAAAGGGGATGATGCCTATCACTTGTAAAATTATAAAGCTCACTTAATTTTCAAAAGTTCTTTTACCAGGTATTAACCTTGAATTACACGGAAAAGGGCAATTTTACTGATTTCATTCTTTGGCATTAGCTACCTGAAAGGATACGAAGAAGTAGTGAGGCTTTCAGAAGTTCTAACAATTCATCTTTGTCTGGACCTCTTTCTGTCGTTTTTTTTTCTTTATTTCTTACAGCTAAATCTGAATCTACGGAAAATATCAAATAGAATTACTTGCTATAAAAAAACTTAAAATGAACTTAAAAATAATTTATTGTCTTTTTATTCATGCCTGAGTCTAAGGAACATAGAGCTGCTGTGAAATATCGCCAAATGAAGAAAGCTACTTTTAAAGAAGATTTTCTAAAACTAGTGTAAAAAAAATTAATTACACAAAAATACTCTAGGAGAAAGCTTCACTCAGGAGGTATTTTTCCTTATATATTTTGTGGCAGGAGACTAGATCTTTATTAAAAATCATTTTAAATCTACGAGTCCAATGGTTAAGGTCAGATGTGCAAAATGCACCCTGCCACGATGATCAGGGAGGACCCTGCTCACAGATCCTTCCAAAGCAATGCTCTCCTCTCTCCACATTTTCCAAGTGCTTGTGTATAAATATGTTGTGCTCACTGAAGAGTGAGCACACACAGGTGTTCCACCTCTCTATCAAACTTTTGCAGCCCCCTGTTCAATTTGCCCTTCCCATCATACTGAAAGCCTCTGAAAGGTAGAGTCTCATGCCAACTTTTTCATGGCTCTGTCCCCAGCACTTAGCAGTGTTCTGCACACAGGAAGTATTCAAGAAATATTTGCTGAGTGAATCACTGGATGAATGGAATGCTTCTATTAAAAGAATATTGAGTAAGTATCAATGTTAGAACAAACCCCTCTGAAGGTAGCAGTCTAACATATAGTCTTTGAGAACTTGCCTATAATATTTTTAAGAAGAAAAAACTTATTTTTTAAAATGCATATTTATTTATTTAGAGAGAGAGACCACGCGCATGAGCATGAGCGGGATAGGGACAGAGGGAGAGGGAGAGAGAGAATCCCAAGCAGGCTCTGTGCTGACTGCGCGAAGCCTGATGCGGGACTCCATATCACAAATCGTGAGATCATGACCTGAGCTGTAATCAAGAGTCTCATGCTCAGTCCACTGAGTCACCCAGGCGCCCCAAGGAAAAAAAAGTCCTTAACTGGGATATGATATACTTTCTATGTAACACAAGGCAAAGCTATTTGCTTTAATGACTGTGCATTGCCTAGAAATGGTGCTCCCCATTTGAAAAAAATAATATGGCTATTTGACAATAACTTTTCTAAGAAGAAATATGCTTTCTACAGTAAGACTAAGAATTTCCACAAGAAGTAACCTGCCTAGCTTGTGTCTATACCACAAATGCCTCTCCCTCCCCAAATAAAATAATTCAAGGCCCTAGCATTCTAGCACCACCATCCCCCGCTCCCATACCCAAATGCCCCTGAAAGTGAAGAGAAGGCAAATAAGCAATGTCTGGTGAAATAACACACAAAATGCAGAAGTAGGGGCCATGTTTGAATTTATCACAATTGGGACAGAAAGTCACCAAGAAGTAGCATAGGAGTTAAGAGAAAAATAAAAAAGAAGAGCAAGAACAGGCCAAATAAAGTTTCAAGTCCCTAAATTAACTCGAAATACAGGGGCCTCTATGTTTAAGATTCTAAATTACTCTTACTTTTAATCTCTAACCTGGGATCTCTCCCATTTGTTGAACTCCCAATACTACCCCCTCCCCCAATCACTGGAAAACATTAAAGATTTTAATGGCTACTTCAGGGTCAACAGGGAAGGAGACACAGAACCAGATCCATTTTTGGAGTCTACAATCAGGTAAAGAAAGGCCACTTCCAACTGCGAGTATTCTGTGGTGGCAGCAAGAAATAAGAAGACAGTGAGACCCCTGAAATCCCCAAATAACTGGCTTGGCAGTCCAAAGCCTGGAATGCTCTATGCAAGGTTATCTATCCACAATGGCTATTCTGTCCTCTAGCTCGCCCCTATTTACTCAACCAGCAAGAACTTGTTGCCCTTTTGTGATGGTGATGAGGATTTTGAGAAAAGACAAATATGGAGGAAAAAAACATTAATTGAAAACAGGCTTATAAAAAAATTGAGATCAATAGATACAACCTACCCCATTAGAAGGGAGAGAAAAATGAAGCCCAAAGATGGGATGTCTTTCTTAAATTCATAGAGTGACAGAGGTGATATGTATATAAACATCCAAGATGATCTACCCATCAGCATGCTCTCACAGCTGAAAGTGGATCTTTATTTCTCATGTAAGTCTCATAGGTGGTGAAGGCTGCAGGAAAGGTAAAATCAAGGCTCTTGTTTCAGTTGTCTGTGATTCTCTTGGTTCTTCACTCCTCCATAGTCAGCTTGTCCTCAGGTTATCTTCCCTTAAAACTGCAAAGGAGAGAAAACCTCTTTCCCAACTCTGGAATAAAAATCCTTCCTTTTAGTCTGATGGGGCCAGAAAATAATTTGGACTTAATTTTCTTCACTAGCTGAGCTCCCTTAAAAGCACCTACACTAGCACAGCGTTAGAAGTATTCAAGGGCTCGGGGTGCCTGGGTGGCTCAGTCAGTTAAGTGTCCAACTTCGGCTCAGGTCATGATCTCACGGTTTATGAGTTTGAGCTCTGTGTCGGGCTCTGTGCTGACAGCCAGCTCAGAGCCTGGAGCCTGTTTCAGATTCTGTGTCTCCCTCTCTCTCTGACCCTCCCCTCTCACGCTCTCTCTCAGAATTAAATAAAAAGCATTAAAAAAAAAAAAAAGTATTCAAGGGCTAGTATAATGGCGCTATCGGTGAATAGACCCCAGGCCAGCAGGTCTGTGTTCCTCAAACTGCAGGGGGGATCTCATCAGTATCTAGTTGAGTCTATTTTCCCTATAAACATCCATGAATTGCTTAATACCATGTACTTCTTTGAGACACTCAAAAATGATCACGTGTATCTTATCTGTGGGTTTCAGTTTGTGCATCCTTCTTCAAAAATCCATGAAACTCTCTGCTTTGAGTTGCACTAAATCCATTTCTCTCTCATTTCAGCCTGAACATTGCAATCCAGCTCTACAGGTAGCAAATTGAAATGTTTAGTGGCCCATTGCAGACAGATTGAATCTGAAAAGAATACAGCATTAAGAAAGAAGCAAGGCATCAATATCATATGGTAAAGCTCTTGCCAATGACAGTGATGATGTAGGTGAATGATTGAGCATTTGTTAAACTTCCCCCGTTGTGAAAGTAACCTATTATTTTCTTGGTTGTGCAATGAAATGCCGCAATCACCAAAAGAAAAAGTCAGTAAAAAATGATACAGCTTATTTTCTACTGCTGTTATTCTATGGGGACGGTACGACACATTGGACCTCACACCCCCCGACTCCACCTTACCAACAGTGTGCTAAATTTATCCCCGCTTGTCATTCACTTTGTAAAATGTTTGATATCTTGGTGGTGATGGCTTCTCCTTTTCTCTTCCTCCTTCGTTTTTGTTTTTCGTCATTGATAAAATTAAGCCTGACATAGCTTAATTTTAAGGCTAACGTGACATGGTTATCTGATTTAGGATTACTTATAAAAAAATAAAAAGCATGCGGCAACACTGTTACAGCAAAACAAAAAAGGGCTCGGTAGCAGCTGCTCTGGAATTTGCTTGTCTGGCTGTACAGTAAAAATAGTTGATGTTATAGAACAGGTCTCCTGTAGTCACACTTCACTTCTGCAACTACCAGCTTATGTCCCAAGTGGCTTCCATCTCCGAATCAGCTCACCTGTGAGGAATCCCCACGTACAACACGAGCCACAGCGGCTGTTCTGCCGCGGGGCTGTGTACAGGAGGGGACACACAGGAAGGCAGCTGCAAAAGGTCAGGTGCGGGGGAGATGAGCACGTTCCTGAGGTCCGCCCCAACCTGAGATGTGAGCCTCACCATCACCCACGCAGTTTCTGCTGTGCTCCTTCCCAAGTGCTCCGGACTGAGTGCCAAGCCCCCCTAAAACTCATCTTGACATACTGATAAACCCCAGTGTCATGGTGTTTGGAGGTGGGGACCTCAGGGAGTAACTAGGACATGAAGGGAGAGCCCTCATCAGTGAGAGGAGTGCCATTATGAGTCCTGGGAGAGACGATCTCTCTGGTCCTGCAAAGATAGGGCAAGAGAGTGGCCATCTGCAAATCAAGAAACAGGTCCTCACCAGGCATAGATCGGCTGGCGCCTTGATCCTGGCCCTCCCGCCTCTGGAACTCTGACAAATAAACTGCTGCTGTCTGACACCCAGTCTATGGTATTTTTGTTACAGCAGACTCAACTGACTAAAATAGTACACATTATGTCCTAGATGCCTGATGACTACCCCGTGCACTGTTTTGTGAAATTCACAAGGTCTCTCAGGGCTGATAGAAACTTGTCAACATTCATAGGCAAAGTGCTAAGATGATGAGAAGAAAATAATGGTGACCAAGTTTAAGTGTAGTATGATAACACATCTGTAATAACAGCCGTCTTAACAACAGTCCCCTAATACATGCGGCATGTACTGTGAGCTATGTATTGGTCAAAGTGCTTCACTCACAAAAATCCTATCAAGTGGGTTCTATTGCTAACCCCATTCTACAGATGACGAAATGGAGAGACTGAGCCCAAGTCATCTGCCCAAGGTTTCCCAGCCAGGAAGAAAGTGGCTCCAAGGCAATCGGGCTGCAGAGCCCCATGGTCTTACCATGACACTAGAATCTCACACCTCCCTGAAAAGGAAACAGAAAACCCAGGACGGTAGTGATGATTCCATCCCGGGAAATGTTAAACAAACGCTAAGCTCACACAGGCAAGGAAGAGATGTAAGCTTCCAGTATGTGAAATCTGAGATTTGGCTAAACACATACTAAATACGAATACGTCCCATCCCTTGGGCTGGATGTAGTCAAAACTCTAATCTGCTGAGAAAGATGACTATACAGGTAACAACTCTAACCTGCTAGGGCAGGGCCAGCAATAACCTGATGATCACCAGTTTGCAACATGTCTCATTGTAGCCGATCAGGAAGTGCGGAACTGTCTGGCCTCCTTTTTATCTATTTTATTTTTTTCTCTTGATGTTACTTCCTGAATTCTATTCCTTCACAAACTCTATATATTTCAATAGTACGGTCACCAGAGTCAACCTTGGCAGACGCTGCCTGATTATAATTGGCTGTCCTTTGCTATGACACAGACTACACTATTAAAGAGGCGACTGCTTATCAAAATTGCATTCTGAAGACAGAGCCCATTAAGAACCGTCCTGTTGTCACGGAGGGGAGGCAGTCACATGCGCTACCAAATCAGACTAAACACATCGCATGTAATTTCTTCTGAAGATAAAGCTAAGCCCAGTACTACAAAATGATTGCTTTGAAACAAAGCAATGAAATGATGAGTAGCATACAAGGTTCTAACATTATTAAAAGCTGACATTTGGAAAGGTCAAATTTTATACCTCGTAAAGAGGGTGACCTGGGAGACTGTATACTACAGGGTGAAAGGGTCAGACAGAACGAGGTTTAATTACCATTCCTGGGCCTTACTGTTCGTGCAATTTCGAGCAACTTACTGAGACTCAGTTTCTTTGTCTTTAAATTGGAAATAAGACAATGCTAGAGGCTGCCGTAGGACGTTCGAGAGAATATCAAAACTAAAGGCAGCGCAGTGCCTGCAGTGAAACAGAAACTTCCCTCCCACCAGAATGTAAGCTCCATGATGGCAGACATTATTGTCTTTGTTCTCCAGAACATAATACATGCTCAATAAACATTTAATGAATACATGAATAAACACACTGGTTGCCTTTTACCTTGAGACAATGTCGATTAAAGTCAGTTCCTCTTTTTCAGGGACATAGAAATTGTCTTATTGGGACTAGCTAAGTTACTGAACCCTTTCAATCGATATGTCCCAAAGCAGCCAACCAGAATACATGTTCTTTCCCAAACTCTATCTTCAACTCAATTTGAGCTTCAAACTAATCATTCATTTTAGTTTGTAAGTCACTTATGAAGAATTCCTTTTTCCTGTACTGACCACATATTCTACGTTTCTGTCTTCTTTTTCCTTTAATTCTTGTAAATCAGGAAAGTCAGCTGCATTCTAATAGAAGAGCTAAGGGTTCTCTAAGTCAGAAGCAGGACTTATCTTGACTGACAGCTGGGTGGCCCAGCCTTGAAACTTCTGGGAATCTGAGGGTTTCATTAGCTTCTATCTTGAGGATTTCAAAAAACCACTTTACAAATAATATGAACTGTAAAGCACCATGCAAATTTCAAGTACCATTTTTATTATTCCATTATCTAAGTAATTGTCCACTGTCACTTAAGATAACCAGAATTTCAAAATTTCAAGTCCCTGTATCTGTCAGAAACAAAAATGGTTACATCTATTTTTCAGAAATAAGCATTTGAGAGTTGAAGGGGAAAATGAACAGGTTTGTATAATCTAAAATGGGAAACTTAATCAAATTAATTGGTATACCATTGCCAACTTTACTTTTCTTTGTTTCTATTTAGTAACTTTTTTTGTCATTTTCTTAACTAATCACCAGTATAAGTTAATTTCTATTAAAGTACCTGACAATTAGGTGTATGCTAAATGAGTCTCTTGGTTTCAATTTTTTGTCAGTTTAAGAAAAAAAAAAAACAGGTAAGAAAAGGCCACTGAGTATGTACACACAAAACAGTGTACAAACTTGTTCTGTTTTGTCTCCAGAAATGTAGACAGTGAATGCTGGAGATATGAAAGCAGTCCCTCTGTGATGAACTGAATGTTTATGTACCTCCCCACCCCCCTCCCATGGAATTTGCACATTGAGGCTCAGTGTGATGGTTATTTGGAGGTGGGGACTTTGGGAGGGAATTAAATTTAGATAAGGTCATCGGCATGGAACATCCTGATGGAATTAGGATTCTTTTAAAAAGAGGAAGAAACGTCTCGGTGCTTCTCACCATGTGAGGAGAGAAATCACCGACGTTTCGTCCTCTCCACCATGTGAGGACACAGCAAGGCGGGCCATCTGAAAACCAAGAAGAGGGAACTCACCACCAGAGCTCAACCAGGCTGGCACCATGGTGACCTGGGACTGCCAACCTCCACAAGAGTGAGAAATAAGCTGCCCAGTCTAGGGACTAAGACACTGCCTTCATATTCATGTTAACTGAAGTTGCAGAAGCTTCTGTTTGCAGTCTCTTTTGAGAAGCAAATGACTCAAGTAACTCCGGCATCTCCCCTCAGAGCTGCTTGGGCCCCAGCCCTCCACAACACGAATGTTCGCGAAATCTTCCCAAGGGTACAACTGGGAGGCAGGCGGATGTTTCTTCCCCAACCTGAGAAGGAATCAGCAAGAACTGGAAATTTCTGTGGTTCTTATTTTGAATTTGAAAACTGTGGCTTCTGTCAGCAAACAAAGAAAAAGAATTCAGGCAGCTCTTTGGCAGACAGTCTTTGGGTCCACATATATTTAGAAAGCTATCTTTCTTTTTTTCCTACCCTGTGTTTGGTTTTTTTGCTTTTGAACTTTCTACAGTAAAGAAGCAGCGATTACTAGAGAAGCTGTTAAATGATCTCTGATTTCATCCTAACTTCATTATTCTCGAAATCACCACCCTCCTTGCAGCTTACCCTGGGTGTACCCGAGCTGTCCAGTAGGGTAGCCACAAGCCCCGTGCCGCTGTTAGGTCACATGTGGTTAGCCTAAACTGAGATGGGCATTAAGTGCCACATACACACCGGGTTTCTAAGATTTAGTATGAAAGGAAGAATGCAAAATATCTTGTAATTTTTATATTAATTACAGGTTGAAATTGTGGGCAAATTAATGAAAGGAAATCTCATTTGGAATGGAGACTGGCAGGGGACTCACACAGGAAGAGAAATAACCTTGGGCACAGACTTCGGTCTCCCAGCAGGAAGAAGAAAGGCTTTCCTTCTCTCCCAGCAACAGCCCAGCCAATGAGAGACCGTCACAACTTAGCCAACGGAAAAACAAGGATACTTGGCACTCCAATGGGCTTTTTGTTTCTAAGAGCCTTCCAGACTACCCCCCCACCCCCCACCTTCTCTGTATGAGCATACCCTTGCTTTGATTTCTGGAATTGCCTCTGGTCTGGCCATAGCATGCTTGTCTCTGATTGCGATCCTCTGGTATTCCCAAATAAACCCATTTTTGCTGGTAAAATAAGAGGCAGCTTTACTTATTAAGATTACCAAAATGATATCTTGGATGTATTGGGTGAAATAAAATATTATTAAATTTATTTCACCTGTTTCTTTATCCTGTTTTTGGTCTAATGTGGCTCATATTATACTTCTCTTGGAGAGTGCTGATCTGTGCTCTTATTAGGCAATCAGAAGCAATGTTCAGTATTGATGTAGGATTCTGTGTAGGTGTATACATGTACACACAAATACAAATACACGTATATGCGTCTATCACCTTTGCAGCAGGCATCTGTAGCTGCCCAATCAAATTTGTAAATTCTTATAAAGTACAAGGTACCATGCTGGAAATGGTTTAACTGGATGTTTTCATCATGATTATTTAATTATGTTGAGGCTAACAGAACTAATAAAATAAAAAAGGTATACACATATGTGCAATTTTTCACACATACAAACCTGCATGCATCATGCATACATACACAGGATGGTCATAAAGTGACGATTCAAACTGGATGGGAGGGAAGTCCATTAGCACGTTATCAGTAAGGCCAAGTGAAAACTATACTTTTGTTTTTAAAAAAATGTGGATCACTTCTAAAGCTATAAATGCAGCAGAACTTCTGACTAAATGCTGTCTAGTAGAAAATACAATTTAATACACAAATAGAGCACATGTCCAGTTGGCACAGCAAAGCCCGAGGGGAAGCAAGCTCGTTAACAGTACCTAAAAAGATTTGATTGTTAGCTTTTGATCTGGTAATCTTGTTTAATTGTGTTAATGTTCAATTTCATTAAAATCTTTAAGGTAATACTATGCTTCAACTCAGCTCCAAATCAGATGATCCTATCAGAGACTGTGAATGACGCAATCCAATGTTCTGTGCAGGTCTTTTGGAGGGTAAATGCTATGCAAATAATGGAAATTTTCTAAAATGTAGGGCTATATTTTAACTTTAATTACTCAGAAGAATTCAACTTGGAAAATTAAGACTTTCTAGGTATTTTTAACCCTTTGATGGAATACCACTTGGCAACTTAAGATACTGTTTATTTTCACTGACATACATCTCCACATTTGTGATCTCAAACTTCCTGCTTATCTGGTCCTTTCTGTTTCTTTCACCAGGTAAGAATATGCTATAAGCTAATTGCTATTTTTTTTAAAATTAATGTTTATTGATTTTTGAAGAAGAGAGAGAGAGTAAGCATCAATGAAGCAGGGGGTGGTGGGGGACGGTGCAGAGAGAAAGGGAGACACAGAATCCGAAGCAGGCTTCAGGCTCTGAGCTGTCAGCATAGAGCCTGACATGGCTCAAACTCAGGACAGGGGAGATCATGACCCGAGCTGAAGTTGGATGCTTAACTGACTGAGCCACCCAGGAGCCTCAGATAATTGCTATTTGTAAAAAAATATATATGATAATGTAAACATCCAAATAAGTCTTTCAAAATACTTGGATGTTAGATATTTACCTCAGAGCTGCTGCCACTGTTAAAAATCTTCTACTTTAGAAACTGCCTTTAAAAATGAAATGGTGGGGTGATTGGGTGGCTCAGTCCGTTGAGCATCGAACTTGGCTGAGGACATGATCTCACAGTTTATGGGTTTGAGCCCCATGCTGCGCTTTGCGCTGACAGCTCAGAGCCTCCTTTGGATTCTGTCTCCCTCTCTCTCTACCCCTCCAGTGTGTGAATGCTCTCTTTCTCTATCAAAAATAAACATTAAAAAAAAGGAAGTTGTTACATATCTTTCTCTAGTACAGATTTTTTGGATTATTTAAAACCATTTAAACCTCTAATGAATGGAAAAGTAAACAAATGAGGTTTTTTCATTTGATGTTATACAAATATGTGTGCATGTGTAAACATCCACTTAAACTATACATAAGTATATGTAAAATATATACAAATATATAAAGCAATTGTACTTAACTTTTGGGTCCTTAAATTTTCTGTAAGGTAATTCCAAAGGAAGATTTAAAAAAATGTTTAGGGTGCCTGGGTGGCTCAGTCAGTTGAGCGTCTGACTTTGGCTCAGGTCATGACCTCATGGTTCGTAGGTTCGAGCCTCATGTTGGGCTCTGTGCTGACAGCTAGCTCAGAGCCTGGAGGCTGTTTCAGATTCTGTGACTCCCTCTCTCTCTGACCCTCCCCTGCTCAGACTGTTTCTCTCTCTCTCTCTCTCTCAGAAATAAATAAAATGTAAAAAAGAAAAATGTTGAGGGGCGCCTAGGTGGCTCAGTTAGTTTAGTGTGGTCATGATCTCACAGTTTGTGAGTTCAAGCCTCACATCCAGCTCTGTACTGATGGTGCGGAGCCCCCTTAGGATTCTCTCCCACTCTCTCTGTCTCTCTTGCTCTCTCTCTCTCTCTTTCTCTATCAAATAAATAAGCTTAAAAAATGTTTGGAGCAAGGGTGACCTTTGTTTTTTTGTTTTCTTTTCTTTTCTTTTTTTTTTTTTTTTTAAGAGAGCAAGAGAGTGCCTGAGTGCGTGCACTAAAAAGTGGCAGAGGGAGGGAGGGAGAGACATATGATCTTAAGCAGTCTCCATGCTGAGCCTGACACAGGGCACAATCCCATGACCCTGAGATCATGACCTGAGCCAAAGTTAAGAGTGGGGCGGTTAACCCACTGAACTACCCAGGTACTCTGGTAGACCTTTTATATTTAAAAAATATTCTAAAGATTTTCATGGATAAAATTCAATTAGATGATCAGATCTGGAATATTTACTAAAAAATCAGTCCTTCTATGATATTTCTTTCTTTTTAAAAAAATTATTTTGAGAGAGTCCAAGTGGGGGAGGGTCAGGGAGAGGGATGGGGACAGAGGATCTGAAGCAGGCTCTGCACTGACAGTAATGAGCCTGATGTGGTGCTTGAACTCACAATCGTGAGATCATGACGTGAGCCGAAGTCCGATACTCAATCTACTGAGACACGAGGGTGCCCTTTCTGTGATATTTCTAGTATGTTATCCAAAAAATCAGTAGCAGACAGATTTACTCTACTTTCTTTTTCATTCCTAAGTTATAATCAGAATTATAGTCATAGTCCACTTCCTTTTAAGTAAATATAGACAGTGAGCTGTGCCAGATCATTAAGCTACAAAATGGTGCAGCCTGTTGTCCTTTGTTACACTCCTTCCATACTAATTCACAGCTAGAGCTCCCCTTTCCTTTTCAAATTCAAATAGGCCAGGTAGTCTCATTTGTAAAGTCATAATATTTATTTAGTGTGTATGGTTTTTTTTTTTTTTTTATCCAGGCTACATTTAACCAAATTAAGTTACTTAGTCCCTAGAGGAAACTATAAAAACTCAATCGTCCCTTCTACCCTCACGAATTCCACATAGTGATGGCAGTAATATTCCCTTACAATGATTATCCTGAACACTAATGGGTTCTTTTCTCTTTACAACTAGTGTGGATCTTTTCCCCAAATCCACAAACTCTATTAGCTTTCAGAGATTTCCTTCTACCTCAAACTGCCCTCTTACAATTAAACTTTAATTCATGTTAAGCCTAGGATTTGAATTTGATCAGTTGAATTTTCTTAAAACAGATACTGTTAAGATGATATTAATAGCAGGAAAAAGCTCTGTTTTTCCCCCCTTTATTAACTAACAAATAAACTACAACATAGAGTGGTACCTGCAATGTTCCTTGGACCACATTGGATACCTAAGTCTCCATAAAACAAACAAACAAACAAAACAAAACAAAACAAACAATTACCAAGCCAACCTACTTCAGGCAATAAAACATAAATTCAGTAAAATAAATGAATGTGGATTGTCCGTGGTTATTTGTTGTAATATTATCTGGCATAACCATGTTGACTAGGACCTATTAGCAAAACAGTGGACTAGAGGCTCAAAATCATGAGTTCTAAGGTTCAGTATTTTAACATGTGTCTTCCCCAGATAACTACTTTATTAATGAATAAATGGAAATAATTTCCTGCACTTTTGGAATTTGTCAAAACTCACAGAGTAAATCAGAGACAAATCCGGGAAGAGTAGTCCACAACCAGTATCTTTCAATTTCTTTTGTTCACATACAAAGTCAAGATGACTTTGATATAAAGAACTTGAATCAACATCATACAGAATTCATTTAGTGCAGCTTCTCTAAATTGTATCTTTTCAAAAAAAAAAAGTCTCTCAAGAGAAGAGTAAATTTGAAGAGGGGGTAACACATAACTTAGGAAAATATTCTATGTTATATGAATCTCTCTGGCACTCTGCACTTCAGTACATTACAGTTCAGAAAAGTCCTGGAGTTAAAAAAAAAACACACACACACAAAAAAACAAACAACAACCCAATACCCATTAGATTTTATTTAACCAAGGATTCTCCCCTCCCCCCACTAAATTCTGTCTTGTCCCTTACTGGCCATGACTCCAGTTACATTCCCTGGGACACTTGTGTCTTGTGGGATAGTTTGGCAAATGCAGTTTTACTGAAAAGACATAGGATTGAAAGACAAATGAAGACCGTGTCAGACTAAATTTAAGGAACCTTGTATATGATTTTAACAAGCTTTTTAGTTACTCTGGAACTCAGTTTTCCTAAAAATAAGAGTCATATTATACATCTCACAACTAATAATGAAAAAAGCAATTGTTCTAGTACATTTTCCATTACAATGGTGAGTAATAAACTTTATACATTACACCAAAATCAAACATCTAGAGAATGTGCAATATTTTAGACTCTGTGGGAACGCCTAGAGATGGTCCATACATCTGAGAAGTAGTAGAAGTAGAAGAAGTAGAGAAGATACACATTCAGATAAATTTCGACAGGAGGTGATTCAGCCTAATCACTGATTCAGCATAAAAAGGGTCAGGCAGGCAAAACTCTACTGAGGAGTGGATCTGAGGGCTGACCATCGATTTGCTCGAGGGGCTAAGGTGAAGGGCATCCCAAAGACACAGAGGAGTTTAAGAATATGAATCTTTGAACAGTCTAAATGTAAATATATCCCTCTGTAAATAAAGTTCACACTTGCCTTTTTAGTGTGTGTTAAAATTTCACCCTTGTGAACATTTATATCATATCGTGTGGTTCTAAAAAGGTGAATGTTGATACTAATTAACAGTAAAGGTACTTTTCAAAAGCAACCTCAAGGTTAGTGCATAGTTTTATAAGAAATAATATATGCATGGCATCAAACTAGTAAAGCACATGCTTACTCTTACTGACTAATTTATTATCATGACCCTATTTTTATTTCTGTATTACAGACACACGACACCCGCAAAATAAATTAACCATTGGCCTCAAAAACTTTAACATTCTATGCAAAATCTGAATACGTGGCCTTAAAAACCATTAAGAGTGAAAAACAATAGCCAACATACTTGACATAAATAAAAAACCAAGCCATTAGATCCTGGTATAGAATAACATGCTGAGTAAATGTTGGTAGCTATTTTTATAAGTTTAAGAGATATATAATATATAGTGCTAAAAAATAAAGTTGCATTTTCTTTAATATTAGTAGTCTCAACTCAAAAATGCAATCACTACTTAAAAGTATACACAAAGAATAAAAAAAAAATAGGGGAGGCTGGGTGGCTCGAGTCGGTTAAGCGCCCGACTTCGGCTCAGGTCGTGATCTCACAGTTCGTGAGTTCAAGACCCATGTTAGGGTCTGTGCTGACAGCTCAGAGCCTGGAGCCTGTTTCAGATTCGGTATCTCCCTTTCTTCCTTTCTCTCTACACTTTCCCAGCTCCGTTCTGTCTTTCTCTCAAAAATAAATAAACATTAATTTTAAAAAATAGCCTAAGGCTTTTTTTCATGGAAAGGCTCCAATACACAGAGCACAGGGGAAAAAATAAAATCAAAGGGCACAAATATAAAATCAACTTAATCTTCTTTTTTCCTAGAGCATTGGAGCTTTTTTTTTTTTTATGAAGGATTCAACTTATTTGCATTTTTTTCTTTGTTCTTAAAACTGAACACATATATGCAGTTTAGCACAGCACATTTATAAAACAACTAATTTCCATTGTACGGTAGTGCTGCTTATGTTAGGGGAAAAGAACGTGGACTCCTGAGATACACACCTCTGGGTTTTAAACCCATACTGTAGCACTAACTAGATGTGTGACCTTGTATAAGATTTTATAACCTTCAGTGTTTTATGAAAAAAAATTATGTGAATAATAGTATTGACTTCACAGAAGAATGGTAGCAGTTAAATAAGATAATCTGTTAAAGTTCCTTCCACTTCTTTAGCATTAAAATAAGCCCTCATCTCCTTACTGTACTTCGCTTGTTTCTAAGAATGAGAACAAAGATAAAGAGTACAGAAACAGAGAGGTTGACAAAAGAGACTGGAAGAAGACTAACCAGTCTAGGGAAAGGACCACCTCTTTATCATTCAGCCCCAAGGGAACACAAGAATCATCTTGGGAGCTTTCAAGTACTAGTGGTTTGGGTCCCAGGCTTTAACCTGTAGTATCTGAATCATCAGGGATGGGCCCAGAACTGTTCTAAAAGTTCTCGAGGTACTAATTCTGATGCAGCCAATTTCAGACCAGGGCTTAGAGTAAGTTTCCTAAAGCAGTTAACACACAAAGCTGGTGCTCTGTAAATGTTTATTAAATGAATAGACTGTGATGATTGACTGACCGGGCCATTTGTGACATCATTTAAAAAGAAATTAAAAAAGGAATCCAGTAATAATGTCCCGGGCATGGGTCACTGACAAGATTTTCTGTCTTCAGAATCTAAAAAGGGAGGCTGACAGGTAAACAAATAGGTTAAAATATAATTGTGATAACAGAAATAGAGTAAAAAGGAGAGGGGGATTAATGTGCTGTTCAAAAGCAGTTACTTTCAAGAATCAGTAAATTATGTCACTTCAAAGTCAACTATAACAACAATAAAAAAAAAACACACAAAAAACCCAAGAGATTGTAAAAAAAAAAAGACCAAAATGTAAGGGGGACTATTCATTTGTCTTACATTTATAATTTCATGCTTTAAATGCTCCGTAATCAGTACTATATTTTGTTTTGTTTTTTAATGACCCGAGAAATAGTACATATAACCTCTGAAATGTGGAGAACACACCAACCATATGTTGGTCTTCATTTAAGACAGTAATATTTCAAGTAATCCTTACTACAGCCACATTTCACTATAATAAATGAATCTGAGCAGGCCTTTGGCTTTTACTATAACAGGATTTGATGCATGCAAACCTTAGCTGTTCGGGTAAGCATAATTCAGAACTTCTAGAATTGCATGTCAATTCTAAACATGGGGGAAGGGGAAGAAAGAGAATCTTGAGAAGGCTCCACGCCCAGCACGGAGCCTGACAAAGGGCTTGATCTGACCTGAGCTGAAATCAAGAGTCCGACACTTAATCAACTGAGCTACCCATGCACCTCTACAGTCAAACTTGTAAAATGTGGAGACATTCAACGGACATCACAGATACTGATGACTAGAAAAGTTGCTGTCACTGTCACTTTAACAAGGATCAACAATGACTTAAGCTGTTCATGGTTTGGTTTTGACCCAGACATTAAATAATGGCAACAGTAAGTCTCTCAAGGCTGCTAGGTTAGCCAAAAAGAGGCTAAATTCTTGAGGGTAAAATGTCAACTCTTGCTATCCATAAAGTGTCCTTTCTTAACTAAAAATAAATAAAACGAGAACATATCTTTCAACTGCTTCTCTTTGCAAATACTATTGGCCCAGAGCCAGGCAAGGTGTAATACAGACACAGTTCTATTCCTTCTGGTTGCAAGGAAGAGAAGTGAAAACAATATTCAAATTCTCGAACTAAGTCTGGTGTTCTCACCTTCTGAGCATTTACAGTGATTCTCAAAACTGAACTATCAGAATCACCTATAATCAGAATCACCTTTTTGTGCCACAAAGCAAACTGCTGGGCGCGACCTCTAGTGTTTCGGATTCCACAGGTCTGGGTGGGGCTGAGTTTGCATTTCTAACAACTTCCTGGGAGACGAGATGGTGCTGGTGCAGGGGTCACCTCTCAGTACCTTTTCTCTTCAGCCTTGAACAACCCGACACAATCTGGCCACACCTACTGAAACTGCTTGAAAATAATTTCTCCTCTATAGTCTTCCCTGAGACCCTCCCTGTGTTTTGCTCTCCTGCTTCTCCCTTCCTCTAACAGGAGAAAAACAAAACAAAACAAAAAACACCTTTTTTATAGCCCTTCTTTTTTAGAGGCTCCTGAGACTGAGGTGAGTATGGCTGTCTCTCTGTCCTCAGTGTGCGGACCCAGGCAGCATTACACACATCATTACTTATTTCAATGCATATGACCATCAAGAGAGCAAGTTCTGGAATCGGACTGCCTGGATTTGAACCAGGGTTCCAGGACTTCCTTATTGTGTAACGAGGGGCATGTTATTCAAAGTCTCTGAACCTCGATTTCCCCCTCCCAAACAACAAAGATATCAACAGAGCGATCCACATAATGCTGTTTGCGCAAAGTAAAAATAATGCCTATAATGTGATTAGTGCGTTGTCTGACAGGAAGCAACTCCTTAATAAATGTGATTAAGTCATTGACAATATTATTAAGAAATACCGATGTCTAAGAAAGAGAGATGACAAGTGCTGCTGGAAAATGCTTGAAGAAAAGGGTGTTCTGGAGAGCTATCCCAAGAGGATCTATATAGCTTCCTTTCATTCTTCCTGTGCCCCCACCCCACCCCGTCGCCCCTCTCCATCTTCTCTGCATCGGGAGAAGCTCCCAGGTCCTTCATCCCCCGAAAATCCTGTCCGCCTGTGCCAAGATAGCCTTCAGCCCCTGATTGGTCAGGAGCCCCTCTCAGTTGCAGAGCCCATCACTGTCTTCAGTGGTACTAAAAGCACTGGACACACTGACAGATAGAGGCTTAGCAGCTTGGGAGACCCACACCCTCCTAACCTTACATATTCCCAGCCGCAGCTTCCAAACCAGTGCCATTTTAAGGGCACGACACAGCAGCCAAGTGCACTGGGGCTGGGGCTACCCCAGTAGGGGTGGCAGGCTCTAGGGCTGGACCTGGGGCTATGTTTGGGAACCTTGTCATTGGTTACGCCTTCTCTGAAGCAACAGCTCTTCTCCTACACCACTGTGGGCTTTGCTCTCCTGGAAGCCATGAGACTCTTCGGCCTGAAGGTGGCCTTTCTCACCCTCTTCTTCATGTGACAGAGCCGTCTCTACTTCCTATAGGTCTTTCTCCAGGGTCTCATCTGCCCTCTATGTTCCTTTTGGGATACCTACCCAAGGTAGCCTGGGGAAGGTGGTTGGCTCAGGGTTTGACAGAGGGAAGACAGATAAATACTGTGTTAATAAGGAAAAAAAAAGAAGGATTTTTTATAGCAGTTTGCTATGAGATGGATTTTAAAAAGTAACTCTTCTCCTCTTCAAGAAAATCAGGAATAAAAATCTTTATTACTTCACAGCTCTCGTGATTGGGCAGGTGTCTGAAGATGGGGCCATGAGACGGTTCAGTTTCCCTTAACTCTACATGTGTTAAAAGTTGAGCGATGGGAGGGGAACTGGATGAGCGCTCAAAGAGAAGCTGAAAACGGTCAGGGAAAGGACTTTCAGCATCGTTCCGAAGAATCGCTCCACTGTGAGGATTCCATATCAAGATACAGCTGGAGGAGTGGGCTGTTTTCCTGGGAGATCAAAACACAGTTTCAAGGATGGATTTCTTGATTATTTGACCTAAAGCCATAAAGGTGGGGATGAGAAAGACCGGGCTGCATAGGGAATAAACTATAAAGATGACTAGTAACTAAGAGAAATCTAACCAGAATAGTAATAAAACATATCATAATAAAAATATGTAAGGAAAGAGGGCACTGCAATGACTTCAGACCATACACAGAATACTGCAAATGCCTCATGGTAGAGGAGACACCATTATTTAATTCCAGAAGAACTGGCACCCTTTGGTTTCTCAGAATGTAGTATAAATGTCAAAACTTTCACCCAGGAGCCAATGAACCATCTCCTGACAAAGAAAAATGGGCCTGGATCACGGGGCTAGGTCTTCTGAAATGTTTAAAATGACAGACAAGCTAAATTATGTTTGAAGGTTTTCTTTTTCGAAGGCAGACAAACGACATTTTTACTAATACTGAAAGATAATTTACTTGTTTAAAAAAAAATACATTCAGGCCATGTTCTTCCAGTTCCAGAGCTTCCCAAACCACTTATAAGAGAGAATACTAATGACTAATAAAATTGGGCACCATTTCTTTTCTTATCCATCCCAAAGGAGCAATAATCATCACCGTACTGTCATTTCAAATGTAAAGTAAAATCACTAATCCACTGGGACTCAGAGTAGACAGCTTCAAGGTATTGTTTTATTGGTGCCCTTTTTATCAAGACCTATTTTCATTGTGTGGAAGACTTCATTCCCGTTAATTAAAAACTGTGTTGATCAAAGGAAAAATGCATGTAGATACGTACACCATATAGTGCCTATTCTATACACTGTGTGCCTACACACAGAATTCTATTCTCTGCTGGCTTTCCAAAAAGGCCAGCTCTTTTGGAGTTAATCATGCTAATAAAATTTACTATCTTCTTCTTGGCTTTGGTGAAGATCCCTATAAAATTACACAATGACCTCAGGACTTTTCTATTTGCATTATGGGGTGTCTCAATGTCTGAGTTCAATGGCATGTAAAGTGATGCTAAATAGTTCTACTCTAGACCAACTACTTTAAGAGTGCTTCAAGGCAAATGTGTCCTCTAAGGCTACTGTTAAAAATAAATTTTACATATGCCTGTACACACACATCGTTTCCCAGATTCATACGCTAGTATTTTAAGATTGGATGCAAATATTTATGTCAAATAAATACCTTTCTCCAACAGGCGTTTTTCCTTACGTCACGTTTCCTGGCAACCGATAAATAACGAGGTGAGCTAAAATATAATGAACAATTGCTTTAATTTATTTTAAGGCCAGATTGAAGGATTTAACTAGTTCGGAGAAAGGTTAGTACCTGTATTAACAATCAGGTCATGAGGTATGGGGAACACAGGTTCTAAGAGGCACTGGAGAGGGGCAAATACCAACAGAGAAATTTACAATCAAAATATGTGAAACAATCAGGATACTAGAGAAAGCTGAACATTAAACTCAGTAACATGAACTTAGTAGCAGATATTAAACTTAGTTAACAATTCTGTGCCTACAGACTTATCAAAACTGTGGTAACCCCGTCAAGCGTCTGCTTGTACTAGCTGGTTAGCTGGAGATCACACTCTGCTGATCACAGCTGGGTGTAAAAATGAGACCAAGTAACTGTCACCATCACTAATCTACATATAGTCCCCATTGATGGGGCCAGACGAGAGACTTTGTTCTACAGCCAGATTCCATCCTTCCAACCTGTAGCTAAGTGGGCCCACAGCAGCTGATTCAAAGGCTGGATAGAAGCCAAGATCACATTCTTACTTACAGAAAGCTAAAAATTGAAATGAGGTAGAGAAAAAGCAACTGAAGCATCATGATGTAGAAGTAGAATTTTTAAAAGAACCCAAATTGTGGAAACATAAAACTATAGCAGGGAAGAGTAAACATGAAAGTTAGCTGGATCATTTACTGGGAGATGAGTATTTGTGGGCCAGCAATCATTCAGATTCTGTTTTCTTCTTCAGCTCAACTTTATAATGTTTACCACCATTCCTGTGATTCCCTTGTAGTTTTTAATAACTCCCAAGTACATTGCATACTTGCCGTAACACTTGAGATAATCTGAAGGAGTCCCTATTTGCAAAGAAAAAGATCCAACTAAAAGACTGAGCAGAAGTTTTGCCAAAGGATTTAAAAAATTAAGTTGAATCTCCAACTAAGCTGTCTTTCCATAACTCATGCTTCCCCATTTGACCAAATTCCCATTGGAAAGAAGACAATGGCGGTAATGGCCTCAGAACCACTATTCTTAACAATTTAAGAATCAATGACTATTTTGTTTCCTACCCACCTTTCTCTAGTCCCACCCCAAGCACATCCCCCTTTTTCCCATTCACACTTACTTACAAGGACTTCATTTATGGTTGGCAAATCACAGTGATTGGCAGGTGTTTAAATAATGAAAAATAGTCATCTTCATCAAAATGGAGCACAGTATTTATTATTACAAATATTCAGAAAGAGCAGGAGATTTTTAAGAATATAAAGACATCTCAGTGGTATCACTAATGATATAAAAGTTCAAATTCCACCTTGTTCGTTATCAAACAACACATCCCATTCACGGACATTAGCCATAAGGCTCCGTATCTCCTATTTTACTTCCTCCTCTCCACCTCTTCATCACTCCCAATAAAAAGTCAGGGACAAAAATCCTTGCTGGCTACCCAGTCAGATGTCTCTCATTCTTGAGAGCTTTACCCTCACTATTGAGAGCTTTCTCTCAATAGACTCTATCTGTGCTCACTCTCTGTGGTTGGTGAGATTCATTCTTCAGTGTCCGTGAGACAAGGATCAGAGTCTCTCCAACCTTCCTGTAACAATAGGATTCACATAATTTCTCTCCTCCAAATCTTTTCACACTAAGCATGTATTTCCTTCAAGGAGAAGTCAGATAGCTTCCTATTCACCCTATTCATTAAATCTTCCTATTCCTCTTCAAAATTACATTATAAAATCTTCAGACATACTAGTACAAAGAATAATGAGTACTCAGGCAGCCGCTACCCACTTAAAAAAAATAAAACATTCAAGCCTTGAGTGTAGTCCTCTCCAGTCACGTTCCTCTTCCTTCTCCCACCCCTAGAAGTGACCACTATACTGACTTTAATGTTTATGCATCTGAACTGCATCTTTATATTTTCTACACACATGGACTCCTAACAAATACACACAGAGACACATGTATAGTTTCTCACACTCTTAAACTTTATCTAAAGGCCATCAAACTACATTCTGCTTCAAACATTAAGTTTGAAAGACTGATTCTTGTTGAGGGACATAGTTCCTGTTCAACTATTGCTTACTGCTGGATAACACGGGTAGCTTTTTATTGTTACAACATATCACAATATATTTATCAATCCTTCTGTCGATTAGCAGAATATTTCCAGTTTTTAAATATACTTATAATGCACGCTGTACTTGATTGCTAAGTAATCTATCTTTTTTTCTCTCCATTTGCTTTTGCTTTGACTTTGGTGTTCTGGAGCATTTTGTTACATTAAAGTATGGGTCTCTTTTATCTCTCCTATTTGGAATTCATTACACTTCTGGGATCCAAGGGTTTGTGTCATTTATCAGTTCTGGATATTTCTCAATTTTTATTTCCTTAGGTATTGCCTCTTTCTTATTCTATTATATTCTTTCAAAACTTTTCTTGATGTATGTTTGAACTTCTCCTCTTATCTGTTCCATTTACCTACAGCTGTGTAAAAAAATCACTCCAAAACTTAGTAACACCCATTATTTGTGGGTCAAGAATTCTAATACGGCAGAGCATGGATGGAATGGATTTGTTTCATGATGTCTGGGACCTCAGATGGAAACACACAAACAACTAGGAATGACGTGAAGAGCTGGGATTGGACATAAATGGTTTGGTGTTCCTCAAAACATCAGAACCTCATAGTAACTTAACTGGATTCATTTCAGGTCTGCTCAGGGTTCCAAGAACAATCATTCCAGTAAACAAAGGTAGAAGTTGTATAGCCTTTTATGACTTAGCTTCAGAAATGACATATTTACACCATACTCATGGTTCAGTCACAAATCTGCCCAGTTTCAAGGGCATGGACTCCAGCTCAAGATAGGAGGGCCATCACAGAATTGGTGGCCCTCCGGAGTGCCTGGGTAGCTCAGGCCATTAAGCATCTGACTTTGGCTCAGGTCAAGCTCTCACAGTTTGATCCCTGCCTTGGGCTCTGTGCTGACAGCTCAGAGCCCGGAGCCTACTTTGGATTCTGTGTGTCCCTCTCTCTCTCTGCCCTTCCCCCTTTTGCACTCTCTCTCTCAAAAATAAACATTAAAAAACAATTTTTTAAAAAAAGAGCTGGTGGTCCTTTGTAAAAGTGTCACTGCTGCCTATATATTTTAACTTCTCTTTCATATTTTCTAAATATTTATCTTTATTCATTGACTTTTAAGTAATTTTTTCAGATTTGTCTAGTAGTTTGCTAATTCTCTTAAGTGTCTAATCTGATGTTTAAACCATGAACTAAATTCTTAAAGTAGAGATTAAAATTTGCACTTCTAGAAGTCTTTTTAGTTCTTTATCAAGACTGCCTAGACGTTTTTTCCTCTTGCAAGCATCTTATTCCTCGATGTTTTTGATGCAAATTTTATTTTTTAAATATTTGAAACTTATCTGTGTTGTATTCTGTAACTACTAATCCCATTTCTAAAATTATTGTGAATGAATTCAACTGCTTATTGTTTCTGCTTGACTCTAGCTCGTGGTTACATATCCCCTGCGTACTTCTATAATTTCAGGTTGTGAATTCGTGTTTTAGGCAATTTAATCCACGGGCAGGCTCAAGGTCTAAATTCACAGCATATCCTTCCGGAGAAGAATTGTTTGCTTTGCCAGGACAAATTTCCTAGTTATTTCTCTTTACTGGTAAGTGGATTTTTTTTTCTATTCTACTTTTTTTACTAAAGTTATAACTGTTCAAAAATTCTATGCGTCACATGGTGGTTTTAATTCTAAAATCCCCTCCTGTACGGGCCCAAGGTCCTGTCTCTTGTAGTAAGGCAGCTGTTAAAACCCAAGCCTCCTGGTTACTGAGAAGGACAAATGCCCCAAGCAGCTGCAATATCAGTATCGCTTTACTGCTCTGGTTTTTGGGTTTCTCTTTATTTTCATCCCCAGGAGATCTCTTACTAACAAGGTCAGCAGTACATTTAAAAGGAAGTTTATTACATTACATCTAGCATTTCTAACTGATTCATACTGGGAAAATTTCCAGACTTTTTGACTCTCAACCTTGCCAGAAATCAAAGTCCCTTCCTTTTGTTTTTATGTGGTCATTTCTAGTAATTTTTCTTCCCCGTTTCCTTTAACCTAGGACCACAAATGTCTCATACTATGCAAAATCTTTTCTCCTTCATCAAACCCGGTCGTTAAAAGGTTGAGGTAATGTGGCATTTTTCAAATTACCAATCTTTAGAAGTTGAAAATCAAGTAAGAATATGGTAGTTTTGTACTAAAATTCTTTGTAAGTATATCAAGTTTATTGGTAGTATAACAAAACTATCACTTTTTCATCTTTTACAAAAGTTACAAAAGTGCCTTAAAATCCGAAAGATAATGTTTGCTGGCATTTGAAACACATTTTTAATTAATTAATTAATTTTAATATAGTAAATTATCATGAAGGAGTAATACTTCACCTTTCATTTGTAAAACAATGTACATACAGCATAAACACTGTTTACATGCAGTCCTGCCAAAGGCAAAAGAATGAGATGATATCTAGAGGTGTCTTGCCTTTTCTTTAAAAAATTTTTTTAATGTTTATTTATTTTTGAGAGAGAGAGAGTGAGAGCAAGGGAGGGGCAGAGAGAGAGGGAGACACAGAATCCGAAGCAGGCTTCAGGCTCCTGAGCTGTCAGCAAAGACCCTGATGTGGGGCTCGAACTCATAAACTATGAGATCATGACCTGAGTTCAAGTCGGACGCTTAAGCGACAAAGCCAAGCAGGCACCCCTGGAGGCATCTTTTCTGAGCTCTGACCAGTCTCCTACAAGTTCATCACATCTGTGCTAAGTAGCATCTGTTAAAGTTTTTTTGTAAAGCAGAGGTGTCTCAACTAATTGGATATACAGATTATACTGGCAGAGTAATACGTCTTTAAAATAGCAAACATGATTTTGTGACTTTCTTTATAACTGATCCAGGTGACAGCTTGCTAAAGACATATAAAGAAACCCAAGAACAAAGTGTGACCATTTGCTTAATATGCCATGTTATAATAATAATTTTTTTAAATGGGTGGAATTTCTGTTTTCTAAGTATTTTATTTTATATCCTTGTATTTTGGATGTGGAGATTTGTAGGTAAAATATTCAACTGGCTTTTCAAATTAAAAAATTAATTTTTTTCCCACATTAGTAGATGTATCATAAAGTGACAGCCGTTTTAACAAAACTGGCAAATTGCTTTTCTTGATTCAGGAATGCCTAGAATCTCATGAATGCCCCAAAACTTGGTGAGAGAGACTGTGTGCTATGCAGAGATCATAAAGCTATATTAGAGGTAGGGCTTTCAAATGAGGATCCTACTTAAAATTATTCTAATCTTAAACAATATTTAATGATCGGTGAAAGAATAATTATCACCATGTGTTGTAGTCTGATGCAAAATCCACAAATATTAGTTCTAACGGCTCAGATGAGTCAGTTATAAACCATTCATTCTTGCATTGCCAGCCTCTTCAGTTTAATATATATGTTACATACTGAGCCCTAAGAGAGAAGTCAACACTGCACAGGAAATTGGCACACCGTGAGTTAAATTAACGAGTCAGATGTAGAATGAGCTGCGAACTTAATACTGATCAATTATGCCCGAAGCAGAGCAATCAAGGAGTGCTATCTTTGAGTGTAAGCCCGTTGACCTAAAAGAATGAGAAACAACACTCACAGTGATTTTACTCCTTCTCATCTGTCTGAAAACACTAACAAAATGTGTCAGCTGGAATGAGCCATGTAATATAAACACAGGGAAGGAGAAGCGAGGCCCCACAAAGAAGAACAGGAGTAAAAGAAGAGGAGAGATGGCATTCAAGAGAGTCACGGATGCTCAGGAAATCAAAGTGGGAAGGGCAGTCTTTCAATCAGGTCTTCACACTTCTCCCCCTCTCATAGGATGATAAAGTCTTTGAAAAATCAGGACACCGACTTGTTTAAAGAAAAGCATTTCCTGGTGCTCGGCACAGAAGGGAAATCCATACATGCCTTTGCCATGTGTGAACCAACTCCTTTCCTTCAAAAGCAAGTATTGGTGCTGGAGAATGAATAACATGCTCTGAGACTCAGCAGGTACAGCCTGTGAGTTATTCTGACTGAGAGCCTCAGCCGCTATGAGGCGGTAAAAGGGTCTGATGGCAAACACTACTTAATATCTGGTTCAGAAGTAGCAGGCAGTAGAATTATAACATGTGCATGAGAAAGGTGGCCTATGCCATTGCTCAGGGAATGCTCATCTCCCATAAAGCCATGCAGGGCAACCTGGGTGTTTCTTTAGTAAATGTTATGGTATGAACGTGGCATGTGAATTCTCAGAAATGGGGTGACACCTCTTTAGGTCTCAAGCTCTTCATCTTGAAACGAGAACTTTAAGACTACCTCATAGGTTGTAAGTTTTAATTGTAAGGATTAAATAAGACTACCTCATAGGTTGTAAGTTTTAATTGTAAGGATTAAATAAGACTACCTCATAGGTTGTAAGTTTTAATTGTAAGGATTAAATAAGACTACCTCATAGGTTGTAAGTTTTAATTGTAAGGATTAAATAACTGAATACACGTAAACTGTTGAAAACGCTGCTAGATTTGTGATACTCCCTAATTAACTATTCTAATAGCATGGCTGTCATCATGCTTACCAGATGTAACTTATTTTTCCTGACTTCTACATCATTTACCCAACTCATAAAGTTTTAAATTTCTTCTGAGCTTCCATTTCAGCCATTTTGATATAGCATTCCTTCTCCATGGTAAATGGAAAAGTGCTTGTTACTACGCACATTTAAAAATGAACATCAGAGTAAAGGAAGTATAAGAGCTAATGTGCCAGCAGAGAAAACAGCCCAATAAAAATGTATCATAGAATTGCTCTAAAATGGTAACAAAAGACAGTAAATCAAAATTTCATATAGTAGCAAAATTTCATCAGAATAATCAAAATTTTTTAAGTTTATTTATTATTTTGAGAGAGACAGTGGCAGTACTGAATGGGGGAGGAGCAGAGAGAGGGAGAAAGAGAGAGAATCCCAAGCAGACTCCATGCTGACAGCGCCAAGCCCGACGCATGGCTTGAAGTCACCAAACCGTGAGATCATGACCTGAGCCAAAGCCAAGAGTTGGACGCTTAACTGACTGAGCCACCCAGGCACCCCAGATTATTCAAATTTTTAATTACACAGATTATATAGATTCTCTCTATTAAACACAACTGAATATAGTGCACAGCACACCATTTCTTTTGAATTAAGTTGTACACCTAGATGTTCCTGCCTAAGTATTAAATTTCATTTTTTTAAACATTTTATCTTGAAAAAACTGTATGCTTACAGAAGAGTTGCAGGGACAGTACTGAGGGTGCCATGTGTCCTTTACTTGCTTCCCTGTATTTAACGATCGTGTCATTACTGAAACTAAGTTAACGTAATACTATTAACTCCACTACAGGATATATTCTGATTTCCCCGGCTTTTCCACTAATGTCCTTTTTCTGTTTCAGGGTCTAATCCTTGATGCCACAATGAATTTAATTGTCACGTCTTAGTCTCCTCCAATCTATGACAGTTTCTTGGTCTTTGTCTTTCATGATTGCAAAACTTCTCAAGAGTACTCACCAGTTGTTTGGTTCCTTTGATGTTTTCGCAGGATTAGACCGCGGTTATGGACTTGGGGGAAGATACCATGGAGGTGAAGTGCCTGTCACATTTTATCACATCAGGGGCACATGGTATCAATAGGTCTTATTACTTACTGGTGATGTAAACTTTGATCACACACAAGGTGGTGTCTGTCAGGATTCTCAACTATAAAGTTACTCTCTTTCCCTTTCTAGAGGTTTGTCACAAGGTCCAGCCCACATTCTCGGATGGGGGGATTAGGTTTTATCTCTTGGAGGGAGGAGGGTCAAGGCGGACTTGTGTTAAAACATCCCTGGTACTAAACACTTTGGGAGAGATACTTTGAGGCTATACAAATACCCTGTTTCTATAACTGAGGTGTTTTCAAAAGCCATGTTTTTACATATACCATTTCCTCTGACGTTCCCAAGAATCCTTTGCTTAATAAACAAATAAACGGAACCTGAAAATGATGGACACGTCTCAGTATAATTAAAGTTGAAAGCAGATTCCCAAGTTCGTGCTACAGTCATAAACCTACAAGGCAGTGCTACTTTTGTTGCTCAGCACCAACCCTGCCAGATTTCACTGTCCAAACAGCAATGGAGCATGCGTAGGCATGCACACTCACTGGGATTCACTCACACTACTAAAGACTACATTTGAATAACAGAAAACAAGGGAAGAGGTGTGGGCTAGGAGACAGTTAGGGGGTTGAGGGTTGAGCTGTGTACACACATAATGGCCACTCCCCTTCTAAATCAAGAGTATTGTTTAATGACCTCAGAATGTCTATTTGGCTCTCTTCCCATAAAATGAACTGGACTCTGAGCTACCTAATCAGTTCTTCACAGATATCTAAATCCCAATGCGGAATATACTTTAGGCTGAAGTCTAAAACACAGTTTAGATAAACCTGTTGAGTCATTCATTCATGTTAAAAATTTCAGTAAATCTCTTTAGTTAATACCATTTACACCTGAAAGTCTGTAACATTTAAATTCCAGAAAACAAAGCCTAGATAGGATATTTTGTATATTTTCAGATAATATTTGTAAAGCACTTCCACTTATATTTCTTCATGCAACCCTTTCAATCACATTATGAGATAAGCAGAAAAAATGACCTTATTTCTCTCTTACAGATGAGACTTCTGGGTTTTAAGTAGTTTACCGATGACCAACTATCTAGTAAGTGGTAGGGTCAGGACTTGAAACTAGGTAGATATTCACTCTTTTTATTTAAATCTGAATTTGCCTGAGCATACTGAAGTGTATCAGATCATTTCTTTTTGACTAAATGCATTTTTGGATATTATTGGCACTTTCTAAAACCACATTTTTTCCCCATCACAGAACATATGGTCATCTGATGAAAACATTAAAAATACAGAAAAAATGAAATACTAGAAAAGAAAAAGTAATGCTCAGGGATAACTATATCCATTATTTGTTATATTACCTCCTAACAATATTTTACATAGCTAAGATCTCATTATGTCTATAATGTTATATTCACTTGAAACATACATACTTCTCTTTGCTAACAAAAGCTCTTTGTGTGCAAAATTTTAACATGCCACTACAGCTCTGTGTTTACATGCCAGTCACTATTTGAAGTGCTTTACATATATGAACCGATTTCCTCTGCATCTCAGTCCTACGAGGCAGGTTCTAGTCTCGCCATTCTACAGATGAAGAAATTGACTTCATTGCTATGTAATAGTACACTACCTGAAAGTACCATAACTTACTTAGCTTGCACACTATCGCTTGATTTTTTAGGTTGTTTGCAATTTGTAAAGCTGTAATTAGCGTGGGTGATGTTAAGTTCTAACTCTGCATGTATTTCTTAAATTTTTTTTTAAGTTTATTCATTTGAGAGAGAGCAAGCTTGAGTGGGGGAGGGACAGAGAGAGAGGGAGACACAGACTCAGAAGCAGAAGCAGGCTCCATGCACTGTCAGTGTGTAGTCCAATGTGGGGCTCGATCCCACAAACCGTGAGATCATGACCTGAGCTGAAGTTGGACGTTTAACCGACTGAGCCACACAGGTATCCCTAACTCTGCATTTATTTTTAACATAAATGTGTGCTGGTTTGGCTGAAACTGTGGATTAGGTCATCTAAGAAGTGAAGCACAGTCTTTATTAGACATTGCTAGGTAAGTGGTACCAAAATAAAAGGTAATAGAAAGCAAGGCTGCCTTTCTATTTTCAAATGTCTTGGACGACCTATGGCATGGACTGTAAGTCTCATGGCCAGGAACCCAGTGAATCACATTTTTGTCTTAAGAATAGTCACCATAGGTGACGTCACCTTTCCTCCATGACCGTTAACACTTGGTGGTGTGGTTTAGATCAAAGAAACCGTGATGGGGCAAGGCAAAAGTACTCACATATGGTCAGTCAATGAACAGTCAGCTGGATCTGAAAAATCACCTGGCTTAAGTATTTTGGTCTCGGAGACCACATAGCCTTTGAATTTTAAAACAAAACAAAACATTCCAAAGTCCTTCCGAAATGTTTCTCTAAGCTGCAGTGGGAAGACTGAGGTCCCAAAACAAACAATACTGAATGTGAGCCAAGGCCCAGTGACCGGGGAAACTGGCTTTGCTACTGCCAGTCTGGAATTCATTGCAGGAATAAGTAGGTGTCCTGTTCTGTTATGAATACGGACTTTTCTCACTACAGATAGAACACTTCTTTTTAAATTAAAAAACAATTCCCCTTCGTAGCAAGCCTCCATCATTCAAAAAGATACCTGGTGCTGAAATGCCCTTTACCTGCCTTATTTACATGAGAAACACGACGGAAAGAGACTTTATGCTCTCTACCACCTAATTTCTCTAAACTACAGCCATTGATTTTTTTGTAAGTTTATTTATTCAAAACAACAGCACAAACAATTCTTTTTTCTTGGGTCAGCAGCTTACTGAATTAACATCAATCATCAAAGGAGCAGGGGCTGAAAGGAAGATGGAAGCCCATTTTCTCAGAGATTGATTTTTTTAAACCAAAACACACAGGCATAAGCAGGAGGCGACTTTGCATCGAAAAGGTTCAACTTGAAAGTCAGAGCCAAAAACTGGGTACTCACAGTAGAGACTGGATTCCTTGAAATCTTAAAAAAAATTTTTTTTCCCAATCACTTACATTTCTCTTTTGATGGCCTGGAGAGTTTGACTACTTGACTATAGAAAACCCACCTGAACAGCTTAAAACAAGGGGAGGGCAGATTCCAAAGGAGAGAGAAGTAGATCAATGTTGGTGTTTATTATAAAGATTTTCTAATGGTTTTCTCTACTCTCTTTACTTACTTTGATGTATTTTAAGTGGGAAAAGTTCATCAAAGACCTCTGTGATTAGAGTCTTAAATGTATTTAAACAACTACTTCTGGCATGTTTTAAAGGTGATTTGCTTCATAGGTCCTAGCAAAATTATTCTCTGAAAACCCTGATCTGCTTGCTTGAAATTCAGCTCAATTATTTTTCCTTGCAAGGTGGGGGGTGGAGGGTTCTTGCCTGAAAATGAAGTTAGAGGGGTCAGTATTCCTGAGACTGCTCTAAGAACTGCAAAAAGTAATTGGTTTATATCCATTTTACATCCTGTCCTGTCAGGAGAACGTGTTTCCTTCCTATAGCTTTTCTGGAGATTTATGTAAGGGGAGGAATGCATTAGACCAAGCATATATAAACTACTGGCCTCCTTTTTCAGTAGAATGTGCTATATTCTTTATTTCAGATATTTTTAAATGTTTGCATGTTGTTAAATCAACTTTTGGGGAAAATGTGGGATTTCCAGTCTAGGGTACAAGTCAATGGAGAAGGACCCAAAAGAAAAAGAGAAAAAAAAAAAGTCCCATAAGCCTGCGTGGGTCAGCAGAGGCCCTGTGTTATCACTATTTTCTCTCAATTGAGACAAAATTTATTTCAGTTAAGACTCTGATATCAAAGCCATCAATCACCCTCTTGTCTGAGAATAAAGGAGGAACATCCACTTGTTCCCCAGATGTCAAACAAAGATTTTTAGCCTCTAATTCACAGGGATTGCTGAGGAATAAAGGTGGCTCCTTAGAAGGACAAAATAAGTCCATTAAATAAAGTCAATAAAAATCACAAAGGACTTTGACCTAATTTTTCTAAAAACACCCACTACTTAACAATGAGATACTGTGATCTGTTAACTACTCCACACTTCCATTTCTATTTTCTTCCTTACTTAGATCACAGGCAGATGAGTAAGGTAATGCTGTCTTGCATACATTATCATCTCTGGCCGTTTTTGAGTAATCTTTTAGCTCCAGTATTCTACAGAAAGTTGCCCACTGAGAAAATATAAACTCCAGGAGAAAAAAAGGCCTAACACAAATAATGACTGGCAATGTCAACCAATTATAAAGCATTATAGTTAATATAATGTCTCTGCCATCCCATGGGGAGAAGATGGGATTCAAGTGAAGCTAAAATATAATTAAATAACCAACCCCAGGGCCAGGCCTTGGGCATGATACAGCAGGAAGGAACATCAGGTACAAAGCTCTGCTCTAAATGGCTCTGCGGTGGGCATCCACCACCGTGAGAACAAGTCTCAGAGACTTCAGAGCATGGACAGGGAGATAACTGATCACCAACAGTTGTGAGGAGAGACTAAAGACAACATTATTAATAAAAATGCTTTGAAACAAAGTACATTGAAAAGCATGATTAGAACACAGGTGGCTAAAGGTAAAAAAAAAAAAGTCTTTGTAAAATTCTGAAAATAAAATTTCTTCCAATTTTTAATGGTGCATTCGCGTTCAGCATGGTGGCTCATCTCCAAATGAACAATTTATGGAAGAGAAGCATCAGACTTCTAGGCTAACAGGTGAAAATATGTCCTGCTTTTCCAACTTTGAGATTGTTGACAAAAGAACTCCATGGCAAGGGCCTTAAAGGTTAATATGTGATGAACCGGAACCAAACAGAAGTCCTGAGATCAGTCTGAACATATAAATAACCAGAGATATATAAAAAGTCAAATACCTAAAAAGAACCTGAGATCAACTGGGCAGGAAGAAAGAGGGCAGGAGCCTTCAAGAGTTGGTGTGGTGACACAAGGTGGAAATTTTAAAGGGGAAAAAACTAAAGGAGAAGGACACTAGGTGGGTGATTAAATGTATGACTTCCAAAAAAAAAGTTTCAAAATAAACATAACCTTGAGAAATCAGTAACTTTAATAAAGGGGTCAGCATGAGGGAAACAGTTGGGAGTAAATTGCATTAAATTATTTCCCTTTGAGTGAACACACAGTGTAATAATCTGTGAAGAGCGTAATTCTGTACTTACATTGTGTTTTGCAAGCAAAGTGGGAAATTGAGAATTACTGAACCTTGCTGAAGTTCTTATCCAAATGAGTGTTTCAATTAGTTAACTCAGATTTCCCTGTGTTTTAGAACTGGAATTAGTCTATGGAATAAAGCAGTCCATGTATGGTGCTACAAAATGGCACTGCAAGTTTGTCAGACATGCGATTAAACCCAACCAAAGAGAGTGTTTTGTATTTGTAACACACAGCAACATTAATTAGATAAGACCTTTTAGGGGTGTGTGTGTGTGTGTGTGTGTGTGTGTGTGTAAAAGCTTTACTGAAATATATTTAATGCAATTACCATGCCATAAATTTCACCCTTTTTAAAAAGGTTATTCTTAAGCTGGAGAAAATAGAGCCTTATTAAAAATAGCCAATGGCAGTTTCAAGAGTACAATTATAGTGAAGCATTTAAGCCCAGTATACTGTTGAACACATTAGAGGATTGAATAAATTAGTGAAATCTTAATCCACTAAGTGGTGTAGGCTCTCTAAAACATACCTATCGACCAGTGGAGGAAACTTAAGCAAAATGTATAAAATCTTGTAGTTAACACTAACAACAGCAAACCAAAGCATTTAATTCTGATGCTATTTAAGAGAGAGGAACTGATGTAAGAGAGATTTTTTTTTTGGGTTGCTTTGAAGTGGGGGAAAACAGAAAGGAGCTTTCACTGACCTTTCTAACTGTCAAGGTGTTGAGTACAGGGCTTTGCATGTAGTGAGCATTTTAAAAATATGTGCTAAATTGAAGAATAAAGGGAGCTGGAATGTAGGAGGAAAGCAAAAGACAAAGTAAACAAACAAACAAGAACAACAGCAAGAACAACAAAACAGAAAAGCAAACTTAAAATTCAAGGCTGCAATTCCAAATGAAGCTTTGGAATTTTATTATGGCTAACTCAGAAGATGTTCATTTTTTTTTTAATGGATGGAATGCATTTGACACATGAGAAATTCTGCTACACATCCCTTGTGGGGAGATCAGTATGGCCCTGACAAAGATGGAAGTGTCTAAAGACGAAATCATGGATCAGATCAAGCACAGTAAATCACCTGGAGAGGGCCGTTTGACCCGTGGATTTGGTAGAAGGTTTGCGCAGTCGTAAAGACAAGGGGATTTGTCATCTGTTCTTAGAAACAGCAACAGATCTTAACCATAACAAAGATGTCAACAGGAATATTTTCATTTGTTTTTCTAGAACTTAAAAATGAGAGATAAGAGAAACACTAAGAATTATCAAACCAGTTAGTTTTATTCCATGCACAGGAAATAGGGAGGTCAAATAAAACAGAATACTACTCTACAAGGATTACACAGATATTATCAGTATAAACAAGTGTGTCAGAAAATTAGGAGGCAAGAATGTGGAGCCTTGCAGATTCATCACTTCATTCTCATTTTCTCTTTCCCCACCCCCTCTCTCTCACGCACAAACACTTACTGTATTTTTGTATCCCCAAAATGGTAATTGTAAATGACTTTTTGAAAAGCTATCTGTAATTGTACATGACAAGAACCTCCTACTGAAAATAAAGGCTCTTTTCATTAATGAAAATTATCAGGAAAACAGTTCAGGAGTATACATACTTGACTATTACACAGACATTTAATACCATGTTAATTGATATATTTACTCAATGAAAAAGAGAGAAGACGGCCTTGGGGGATAAAAGGAGAGGGTGGCGGTTAATAAAATGCCTTATGGGAAATTCATGAATCACAGGAAGTACAGTGCTCTCCTCGGCACTTAATATACATCAGATCCCATCCTGAATACGGCATTCACTCCTGGTTCCAACACACACCGAAAGGGCAACACTCTATTACAGAAGAACCAAAGAAAGGTGACCAAACTGCTTAGAAAAACAACTGTTGAAGAACTAAGGTCACTTAGTCCAGACAGAAGGCTGATGTACCTAATTTATTTAACAGTTGTCATAAAGGGATTAGTTCTACTCTCTGGTGCTCTCCAAAATAGGCATACTCAGTCTCCTACTCATTTAAAAAATAAAATCTGAACACATTTTAAAGGTAACGTGCTGTGCTAGCTGAGGTGGAATATACAGAGGTAATCAGACAAAAATCCTGTGCTCATATACAGTCTAGAAATGAAAAGAGGACATCCAGTTAGAGTAGGAGTGCCAGCTAGCATCTGGAACGGTGCCTGGTATATAACGGGCACTCACTAAATATCTGTCTGAATGGGTGACGGAAGCTCTCACCCCACTGAGCTTGCAGCTCCCTGTGGGACTGGGTTGCATCAGCTGATGTGGCCGCCTCATCGTCTTCATCAAAGCTGCAGGCTCGAAAAGGAGGCAACCTTCCCAAATAGAGATGAGCCATTCTTTATTCATGATACAAGTACAGACAATGCACAAGGCAGAGGCGATCAACTGCCAGAGGAAAGAATCAAAAAGTGCTATGCGAATAGCACTGAATCTCTTCAGAAGCTGAAGAGATTAAAAGCACAAATTACAAGAAGGCAGGCATCAGCTCAATCTAATAACTGAAGATGCCCAACAAAGAAGCCAGTACTGAACTCCCAGCTCCCCAAATCAACACCGGGCCGTCGGAAGCCTCTCATCAGAGGACTACACTACACCGTTCCCTACTCCTGTCCCATTATCTGGAGATCCGGTCTGGGGCTCTTCATCCTGCAGGGCCAGCAGGAATGCGGTCTGCTCTCTACGGTTTGCAAAGTAGAATGATCTGTCCATACCAGAAGCAGGTAACTAGGAAATCAGCCCTCAGAACCTTACAGAATAAAGTCAACTCTTACCCTGATCAAGAACCACAGCATTACAAAAAAAAAGAAAAAAGAAAGAAAGAAAGAAAAGAATCACAGCATTACACATAGCCTATAGTGTATTTCTATGATATAATGCCTGTTTATATGAATAACCTGGGGTTTCACCTAAGGTGATATCACATATTCTTAAATAGAACTATGAAGGCAAAAAGTCTTCATAGATTGGTCACTATTACATATATACATATGCTGTTCTAGTTGATACTAAATAAATTTTATTTAGAGAAACATTGGGTTGTATGAGATCAATATGAATCCTCCTGAGTATCATATGATAACAACAAATGCCTCTGAATGAAATGAGAAAACCCTTTGATACCTGTTTCTAAAAAACATTAAGTTGATACCTCCTTTTGGTTACACCTCTGCTTATCATTTGCTAGTAGCAAAATGCAATCACCAATCACCTATGATTCTGTCACCATAAGGGTAAACCTCAGCATATCCTTCTCCCATTTATATATTTCTAAATAAATAATCAACTAAAACTGGGTTATAGTCATTTTGTTTATTTTTGAAAAAAAATTTAACGTTTATTTATTTTTGAGAGGAGACAGAGCGCAATCAGGGGAGGGGCAGAGAGAGAGGGAGACACAGAATCGGAAGCAGGCTCCAGGCTCTGAGCTGTCAGCACAGAGCCTGACGTGGGGCTCGAACTCACTGACTGCAAGATCATGACCTAAGCCAAAGTCAGACCCTTAACTGACTGAGCCACACAGCTGCCCCTTAATTATATTCACTTTAAAGACTAAGAAGTAAAAATGCAACACCAAAGAAACACCAAGTATTTTCATGTTTACTTTGCAATACCTAACTTCATTCAACAGTCTTCCTTTAAAGATGTTAAGAGTCTTGAGTTAATTAATTTCAAAGAAAAGCCCTAGCAATGTATCACATGGTAAATATGGATGGCCAGACTGAACCAAAATGGAGGCACACTGGAACTGGTAGTAAAGGCCTCAAACTACAGGTATGATAAGAGCCTTGGCTGCACAAGCATTTTGTATGAACTTATAATTTAAAGCAGAACCATCACACTGGCAGCCCATGAGCCAAAACCGGAAGGCTGACATATGTGATAGGAGACCACACTACTTAATTTTTAAAAATTAGATGACAACTGAATGTGTGAAGATTTCATACAATAATCAAACGCAACTGACTCACTCTTTCCTTGGGTCTCAACTTTAGACAATCTGGCACCACTGGGATTATCTTCTAAACGACAGTGGTTAGCTAGAGCTGACACAGTCTACCCCTTCCAGTGTGCCTAAGCCCCCATTTATGTCAAAGACATTTACTAACTGATCCATCAAGCTCCTATAGGCATGTGGTTTAGGAGCTCCGATTTTAAGGAACAAACGTCTAACGAAGGGAAATAAAGCAAAGATAATACAAAGATAACCTGAATAATCTCGATATAATCATGGATACATTTATACACACAGATTTTTAAACATTCATGAATGTTAACTCTTTTTGGATTTCAACCATGAAACAGAATGGCCCTATGGACCAATAATCACAGTGAGATATTTCATTTATGGAAGGCTGACAGGGTCATCTTGAAAACCTCTAAAATGATAAACTGAGGGCGCCTGAGTGGCTCAGTCAGTTGAGCGTCCGGCTTTGGCTCAGGTCATGATCTCATGGTTCGTGGGTTCGAGCCCCGCATCAGGCTCTGTGCTGAATGCTTGCTCAGAGCCTGGAGCCTGTTTTGGATTCTGTGTCTCCTTCTCTCTCTGCCCCTCCCCAGTTCACGCTCTGTCTCACTCTGTCTCTCAAAAAAAAAGTAAAACGATAAACTGATAATGAAGAAATTGTGAAACAATATCCTTCTCTCCCCACCTCCTACCACCCCCACACACACACAAAAAAATTCCAAGGATTTTCCGTGGGTGAAGATGGTAGAAAATACTAACCTAACACGTATTTATCACAAGAAATCAGGTGTTACAGACTTTTAAGGAGTCTCCCTTACTTGAAGTGCTGATTTGGAGTTGATATAATCTTCCAAAATGTTGCTAATATGATTGAGTCTTTTCCTTTCCCCAGCCTCATTACATTCAGATGCTGGTACTAAGCATAATGTTAAGCATTGTAATTCTGCCTTTATTAGATTCAGGTATATAAACGGCATCCCAGTGAGCGTAGTGAATTTTGATCATTATTTCTCCACTCAAGTTGTGTTCATCTTCCTGCTGAGAGGATGATCACTGAGTTTTACCACAAGCCCAAGGGACCCATTATTTATTATATTACATTTTATGGTGTGGAGTAAATAAATAGCATTAAAGTGCTAAATTCATTCACAGAGATGAACTGTATTCATAAACTGGGGAAATTCTTTAAATCAAGCCTATGCTGCTAATAGGCTCTTCATAAAAATGCAGAAAACATTCATTGTAATATGGCACCAATAAAAGGAGGCAGCTGGGTTAACACACAGAAATATTAGAAGGCAAACATTCTAGACGAGGCACACAAATAGCATATAACCAAATCATGAGGTTAAACACACAAACCTCATTTAGTAATCTGTCATTTTCATGTAACTGGATTATAAAAATTCACACTTTAAAAATAATATAATTATCGTAATGGTGGAATTCAAAATAAACTAAGTGTATGAATGTGAAGACTTCAGCAACCCCAGCCCCTTTTAAGATGTGCCTTAATTACTGTGCATTTTGTCCTAATCAGCTTGTCTTACGTTAAAAGGCCATTCGGTAAGGAATGTGTGTGCATTTGTCTTTTGTATTATATTTAATCCACTCCCATTTCCATCTCTGATTTCTAGGGTCTCGCACAATTGCTTCTGGTACGGCTTTTGACTAGAAAAGATCGTCTAGCCACCAATCCATAGGGATTTTCTTTCCCCATCCTTCATGTGACTTTTAATCATTTAAGGCGACCTACAATTCTGCATTTATTTCCTTGGCAGATTTAAACTCGGCAGTGCTTGAGAATGACACAAATTCCTTGCCGCCCTTGGACTTCACTACAGAACGTCGCTGTGGGTCTCCAGCGTCAGGCCCCATCCTACCCTAGCATCTGTTCTTCCTCATACAGGGCTGCGCCAGCACTACCCGCATGACTGCGAATATTTTTAACAATAGGAATGATAATGAATTTTCTGTGTCAGTTATAACATTCACTGAGTATTTTAAGGTGGTATAACACAGACATAAAGAACAAGGAAAAGGAGTATTAACAAAGTACCATGGTAATAATTATTTAAAATCATGCTTAAGAGGATAACCATAGAAACTATAATCAACATATAAGAGGGGGCAAGGAGAAAGGCAAGCCTGTTGTGTCTTTGTTTTTGAGATTTCTCTCCCAGCTAATCAGAGATAATCAGAAGCAGTGTATCAAATACAGAATGGAAGCCAAGGCAGAGCCAGGCGCACAGAAGGAAGTGAGAAGTCCCGGGGCAAGGGAGAAATTCCAAATGAAGGCATATGAAGTAACAGCAAGACAAGGAAACAATGTGTGGTTAGAAAGAGTAACAATCTGAGTCAGGGCACACAGGGACAATGAATGGAACTTTTCAAACCAGAGGAATAAATGGAGAAAAGAATAAGGGAAAAAAAAAAAAAATATATATATATATACATACACACACACACACACACAAGAGAAAAGGGAGAACACACAAAGCCGACAGTCTACTCAGAGTCCAAAGAACTAACAGGGAATCTGCGAAAAGGGAGGGGAAAAAGAGATCTAGGTATCACCATAGCCAATTTAATAATGCATACCAGTGTTTCAGGGGATTTGGGGTAAAATTATCTGCTTCTTCCCAGCCATGCCCAGTAACTTCTTCATTTGAGCCTGAAGGCTGTGCCAACAGGCCAAGTGTACATACAGCTTCTAATTTCCCTACCAGGAATCCTCTTTAAAAGGGATTCCTTTAAGGAACCAACATCTGAAAGGCAAAGTAAGGGAGAGAAGTCTAGGGCTAGGCAGACCATTGGTTCTTTCACTTCCGCCGCGGAGATAAGAGGTGCTGATGCTGTCTCCATAACCAGCTTCTCCAAAGTCATGTTCCATGAGGACTAGTGAGGGGGAGATGGTGGGAGGTCCTGGTGGGGAAGAAGTCAGATGCATATGGGGCATTTCTAGAAGGGAGTTCTAAAACCTCGGTGCACTGAGATTAGATAAGGGAGCAGATTTCCTGAAAATGAGTTTGTAAAAGCTGATTGAGCTGATCCATTCATTTGTTCAATGCTCTTCGCTTTACAAATACTTAGAAAGCAAGAGCTAGTTGCTAGGCTGGAGGTAGCCATCTTTAAAGGGGCAAGTCCTTAAGTGACTCACTGTATAAGGAGGGTGATGGACAGCCCAGCAGCATCTGACATAGTTGCTCACTCTCCTTAAAGTCACTTCCTTCACTTGGTTTCCTAAAAACCACCTTCTCTTGGTCTTTTGCTTCCTCCCTGTCAGTTCCTTTTTGAACATCCCTTACCAGGAGCTCTGTATCTTCCTAACCTGCACATTGGAGGTCCTCGTCCTCAGAAGTCTTTTCTTTACCTGTGTTCCCTCGCAACGTATGATTCCAAAGACTCTGAAGCCCGTGGTCATGTGCTAAGCGATACAGGTACTGAGGGCAGCTTCCAACTCAGTAAAGTCGACCCCAACCTTTGAACCAGACACCGAATTCGCAGTGAAACACCCATTCATACTGGTTCCTTGCAGTGTGAATGCTCAGAATACTAAAACCAACTGTGAATTTTCGTGCTACCAAAAGTTGAGGTCGTGAACCTGTCACAGTTTCATCAGACACCTTCGTCTTAAAAATAAGATGACTTCCCAACTGCTTGCTCTCCTAAACCTCACAGCTACAAAACCAAATCAGGCAAAGAAAATAACTATATGAAGATAAAGTGTTTTGATATAAAGATACAATCAGAAAAACAACATCCTTTAGAGTCCTTTTAGGTGTTCCTCAGAAATGAAAGTGTTCTCCCCTGAGGCCCTTTGAGAAGCTTTAAATGACTATAAGACTCTCAGATGCTCTGAAGGACTGTGTGTCAGTCTATGTATCCTCCGCCCCCTCTTTCCAACCATCCTGTCTCACCCCCAAACATATACAACTGCATTTTCCTGCATATTTCTATCTTTTAAAAATATACATATTTAGAAGATTCTGGGTAAAAGGAACGTCCCTCCTTGTATGATCAACACAAGCCATTTAGTGAACATGGTTCTTCATTGTGAAGTTTGACTATTTCCTAAAATCCAACTGTCCATACTCAGCTTTCTGGGATTTGCCACTCTACCACAAATCCTGACTCACCAGACAAGCATGAGAGATTCTCTGCAACACTCCACCCCTGCACGCACACACTTCCCCCAGCTTAGCCATGAGGTTAGCACCAGATTTCTTTCCCCCCCCCCCCCGCNGCGGGTTCACCCAGTGGGCCTCAGTGACTAGGAAGGGAAAGAAGACAGAGTAGGGTACAAAGAGAGAGGCAAAAAGTAGAGAACAATTCTGTTGTGCCCACTAAGAAGGATTTCATATGCACCCGGCCATGCCTAGACCCCATCACCACACCTCCCCTCCCAGAACGGCCCTCTCCCCTAGGCGACACCTTGCTCTTCACGCCAGTGACCCCTGCAGACTCCATCCCGCACCACCTACCTCTCTCAAGAAAGAAACCTCTGCCCCAGTCTTTGGTAACCACAAGCAAGGCATGTTGAAGGTAATGTCCTTATTCTCGAAAATAAGAAGGTTGGACTGGATGATCTCTCAGGTCCCTTTTATTTACCAAGTCCCAACACTGCATATAGGCTTCATATGCAGTGTTTGGTTTCCTCCTGAAACCCAACACTGCTAGGTTTCAGGAGGGAGAGCTGTGCTCCCAGAATCTCAAGCCAATTCTAAATCCATTCCCAGGACACATGCTAATATTTTAGTTAAATTTGAGAAAGCTACAATAAGACACTTATGATAAGATATAAGATATATTATGGATATATCCTCTGCTTTGCAGAGGTTTGCACCAAATAAGATGATTTCCATGAGAAAATGCATTCTGAGTTCCAAACAACTAACTAATAAATGAAGCAGACATATGAACTATAATCTATTCACAAGTATGAAACTATATTGTTATGATGCTATTGGGTACCCTGTTACAGAAAAGCTTCAGAGAACTGGCAGTCTGGCAAATGACCATGAACATGACTTAAAGATGCCCACAGACTATTATACAGTGTTTTATATTTCTGGAACACGTTTACGAGAAAAGCCAGTTCTTCTTAGAACTTACTTTCCATTCATACATTTAATGGTTTTTATTCCCTTGCCTGGATTTATTGCACTTCCTTTGACATAAAAAAAAAAA